>NC_137292.1:11718381-12257730 GCF_907165135.1 Oikopleura dioica
CGAGAGGAGCCTTGGTATCAACCCGGAAATGAAGTACAAAGCATCGACTTTACGAAGACGACCCTCCAAGTAAACTGAAAATTATTACCGGATTTTATGCCTGAAAAGACAATGATTATGGACACGGACACTGTTTTTGTACTGTAGTTTGTAGTTCCTTTACTTTCTTCTGCATTTCAAAATAAATTTTCTTTGTGAATTTCCTTTTCAAATTTACAATTTTCCACAATTCAAGTTCTCGGTTGTCAAGTCAACCACTCTTATCTCAAGATGAAATGTTCCCTTTTTGCCTGAATGCATTTTCCTTGCTTCAAAATTTGTCATAAAATTCTCATCAGAAAAATACTTGTGATCAATCATCGTCCGCCAGACAAGTAGCAAAGTGCGCTTATCAAAAAGGCCTTTCGATTCCATCATTCTTGCGTACGCGCTAATGCATGAAATTGATGAACAAAAAATTAATCTCCGCGCGGCGCAGACAAAAAAATCGCCGACCACTCGTGGCGCAATTCGACGCCGCCTCGCTGTACCCACTCATGATGTTCCTATCATTCTTCTCGGATTCCGTTTTACCCGAGTTTCTTTTCGAGTTATTTATGAAGAATTCACTGCTATAATAACCAACAAGAGAAAGAGAGAGAAGTAAAAATGGCCTATCCCGGCATATGGGCGAATTCTTATGGCCAGATGTACCAAGGTAAAGCTATTAAATCGAACATTTTTATCATATGCACTAATCTTGACGACAATTGTTTATGGCACATTTATAGAACATTTTTATGGGTCATTCATGATAATATCTCGATGGTGATTCTTCATACATTTAATTTAAGGATATAGCCGTTCTCAAGGCACTTTCGTAGCGCCGAAATGGGGCGATAAAATTTTTTCATTTCAAGACAGGTCCTACCTAAAATTATGTCTAGAATTCGATTCTGATGTTTTTTAAAATTTTTTTCAAAGAAAATTTCTCTCTGGAGCGATTTGAAATCTTACGATCACTTTTTCTCGAAATTTTTCAATTAAATCGCTAAAACTAAACCGTGTTTTATTATAAATAACTGCTAATCTATCTTCCTAAGGCCTCAAAATTTCAAAACCCGAGCAAATTTTCATTCTAGCGTCCTCTTCTTTTTGGCTTTTCTTTTTCATAAATGCTGCGTTCAGGGCGCTGGGCCAATCAGCGCGCTCTTTCACATGCGCGCCTCACCGCGCGATGGAGGAGGGCGCCCAGCGCAGCAAACCAGAGCGCTGTCTGACGCTTCGGCTTACTCAAGTAAGCCTCATAAAAATGGCTCTAGAACCATAAATAATTTGAATCTATTAAACTTTAAGCCCTAGGAATGTAGAGAAAGGTCCAAATTTTTAATTTATCAAAAAAACTCGACCGATTTAATGGAAAATTCTCGAGAAAAAGTGATCGTAAGATTTAAAATTGCTCTAGAGAGAAATTTTTCCATTTAAAAATTAAAAAGAACACTAGAATCGGGTTTCTTAGGCAATTTTAGGTAGGGTTCCTTTTGAAATGAAAAAATTTTATCGTCCCCTTTTCGCGCTACGAAAGTGCCTTGAGAACGGCTATATCCTTAATAGAAAACAAAACCTTTTCCCCGTTAGACTTCACGGGAAAGTCATGGCTAATTTAAATCTGAAACAAATTCCATTATGCGATTGTTGGTGTGAAAAAGGACTTTTACGCAGGAATTGGAGCATAAAAGAACAATGATGAAGTGGTTCGTCGCATCAGATTAGATTTCACCTCAAGCAGGTCACACCGCGCCTCAAGATTTAGGCTAAACTGGCGGCACTAATTTGTTGCAGTTTTAATCCTGTTTCGAATTTTAATATTAAGGTGCACCTGGCAATAATAACAACTATGCCCAACCAGCTCAGTACCCCCCAAGCGCTCAAACTCCGGGTCAGCAGGCGCCGATCCAAGCTAATGGTCAACCTGAATACGGAGCTCAATATTACGCCGCCCAAGGACACTATCCAAACTATCACAATAACTATTACGTGAGCAGTACTCAGCCTGCATTGACGGCTACTTCCGGAAGTCAAGTAACGTACCAGTTGCAAGAGCCGCCCCAAGAAGCAATGGGAGAGATAAAATATACAATCGATGATACAGACAGGTAAATAAGATTTTTCTTGGCGGATCCCAATATTTCATAGAAGGCGTGGCGGTAAGAAATCCAAGAAGCGGGAAGAAAACGGCGAGAACGAAATCGACCGTGTTTTCATCTGGGATCTGGACGAGACGATCATCATTTTCCACTCCCTTCTCACGTCTTCTTATGCCCAGCGCTACGGAAAGGTGACTTCCTCTCTTGGAGCTCATTTGGGCGTCGGGTTTCGACAAATTTCGAGTTTGAAATTCGCAATTATCCTCCCGGATAAGCCGCGACGCCATCTCGCGCAGAGCCCCAAGTGTTCGGTTTCACAAAGATCGCCAGATTAGACGCGAAAGTCCACGGCTTTCTTTAGCTAATGGATTATCATTTTTCTTGGAAAGAAATGGCTCTTCAACTGTTTTTAAGGATACGAATGCAACATTGCAACTTGGGCTGAGGATGGAAGAGCTCATCTTCAATCTCGCAGACAACCATTTGTTCTTCAACGATTTGGAAGAGTGCGACCAAGTCCACTGTGATGATGTCGCTGCTGATGATAATGGACAGGATCTCGCGAATTATAATTTCCAGACTGATGGTTTTCGGTAAATAGCTTTTCTTGCACCTTTTATTAAGGATATACCCGATAAAATTGAACTTTTCTAGCGCCGAAATGCTACGTAGGATCATTTTTATTTCAAAGGCAATTCTACCGTAAAATGCACGCAGATCTCAAATCTGGTACTTTTTTATATTTTCTCATTTGAATTTTTCTTTTTAGAGCAATTTCAAATCTTACTCTCTCGATTACTCGAAATTTTTGGTATAAATCGGTCGAGATTTTTCGATAGATAAGTTCTTTAGACCGTTTTCTACAATATTGATGGTTTACTTTTCCTTAATTCCGAAGGAAACTGATTCTAGAGTCATTTCATTAAGGGCTACCCAGCGCGTGAACGCTCTACAAAGCGGCGCGCTGGGTGCTCACTCAGTCGACTCCTCTTTTCCGAGAGAAAGTGAGTGGTTGAGCGCACCGCTCTGATTGGTAGCACGCGAAAAAGCGCGCAGAGAAGAAAAACAAGAGTATAAATGAGGAGAACACTAGAATGAAAATTCAATAGGGTTTAAGAATTTAATCCCATCAATTTCGTAGCTTAGCATTATTCTTATACAGAACACGGGTCATTTTTAGCGATGAAGTGAAAAAATTTCGAGAAATCGAGAGAGTTCGTTTTCAAATCGCTCTAGAGAGAAAAATTGTAATAAAAATTTTTAAATAAGTAGCAGAATTGAATTTAACGCACAATTTTAGGTAGGATTTCTTTTGAAATAAAAATGATCCGACTTCGTATTTAGGCGCTATGAAAGTTTAATTTTATCGGGTATATCCTTAAATTCAATTTAGAACAGCAAATGCAGCAGGCGCTATCTGTCTCGGGCCGGGAGTTCGAGGAGGAGTGGACTGGATGAGAAAACTAGCTTTTAGATACCGAAGGATCAAAGAACTCTACGACACCTTCAAGGACAATATTCCAGGTAATCCATTCGATAAATTTTTTGTAGGAATTTTTATTTTAGAGCTCCTCTCAAGTCCAGTTGGAGAAGCTTGGCGGCAGCTAAGAACGGAAATTGACCAGAGCACGGATAACTGGTGTGCCCTCGCGCTGAAAGCGCTTAGTGTCATTCATAATCGGTAAGAACTGACTGCCTAAAGCTGCAAATAATTTGAGAATCCTAGACCTGGATGCGTAAATATAATGGTGACAACAACTCAGCTGGTCCCTGCGATAGCGAAGTGCATGCTGTACGAATTAGGGCCTGTTTTCAATATTGACAACGTCTACTCCGCAACGAAAATCGGAAAGGAGAGCTGCTTCGAAAGAATTATCCAGCGTTTTGGAAAGAATGTCACGTACGTCTGTATTGGCGACGGGAGAGAAGAAGAGATTGCTGCAAAAACGGTACCGAAAAATGTTACTTTCATTTTTTAAAAATTGATTTCAGCATAACGTTCCATTCTGGCCAATCTCGACGCACAATGACTTGATGGCTCTTCACCAAGCGTTAGAGCTTGAATATCTGTAAAATATTGCAAACAATCAAAAATACCTGCCGAATAAAGATTCTGACTATATTTTTTTCCTAAATTAGATGACGAAAGAGACAGGAAGAGTTAATCCTGAAAATTGGATTTGCGGCGATTTTGTCATGGGTTCCGAGTTGTTAGTTACTTGGGAAATTTTTAGAGCAGAAGAGAAGATGAAAGGAAAAGGAAAATGGAAATATTTCTTTTTATTAAATTTTGCTAGAGCCCAAGACATACTTTCCCGATTTGCGGAAACGAGGGTTTTAGATACTTTATCGATTACGGTTGATAGAGATGGCGCTTGTTTTTATGAAGGCAGAGAATATGAAGACGGAGAAGTTGCTCAAATAACGGATTGTATTTATCATTCGTGTTCATTTGGATCTTTGACACAGCTTTCATTTTGTGAAGAAATAAACGAAATATACGAAGAAATGGAAAATGACGCGACAAAAGATCAAAATCAAGAAAATCGTTATGCATGGACATGTCCAGCCCAACAGGCAATGACTCCGAGCGGCTTGTGCATCCCTTGCTATGGCCTTATAGATGTTCCACTTGATTCTGAATCCTGTACTTGCATTGACTACGCTTACACGAACCCGATAGATCCTTACGAGTGCATTTGTCAAGCTGGGTACCAAGAGCAAAATGGGATTTGTGTAGAGAGTGTCAGCACTACTACAACGTCGGTGACTTTGACCACAACCACGCAAGTACTCTGCGAGCTCCCATTCGTCAGAAACAGTGATAACGTCTGTGTCAAGTGTGGTGGTGCTTTTGAAACTAGCACAACTGTCTCGCATTGCACTTGCCAGGAAGAAGCGTCGCTTATCGCCGGACAAAATCGCTGCCGATGCAACTTGGGATACGCTTATGTTTCAGATGAAGACCCTTTACTGCCGGGAAGTTGCACTCTCTGCAGCGGTCCGATGGATGTTTCGGTAAATGACGGCTCAACTGAATTTTGCTTGTGCGGCGAAAACGCTGAGATAAACCCTGATTACGATCCAAGTAAGCCTTGGGATTCCAATTCATGGTATTGTAGATGCAAGAGTGGGTATATTTCCGTCCCTGACACAAATTTACCGAGGATAAGTTTTGGCTCATTTGGAAACGCAAGATATTTTGCAGTTACTAATGATGGTGATGATGGCAATCAAATTCAATCACCATTTCAACACGACTACGGCAAATGCGTTTTGCCAACGGGAGAGTGTGAAGAAGGCCAAGTCTTTAACTCCGACGGTGTTTGTATTACTTGTTTGGGGATTGTACCTGACGTTTTAACGACCCTTGATTGCTCTTGCAAAGAGAATGCATCTTTACAAGCTGGGTCAAACCCGCCAGTGTGCGCTTGCGATGAAGGGTTCACGGAAATTGATGGAGAATGTGAAAGTACTGTTCCAGGAGTTTGTGGAACATCTGAAGTTCTAAATAGTGATGGAGAGTGCATCATGTGTCTAGGATTGGTTGAATCTCCACTTCCGGGTGTTACGTGTAGCTGTATTGAGAATGCATCTATGTCACAATACGCGCCCATCTGTTTTTGCGACAATGGGTTCAAAGAAGAAAATGGAGTTTGCGTTCAAGATTGCGAATCAATCGGCTTAGTTGAAAATGAAAGCGGAGAGTGTGCTCCTACAACTACGTCTACATCTACAACAACATCCACATCTACTACGACACAGACAACTACTACTTCTACAACTACTTATACAACGACGACGTCTTCATCAACTACCACGACGACGACAACGACTACAGAGCTTGGTGAATGTGAAAATGGAATGGTTAGAAACAGCATTGGAATTTGCATCCGCTGCTTTGGAGCAATAGAAACTCCGCTGTCAACTGAGCTTTGCACATGCGGTCCAAATGCGACAATTCTATCATATGCTCCTCTATGCGTGTGTAATCCTGGGTTCATTGATGATGACGGAGTATGTATTCTGCAGACAACGACTTCATCAACGACAACATCTACGTCGACGACTTCAACAACGACAACACCTACAACTTCTACGACATCTGCGACATCTACGACAACGACGACAAGCACATCAACAACCGATCTTGTTTGCTCTGACGACATGGCTTTGAATTCGCTTGGAGTTTGCATTTTGTGCATAGGAGTCCATGAAGACCCTCTCCCTGGAGAGACTTGCACATGCAAAGAGAATGCCTCCCTTATTGATGGATTGCCCGTATGTCTGTGCGATGATGGCTTCAACAATAATGATAATTACTGCATTCAAACAACAACCACGTCTACAACATCAACAACTACCACGTCTACGACGCTAGAATCGTGTGAGGCGGGCCAAGTTCGAAATATGCTTGGCCAGTGTATATCTTGTATGGGAGTTTATGAAGATCCTCTTCCCGGAGAAACATGTTCGTGCAAAGAAAATGCATCTCTTATTGATGGACTCCCTCTCTGCTTATGTGATGACGGATTCATAAACATTGATGATTACTGTATCTCGACAACAACGTCAACCACAACGACCACAACAACTACCCTTGCACCATGTGAATCAGGCCAAGCGCATAATATCAATGGTGATTGTATTCCCTGCATGGGTATTTTTGAGGATCCCCTTCCAGGAGAATTTTGCACTTGCATTGAAAATGCTTCTCTTGTTGGTGGTTTTCCAGTTTGTTCTTGTGACGACGGATTTGAATTGATAGGTGATGTTTGTTCACCGCTTACAACAACGACGACAACAACTACAACAAGCTCATTTCCTACAACAACGGAAGCTTGCGCTACTAATTTTGCGAGGAATATTCTCGGAGATTGCATCCTATGTTTCGGCGTTATTGAAGAGCCTCTTTCAACAGAAGACTGCACTTGTGGCGCAGATGCGTCTCTTTCTGACCTAGCACCTTGGTGTCAATGTAATGAAGGCTTTACAGAAGTTGAAAACTCTTGTACAAGAATGCTTACTACTTCGTCAAGCACAACAACAACAACTTCGACATCTCTTGGCGATTGCGAAAACAACTTTGTCAGAAATATTTTTGGGGACTGCATCGCATGTTTTGGTAATATTGCGATTCCATTAATGACAGAAGAATGCAGTTGTGCTGAAAATGCCTCCTTATTTGATGGAATGCCGGTTTGCAGTTGTGATTCCGGGTTCATAGATGATAATGGGTTCTGTGTTCCAACCACCACTTCCACAAGCACAACATCTACTTCTTCCACGGTCTCCTCAACCACATCTCAAGCAGATTGTGAGAATAACTTCGTCAGAAATATTTTTGGCGAGTGCATTGCATGTTTTGGTAATATTGCGATTCCATTAGTGACGGAAGGATGCAGTTGTACGGACAATGCCTCATTATTTGAAGGAATGCCGGTTTGTACTTGTGATATTGGGTTCACGGATGATAACGGACTTTGTGTTCCTATTACCACTTCAACGACTACCACCGTCATATCTTCATCAACCTCGTTATCATCAACAACATCATCTATTTCATGCCCTGATGGAACGTATCTGACTCCTTCGGGCGCATGTAAAAATTGTGAAGGACTTTTTGTGCTCCCTATGACTTCTGAAACATGTGAGTGCGTTCCAAATGCTTCTTTAGCGGAATTCGCGCCTGTTTGCCTCTGCAATGACGGGTATCACGAAAGTAACGGCGGCTGTTTACCGAGCCCAACAACGACTACGAATCCAATCAGCACTACAACTGGTTCGCTCATAAGCTGCCCAGATGAGCTTGTAATGAACAATGTTGGAGAATGCATCGCTTGTTATGGAGCAATTCCAGCGGTTTTGGCAACAGAAGACTGTTCTTGTGTTGAAAACGCAGAAATGAGCTCTTTTGCGCCTTTTTGTCAATGTATAACAGGTTATTTCTTCGTAAATAATGAATGTGTCGAGACGCAGGAAGAAGACTGCGATATTCATCACGTGAAAAATGCAAATGGAGAGTGTGTTATGTGCATGGGAGCAGTCGCTGAGACTCCACTAAATACTATTGAATGCTCTTGTGGTTATTTTGCTGAGCTTGTTAGCTACATGCCTTACTGTCGTTGCATCGACGGATATGAAGAAATAGATGGGATTTGCATTATTTTGCAGACTACCACTTCACAATCTCCAACAACCCCAGAAGGAAGTGGCAACTACGGGGACTACTGTATTGTTAACGGTGTCGTTTATGACAACGGACAAAGCTGGAAAGACGGAAATTGTTGGCTGTGTGAGTGTGACGAAGGAGTTGTTGCTAAAACTTTCATTTGTGAAACGAATCTAATTGGAGAGGTAAAACACTGCACCTTGCCGAACGGCGCAACAGTTCAACACGCTCAATACTATCACGTGTCCAACTGTTTTAAATATTTCTGGTATGGTTTTTATACGAAAATTTTATTCAGATGTACAAAGGTTTTTTTAACATACTCAATATCCTCCCCAGCTGCTTCCATTTCTAAATATTGATAGAAAAAATATTGATAAGTGCTGTTACAAGTAAACACGAGAATTAGGCTGCTTCCACTGATTCGGTAAAGCTTGAAGAGATTTGAAACTTGGACCATCTACTTCAGCCTTTTTGCACAGGTTCGCAAATCCCGAGTCATATTGTTTATGATATTTGTATTTTCGAGCCTTTCCTTTGCAGGCTCTTCCATTTCCCAGATCTTCAGATGGCCTCTATTCCGTCGATGTTCATCTAGACATTTTTAATAGAAAATGAGTTATCCGTACCGGCATTGACAACGTATTTATTATGCCAGTCTCGGTAAGTTCCTGAGCCAAAGGTTGTGCCTGGCTCATAAGTTCCGCTAACATTAATGCGACGTTTTTTCTCAAGATCGGTAAATGCTGCTTCGTTCGATTTGAACTCATCAAGTCGAGCAAATTGTGCATCAAAAGATGGGTTCAGAAAGAATGGCCAGGAAATTCTATCGGTCTTGTGTGCTCGAACTCGATGCCAAGCGCCCTTTGCCACGCCATAAGTAAAGTACTCAAGCATTCGACCGAGATTGATAATCAATGACCCCTCAATTGGCGGGATCGGATACCATTTTCCTTCATATTCCGCCTCAAGTCCTCCCGTCTGATCTTGGTAGAGCAAGGTAATAAGACCCTTGTCCAAGTGTGACTCGATTCCCCACTCTCCTTTTGGAGTCTTGTCGTAATAATTTCCATGAAGACAGCAAACAGGATCGGTAGCAAATTGTTCCCGAAGACGACCTTGCTGAAGACTAAAAATTTTCTCGAACCAGGTCTTAAAAGAAATTACAAAATAGGAAATTACATGGTTCTTTTACCAGAAGGTCTAGTCCGGTATTCTTCATCGCCAAAAACATTTTCCAAAATTTCTCATCTATTCTTTTGATATCGAGCTTCAGATTCGGATCAACCCTAAATGCGTGAATTGATCTTTACTCAAAAATTATTACTTTTGAATGAATTCAGAGTCCATATCAAAGAGGTAGAATGAATGTGCCATGTTCCGAATGTAAGCTTCTAATTTTTTCTGTTCAGCATCTGACGCAGTAAAGACTTCTCTAGTTAGTGCTTCGATTTCTTGTAGTTCGCTCTCAGAAAGTCCCCAATTTTTGACATAGAAAAAGCCACTAAAATAAGTCGGAATCAATTCAGATAACACAGGACCTACACATCAGTTAGGCCTCTTCGTAATTCTTCTCTTTCTGAACTCGAGCTTTCGAGCTTATTTAGATCAATAATCGGGAAATTAAACATTTTTAATTTTCTTTGATTTGAGCGATTTATTTATTTCAGCACCGGAAGTAGCTGAAATAGTAGTTGATTTCAGATTCTTCCACCACATCCTTTAAAAATGACCTCAGAGTCTCGAATTTGAAAAACCAAATAAAGTAATGACGAGCAGCTAGAAGAGTTCGACACTTGCGAAGCAGGATACTCGTATCCGGGCGGATGCAGATTTGAAGGCAAAAATTACATGAATCATCAACAATGGTACAAAGATAGCTGTAACTACTATGTCTGCAAGGAAGGATCCATTGAAGTTGTTTATTTTTGTACGACAACAACGACTCAATCAACTACCACGAGAGACCCTTCTGCCGGCAGCTGTACGTTCGAAAATGAGGTTTATCAGAACGGGCAAATATGGTACTTGGATCAGTGTATCGGCTACAGTTGTTACATGGGAGTCGTCCATCAATTCAATAATTGTCATAGCACAACGAAACCACCAAGTTATCCAACTCAGGTAAATATCCGACAAAAATTATTTTTTACTAATTTTGATATTCATAGTCAACACTTCCACCACAAAAACCTTGTTGGTTCCAAGGTATTGAGTATCATTCTGGAGCTCGATGGAACAAGGATCAATGCCATACTTATATTTGCAATGATGGAGAAATCGGATTTTTCAACCACTGTCCGGAAACTCAAACAACTTCTACGCCTCCGGTTGGATGTACTACTCCCACCGGTCAGTTCTACTATCATGGGCAGATTTGGAAAACAGGCACTTGTCTTCAGCACACTTGCATATCAGGAGAAGTGACTACTTCTGATGTCTGCACGGGAGGAGGATATGGGTAAGATCTATATAAAATTGACAAGTCATAAGAAAAATAAGGGTTTCATCGACACGATCATGTTGGATGTGCGACGCGCATAGCTACGAAGAATGTCTGCAAATCGGTATGCGCCAAACATGTCCAGGGGACTCTGTCTGCTTTCTCGAAGTAAGATCACGTGGTGGTCACATGGAAAGGATGTGCACTGGGTGTCAGCAACGCGAAGCTTGCCAAGGAAACAAACTAAACAATCAGGACCAGTGCTTTATGCATGGCTATAACGCAAATGGATCACCAGATTCAGTTTGTCGAGATTGTTGTTCTAGCAGCGACTGTTCTTTGGAAATAAACATGAATCATCCGATGATTGCTGCTTTTCCACCTCTTCAGACTCATTCCTACAATTCTGGCAAGTCCTGTGATGCAATTTACACACCTGACGAGAAGCATCATTCTCATGGCGACACCTGGGGCGCGGGAATATGCCCTCATGATTCGACAACACCAATGTACGAGTGGACCTGTCTTGATGGAAAAGTTCATTTTACGGAGCCATGCAAGATTGCATACGCTCAGCCAGGATCCGAGTAAGTAACAATTGCCAATTTCTGTCTTATAAAATCGTTAGATGTGTGAATGGTGCACCTCACAACGCCGGGTACAATATTGGAACATGCTCAATTACAGGGGGTCCTCTTGCAACTTGGAAGTGCTCAAATGGCCAGCTTACTTATGAAAATCCATGCTACGAGGCGTTTTTGGGTTCACAAAGCACTTACTCGTCAGGTTCAACAAGCCAATACTACCAAACTTATGATTCAAACAATAATCCTTCAACTAATGTTGAGGAAGAGCTACTGATTTTAGCGGTTGATAGTTCGTTTGGAGTTTATTTGATCAACGGCGCGTACTTGTCTGCAGAACAACACAGGTTTATCTCATACTCGATAATGACTTTATTCAACGACCTCTATATTTAGTTTTACAGAACAATATCTGTTACAAGAAATGGAGCGATTTGGGCATGCAAGTTGGGTCGAAAACGGATTTCCCGACGACCCAATCACTTCCGTCGACTACTACAATCGAATAAACTTCGAAGACGGGACGTCGCTTACTCAAAATGAGCATAATATGAGTGGCGAAGAAATATCATTGCTGCGAGATCTACTAAAATAAATTCTCTACCAATGTCATAGAACTCAACAAACTCTCTCTCAACCCCCAATATCAGAAAGTAAACTCAGTTCTTTTTTTATAAAAATATATTTATTACAAAATTAAAATAAGGATACATTTTATGGATCGGCATGATGGAACGTGCTTTTCCGCGGCTTGCTCTGCAGTCCGATCGCTACTTTCACGCCGCCAGACAGCGAGAAGTTCACCGTTGTTGTCTCCTCCAGAACTTTGCTCACATCAATCCAGGACTTCGAAAAGTGACCATCTTTAGTGTAATCAATCAATGGCCCATCACCGGAAGTATCGTGAATGAGAGAAACTCGTGAATGTTTTTGCTTTTCAACCTTCTGCGGCTCTTCTTCTTTAGCTACCAGTTCGAGATTATCGTTGATTTCGAATTTGACCTTTTGCGTCTTGCTCTTCTTGATGATGTCGATTTTCTTCTGCGAGTCTTGCTTCTTACGTCTGCAGCTGACAATGTTTCTTTTGAGAACATTAAGCTTCGGTCTTGGAATGTACTTGTGTCGCGCTTCGCAGAAACTCTTCCAGAAGTTAAGTAAGAGCGGGAACACGTCGATTGTGATATCATGGAAGAGTGATCTGTTCGCCATTCCAAGCTTGATGTTTTCGATCACTGTCGAGGCGATTTCGGAAGCGACATTGATTCTGCACTTGGGTGGAATAGGCGAGCTCAAGAACTGGTCTGAAATAAGTCTTGCTTTGGCAGCGAGATTTTTCTCATCCTGTGCATTGTAGACGCCAGAATCGCCCATTTGCGCAACATGTTCCGCTTGAGTTCTGTAGCATTCAACTTCGAGCCAGAAGCGGAAATCATTAATAAGGAGCTCAGCTATGACATTTCGTCCTTGCATGCGTTTTTGGTGGAACATCTTGTCATTCGCCATAAAAGGGTCAATAGTCGTAGCTACCACTTCGACCCAACCTTCTTTGTGGTAGAGAGTTGGGTCGCGGCCAACCGTGAGAAGATACTGTTCAAATTCTTCTCTCAGTTCTCGTTTCTTCATCGTTGCCACGAATCTAGCTGCTCGTTTGATGAATGCACTGAAGACTTTCCAAATGTTGGTTCCATTTCGCCCACTGGTCATTTTTAACAAGTCTGTACGATCGCGTCCTATCTCCTTTGGCCCATGTGGTCCAGCTTTTTTGACTTCTGTGAAGGTGGAGAGATAGCGTTCTCCCCACATATCCTCAAGAGCTTTCATCACACAAGCTTGGGCAGAGATGAGCATTGAAACATTGACTTTCTCCGGAGGAGTCCGCATTATCTCTCTCAGAACTTGGCCGTCGATTCCAACGCCGAGAGCACCACTGGAAGCTGAGAAAAACTGACTGACGATGACTTTGATCTTCATTTGTCTGACTTTTGGGTCTTCTACGTGCTTCATTACTTCTACAGCTTTCCAAAATCGAACTGATCGCTCAAAATGGTAGGCACGAGCGAATCGCTTGAAGAATTCAAAGTGAACTGGATCGCGAACACAGTCGACCAAATGTTTCGGTCGCAGAATAGGTCGCTTGAAGACAACCCCGTTCTTCCTGATCGTCGCTTTCATGTAGCTTGGTACTTTTCCAGAGTCATTTTGTCTAACCATTACGCGTTTCTTGACGACTGATCCTTCCTTTGGATAATCATGAGCTGCCATAAGTGCTAGTGTAGCTGGATCAACTTTCGGCTTGCGAAGATAAATTGGTGGCGCCTTGTCTGGAATATCTCCATCATCGTCCGACTCTTCTCGGAGAAAGTGTGACTTTGGCAGGTTAGCTGTCAGGCGGCAAGTTTGCTCAATAAGATAGTATGATCTCTTCGATCGTCGTGCCATTTTAGTTTCTTCAGAGATTTCCTTATCTTTTTGGAAAAGATCAATACGTTGCACAGTAGATTTTCTACTGGTCATCAGCGCTAGACGATCCTTCATCTTTTTCTCAGCTGCACTCTCTACGAGCGGGTTTCCAGATGACTTTCTCGCTTTAGTTTTTCGGTTTTTCTCCACGATGGTTCTTGCTCTTCGCGCTTTGACAATTTCGTCTTCTTTTGTTGCCTTGATGTAAGCGCCAAGCGGTATGGGTGGCGCTTCTTCTCTAAATGCGGTCTTTATTGAGTCCTTGATGAGGGTCGCATTGATTCTGTATTCAACAACATCGAGTATTTTGAGGGCCTCGCAAAAGTTACGCACGTCAAAGTCGATATAATCCGTCCAGATGGCGCACAAGTAGTCCATGCACTTTCTTTGGACTATCCTCAGCTGCCAGGGGAAGGTGACGGTGTTGAGAATGTCGATATCTCCGAAATAGTCTGAGTATATGGCCATCCCAGGTATGACCTCCCGCGCGTGATTGTTGAATACGTACTTGTTAATGATATTCTCCATCTCGAGCTCTAATTCGCTCTGATGCATACATCCAAATTCTTCTCTGAATCGCTCAATGTCCTGCCAAAAGTCGAGAGCGAAGACGGCGGTGTCGTCTTCTTCTTGCTCGCTCAAGTAAGCCATAAACGGTCCAGCGGCAAACTCGTCTGATCGCAAGGCAGCCTTGAAATGGCGCATCTCGTGCCGGAACACCGAATCTTCGTAAATGGAGTATATCGATTCAGGATCTTGATCGCCAGCACCAAAGTTGACTCTAATCTTTTCGGTAAATGTTGACACCTTTAATGCTTTCTCGATGAATTCTTTCTTCTTGCGACCGAGACGGCGACTTCTTTCGTCCATGATATCGTTTACATCATTTAAATTTTTCCGGGTATGCTCTTTTTTCGGCTCTTGTTTAACTGTCGGTTCATGTTGCAAGAGATGTCGTTTCTTGAGCGTTTTGAGCGGACGTATTTTCTCAATGGCGTTGCGGCGACGATTCAGAATTTGGGGATTTATACTCGCCATGAAACTATTTCGGAGTGTATCTTCGTCATTAATCTCATCATCGTGCACTTCCAGACGGTTTTCTCGCTTCGTGATAACCTGAACAAATAATGAGCAAAGAAAACTCAAGTAAATTATTACGAATTTATTAGTCTAACGATTCGACGGCCACGTAAAAAATATTTTTAAACCATACCTTTACTTTTTGGTTTTCCTCATCTGCGTTTGCTGACATGGCGAACAGCATCTTTGAGCCTGTGATTTTTTCTTCTTTTTGCTTTGGTTGCTCCTCTTCGTTTTTCTTAGCAGCCTTTAGGGCGGCGAGTAGTCCCTTAGCTCCACCGCCCAACTTTGGCGCTGGACTTGTTGCGCCATCGCGAGATGCCACATCCGTTTCTGAAGTGTTCGCCTTCTTGGTTGCAACTTTCTTTTTCCAACCAAGAGCTAGTGACTTTGCTTGAATGATTGAGGCAAAACCAGGAGCAGCTTTCTTGGAGGCTCTGAAAAAGATAGTTCAACTCAAGGAAGATATTTCAAAAGATTACCTTGGTGGTGGCTCCTCTTTTTCTTCATTTATTGTTTCTTCCTCTTTTTTCTCCTCCGTTTCCTGATCTTTATTTTCATCCATTTCCATTATTTCATTTCCCATCTTGTAGCGAATCTTTTTTCCGACAAGGCCGATTGCCTGATTCTGATCATTTGACTTTGTGGCTCTCGATTTTTTCGTCGTCCTATTTGGGAGAGAAGCAATCGAGGCACTCTGTCGTACCGTTCCTCTTACAGTTCTTCGTTCATGGTGGTCTACCTTTTCTTCGTCTTCAGATCGCTCACCTTTGTCGAGTTTTGGCGGAGGTGCTTTTTGTTCTGGCTTTTTGAACTTGTTGATTGCTTTTTTGACACTGAATTACGGTTTAGTTTTCCGCTACTCGAGCAATAGACTTACTTTGCCATGCGGGAAAATATGTTCGTCATGCTTTGAGCTCCTGGCTTATTGCTATTCTGCTTCTCTTTCTGCTGAAGATTGATTTGACTCAACTTTTTCCCACGAGTTTCGCCGATTCCAAGTTCTCTTCTTGAATTTCTAAGGATGGAAGCACCGCCATCTCTTCGCTGCCCCAGTTCGGCAAAGGTTAACCTGCTCTACACAAGTTTGAAATGGCCGTCGAATCAACATTTTCACTAAGGTAAAAAAATTGGACTTACCCTTGTTTGACGGAACCCGAGATTATGCTCTGACGTCGGTTTTGCGAAAGTGACGTTGATCCCGATGCCAGAGAAGTTCTTATCAAGTGCGAATCTGGAAGCAGTTTCACGAGAAGTGAACGAGTCTTGATTGAGTCGACGTATTGGCTGAAAGAGTTTCTATTATTTTTTGGAAAATAATAAAATGACTTACCCTTCTTGAGTTTATCTCTTCTGTTGGCTCAAAGAACAGATTCATGCTTGGATCGTCATCGATTTTCGTGTTTGAAAAAGCTCTGCCAAGATCTTCACTGCTCAATCTCGAGGTCGAAGCGACGAGATTCTTGAGTAAACCGATAATTGACGGATCGTCAGAGTCATTTTCGTCTTTTTGTTCTTCGACCTTGACGTGGAGCAGGTATCGTGGCAGCCAGTATGTGCAAAGGCGATTGAGCACTTGTTGGGAGATCTTCTTGCAATGGTCGATTGTCGAAAGACTGTCGTTGAAATAGCCGAGGATCTCGATCAAACTTCGGGGCAGACACCAGTTTGAAGTCTCGTCGAAGAACTTGTCACGAAGATCTGCGAGGAAAAACTGACTGTCTTGGTCATTCTAAAAGACTTTATTCATTTCTAGAACATTCAATGTTTTTTACCTCGTGATGATGAAGGAGCACATGCTGAGCAGAAATGAAGAACGCCACCAATTTGATGCCCTCTCCATTCTCGTTCAAAAACGTGCAGAACTTCGAAAAACGGCTCATTCTGTTGAACGAGCGCTTTTGCAGCTGGCAAAGCTGATTGGCAACGTTTTTGTGGATGGCAGCTTCGGTAGAGAGGTTGAATTTGGTGAGCATTTTCGCGAGCTTGTACTCCGCATAAATGTAAGATTTTAGGAAAAACTTCATTCTTGTTTCCCAGCACCACTTGAATCAAAACGTAAATTTATGTTCGATGATAAGTTTTTACCTTCGCAATTTGTTCTTTACTCAGATTATCTTTCATTTCGGGGTCGAGGAAGAAACTTTGTTCAGAACGGACATAGACAACGCGCTGGCCAAAGAGGGGCAACGAGCAAAATTTGTTGAAATAATCACAGAATACATCATCCTCTAAGAGCCGCTCGAAGGCCTCAAAGGGAACTAAAAATCTCTTAGGGACCCATCTAACTACCGTAATTCGCGAACAGACTTCGAAAAAATTGATAAACTTACTTTCGGTCGCCATATTCTGCAATCCGGGGGCCTGCAATTGATGTTCCTTCGATGCGGCCTCGCCGGCAACTGACGATTATCGGCGAAAATTGCATCCGACAAAACATGTTCTAGAAAAACCTTGCAAAATTTAAAAAATTGAAAGGTGAGATTACAATTTGTAATCAATTCTCGCAGTTACGACTTGGCACACCCACGACCTGAGACTGTTTACATATCTCTTGCGAGCCCTTCTCATAATATCTTTTGTTGACGGATCTTATTATTTTCATTCTGTCAGAAGAGAGAAGTTTCAACATGGAGCCGATAATAATTCAAAATTTTATAAATGGCGAGTTTTTCCCTTCCGACGAGTTCATCGATTCTGTTGATCCCGCGACCCTTGAAATCGTTTCCAAAGGTGAAATTAATATTTTATTTCTTCATAAAACTAGTTTCAAAAGTGCCAAGATCAAGGGCAGATGATGTTGACAAGGCCGTAAAAAGCGCACAAGCAGCCTTCGAGAGTTGGTCTGTTTTGCCGCCCGCTAAAAGAGCGCAGGAACGGATTAACGCTCTTTTATTGACCTTCCTGGCAAGTTCGTGTGCATAAATCTGCCCGCGGTTGAACTTGTTCGGGAAACTCTCTGTTACCCGGTCCAAAGTACATTTTCAAAATTGCTGATCTCATCGACGCGAATCTCGAGCGACTTGCTCTCCTTGAGTCACGAGATCAAGGGAAAACTGTTGGTGCTGCGAGGATGATTGACATTCCTCGAGCAGCGGAGAACTTTCGATTCTTTGCCAAAGTCATCTCCAATCCTGAACCTGAAAGGACAACTCTATCCGAAAATGCTCGTGGGACTCCATTCACTGCGATTTCATCAACTAATCGAGTTCCAGTAGGAGTTGCTGGACTCATCTCTCCTTGGGTAAAACCATCTCTTTCCAATTTTTACTTGACGATTATTAAAGAATTTGCCCTTGTATTTGCTCTCATGGAAAATTGGCCCAGCGCTCGCGTTTGGAAATACCTGCGTTTGTAAGCCGTCGGAAATGACATCAACGACGGCTTATGAGCTTTGCAAGCTTATGGTTGAAGCCGGCCTCCCAGCTGGAGTCTGTAACATGGTATTTGGATATGGACATGAAGCCGGTGAGGCTCTTGTTTTGCATCCTGATGTACCTCTTGTTTCTTTTACTGGATCAACTGCAATTGGTGCTAGAATCATGGAAAAGACAGCTCCGATGGTGAAGAAAGTATCACTTGAACTTGGCGGCAAAAACCCTGCTCTCGTCTTCGAGGTAAGTGATTTAAGGTAGTATGTTGTTGAAACTTATTATTGTAAGGATGCGGATATTTCCGCAGCAGCAGCTGGCTGTGCCATGAGCAGCTTTACCAACCAAGGCGAAGTCTGTCTTTGCACAGAGCGAATTTATGTACACGAGTCCGTCTTCGACGAATTCATGGATAAATTCATCGCTGAAGCTAAAAAATTTACTGTCGGGCATCCCAGAAGTCCAACGACTCGCTGTGGAGCACTCTGTGGGAAACCTCATTTTGATAAAGGTTCACAAAGTTGCATTATTGTTTGGGTTTTCTCATTCCTTTTTTTAGTTATGGGATTCTTTGACTATGCTCATGAAAAGGGATACGTCGTTTATGGCCACGGAAAGGATCAGCTCGAATTGCCACAGAATGTTTCCAACGGTCTCTTTGTTCATCCGACTATTTGTGCAAATGTTCCAGAGGATGATAGAGTAAGTAACTGCTAAAGAGAAAGTTTCATATAGATTACAGATGATGACTGATGAAATCTTTGGCCCGGTCACTGTTGTTAATAAATTCTCGACAGAAGCTGAAGCTATTCAAAAAGCAAACGCCACTAAATACGGTCTTTGTGCGACTGTTTGGAGTCAAAATCTATCGCGTGTTCAGCGAGTTCCGAGGAAAATTAAAGCCGGAACAGTTTGGGTTAACTGCTGGCTCATTCGAGATCTTCACATGCCATTTGGTGAGGTCTCATCATAAATACATTTTTCAACTCATTTTTAGGTGGCATGAAAGCATCAGGAGTCGGACGAGAATCTGCTATTGAATCGATGGAGTTCTTCACTGAGCAGCAAACAATCTGTTCTCTTTATGACCCCAGATCATAGAATATTTAATAAAATCATATTTTCTGCCTTGAACTTTTTTACCAATCAACAGAACATTTGCAAATCTATGTCACAGAAATTTGTTCACCATTGACGAAGTCAAAGTCTAAATTTGACCCCACTCCAGGCAAGAATTTCGTTGAGATCACGCCTTGGCACCAATCTGTCAGAATCGTAGCATTTACTACTAACAGTCTTCATAATTACTATCTCTATTTTATTCCAAGAGACAAGAATGAAGAAGATCGAAAGCTTGGGCAAGCTCAAAAAGAAATGGGAAGATAATCTTGATGAAGTGATTCAATTCTGGTCGAAGAATTCCATTGACGAAGAGTATGGTGGCTATTTTACCTGTATCGACGCGAAAGGCACTGTACTTGACAAAACAAAGTACCACTGGCTTCAGGGACAGGCTCTTAAAAGATCAGAATAGTTCTGACTTTCTCTATTCCAGAAAAAGAGCCAACCAAACAGGGTCGTCAAGTGTGGACTTTCTCAAGACTTTATATCGATTCAGGCAACATGGACTTCTTTGCCGTCGCTTATACTGGCTACAAATTCATGCACAAAGCAAAGGCCGCCGACGGAACTTTGTTTTTTTCAACGACTCAATCTGGAGAGCATTTGCATTTTCAGCGCAAGCCTTACGCTGCGGTTTTCTATTCAATGGGTCTCTTAGAGTTCTCCAAGGCAGTTTTGAAGCTGCCAAAGGATCATGAAATGAAGTCCAAACTTGATGCGAAGAAGATAAAGGCGGAAGCTGAAGTTTACTATGATAAACTTCGAGCTTGGATGGCGGATCCGACCCTCATCGGAGGCCAGGTATGTACCGATGGTGTTCTCAAACTTTATTAATTATATCGTTATTATTAATATCCCTAAAAAGGCAGCGGATCGAAATACAAGCAAATTGGGCGATGTTATGTGCATTTGTGGACTTGCTGTTGATTTCTATGAGGACGAAACTGATGAGACCAAAAAGTCCAAATACATGGACATCATGAAGGATGCAGCGAAAACGGCAAAGCTTCATTACTCGACAGAGCATAAAGTTTTCATGGAAAACGCACTCCTTGAAAAAGGACTGGATTTTTCCACTCCAGCTGGGCGATTGTGTAATCCAGGTGTTGATAAATCCCAAGTGTAATTTTAAAATAAATTTAAGGCCATTCAATTGAGGTGTCCTGGTTCTTGCTTCATCTGAACAAGTATATTCACGATGAAAGACTTCAAGTAATCGCCCTTGAAGGCCTCTTAGGGACTCTAGACTTAGGCTACGACAAGAAACATGGAGGCATAACCTACATGCTTGATATTCTCAACATGCCATTGATGGATGCAACTGTAACAGCTGAGAATAAACTCTGGTGGCCGATGTCTGAAGCTCTTTACGCAACAATTCTAGCTTTTGAGCACACAAATGATACAGTTAGAAAACAAACCAAATATCAGCATCATTTTAAACATTTTAGGTGTTTTACGATTGGTGCTTGAAATTGTGGGAATGCATCGAAGACAAGTTCATCGATAAAGTCAACGGAGGTGATTGGTTTGGCTATCTTCGAAAAGATTGCACCGTCTTTAACCAGCTAAAGGTATTAATTCTTTGAAAAAAAATGGGTTCAATTTAATGATAATAAGGGTGGCAACTACAAGGGATGCTTTCATGTTCCACGAGCGCTGATTTACTCAATTTCCTCTGCTGATCGAATTATCAAAGCTTCGCAATAAATTACTGCTCAGAAAGATGTTTTTTTGGCAGATCATAATTATGGTGCCTCTTTTGCAAAAGGACTGTCGCTCTTTGTTGTCTTCTTTTCCAAAAACAAAAACTCTTCTATTTTGTGACAAGCATGGGTGTTATTGTTTCCCGAAAAGATCTCGCGCCGAAAAGAGCAATTCCGGCAGTTCATCAGATAACTCCCCTCTGCTTGCAGATTTATGGAGAGATTTCTCCCGTTAGTCTGCGTTTTGAAGGGCCTGGAAGAGAGACAGAGAGAGGCGGAGAGAAGCGAGAGATAAATTATCGGAGTAATTATTGACGATTTCAACTGACTTGATCATGAGTGATAAAGTAAGGTAGCAAAACAATGAACACGAAGGCACATTTCTAGGAAAACGGGCGATACGAATACAGCGGAACAGAAATCGGCTCATATTTCCCTGTGATGCCACATGCCTTCGCGGCTAATCCCCACGTGAATCCACACATTCACCCTGCTCCACCTCCTCCACACCGCGAGTTCCCAAATCACAGCGCTTTCGCCACTTTCGCACACCCAGGTAATCATTCGTTCGAGTAAAAAATTGTTTATTCGCATAAAATGGCATACAAAATTAATACGGCTTGAAAAGGGTTTGCATGTTGCCTTGAATTCCTCGAGCAGAAGCAGTTGGCGTCAGAAAATCGTACATTCCAATCGGTTTTCTAAAAGCAAAAATGAAATTAAACTTGCTCAGAATTTTCAAAAACACTACCCATCGTCTCGATAAACCGGTTTTGCTTCTGGCTCCTCAAAAAGCTCGAGTATCATTCCAACAGTTTCTTCTAAAATGGCGAAGATCTTGAACAGAAGGCGGAAGATTTCTTTTGGAATCATAAAGCCGAGTTTCAAAATCTAAAATTTTCTTTGCGAGATTTATTGCAAATCAAGAAGTCTTACGCGAAAAAGGGTTGCAATTGTTGAAGTGATGATTCTGAAGATCTTAGTAATGAAATCATAGACGACCATTTCGAGGTTAAAAAATAGACAAAACTGCGTTTTCCCAAAGAGAAAAGGTCAATCAGCGCTTAAATTCTAGAAAAAATATCTTGGTTTTTCGTTCTAGTTTTGAGAAATTGTCTTTCAATTTGGAAAATTTGCCATTTTGCAGTGACGAATAAATTTTTTTGCTTTTTCATGATGTTTTTCTTCCCGATTTTGCAGTGAGAATAAAAGTGATTAGGGATTACTCTCCTTTTCTCACGATAAGAAAGTCCGCAGCAACGCTCCCGGATTCGTCAATTTCGTTCACTTTCATTTCTCGTCTTTTCAAGTTTTTCCGCCAACTTGGATATTTTCAACGATTTTCGACTTGTTCCCTGGATCCTAATTTCGCTAGAACAGAAACCGCGCGCGGGGTGTTTTTTATTCCGCCATTCAAAGAGAGACTTTCGCCATTTTTGACAACGATATTCGTCCTTGAGAGATTTCCGATTTTCTTTTCTGATGGAAGACCTTACTCAAGAAGAGAAAAAGGTTCAGGAGGTCGAAGAGATCGCTCCTGAAGAGACCTTCGACGCCGAAAATACGGAAAACGCGCCCGAAGACCAAGATGACCAGGCTAGGGCAGATAAACACTCAATTTTTCATGACATTTTTAAACTCTTTTCTTATCCTCTTGAAAGAACGAAAGCGTAAAATCTGATGAGGCTACACCTGAGCCGTCAGAATCGAAATCCCCTTCCTTTCAACGGGCCATTCCAGCGATTGACTACGCTCATAAACCCAAGCATTTGCGCGAGGAACGGGAATAGCAACTCTAGAAACATTTTTATACACTCACACCTAAGATGTGACATCTTGTAATTCCATCGCAGAGATCTTTTCGCGGTGACGATGGAGATCGTCTCCATGGATCCTTCGCAACCCCGGGAGGGTTTGCTGAGTTTGCCGCTTCGTACTACCAGCATCAACGGCATCATCCTCATTTTATGCATGCAGGTGCACCCATGTTTTACGCGCACGGTCCCGGCGGGGAGCATATGCAGGGCTTTCACTACGGTAATTTGAATGTTAATTGAAGTTATGTTCGTTCATATGAGCTTTCAGAACCGATGCCCCGAATGGCGCAAGCGCCTATGATGCTAATGCCTCTTGGGAACGGCCAATGGGCGCCTGTGTTGATGACCTCTGGTCACCTGCCTCACTGGAGCTATCCGTCTCAGTACTACCCTGCGTATCATCCTCACCAGCCTCCAGTAGCGCTTCACCCAGTCGTCAGCTCCAA
The DNA here is from genome assembly GCF_907165135.1 of Oikopleura dioica. Classification (NCBI taxonomy): domain Eukaryota; kingdom Metazoa; phylum Chordata; class Appendicularia; order Copelata; family Oikopleuridae; genus Oikopleura; species Oikopleura dioica. The sequence continues at coordinate 11,741,709 of NC_137292.1, forward strand.
CGGGAACAACAACTCCACCGGCTCGGTTCCCAACAACTCGACTGACGTAAGTATCTACATCGAGGGCGAGATGGTGACCCTACCTAAGCGCGACCAAGCAGGATCCTCGATGCATGACAACTCATCTGACCCGCAGCTCAACCTCAGCGAAGAGAATTTCCCCTCCCTCCCAAAGTCAAACAAGGTGCAAGAGTTCAATCCAAACGGAACTGTTAAGTAAGTTTCGTATTTTCGAAAGTAACAGTGTTCTTACAGAATCGTAGTCCGCTGCCTATCCCCTGTAAAACGAGCACACGCATAGAAGAAAAGAGTTCCATTGGTAAGAATATTTTCTTTTGATTATTCTTACTTTGTATAAATTAGTAATGAAGAATAAAGATGCGGCGATCCGAGTCAATACAGATAAGCACACTGGATTAGTAACAGTTGAAAATCCCCCCGAATGGGTTAACGAAGAACCCTCCAAACTCGGTAAGTTCATCAGATAAACTCGAGATGTTCATCCTCGATTTCAGAAAATAACGAGAATAGCAACGAGTACACGACCGAGGATGAACTCGAAATTCGCGATGTCTCCCAGCGACTCTCCTCAATCAGATTTCGCGAACACCAGGAACTTCCCCTACGCGAAGTTCACGAGCTGCCACAACTTCGGTAAAGCCTTAGACGAGCGCTGTTTTCTTTATAAATTTATTTCAGACCTGCATATCCCGGCCATAAGCCCACAGCTGCGCAATCCCGCCGCTTGCAGGAACTAAAGGCTCAGTAAGTTCCATTTCCATGCGATCTAAGTTGATGTGCATTTTATAGACCGCGGTCAGTTGATTATTCGGAGCAATCTTCTCTTCAAGATAACCTGGCAGTACCTGTCAATACTCCTTGCACGCCATGTGATTCTGAATATTCAAAAGGTGCGTTCCTTTATTTTAACTTCTATTTATAAAAGTATGCATAGTAAATATGCCGAATCTCGATAAGTCAGTTGCTCCAGACGATCTCGTCAAGGCCACTGAACGGGTCCGACGTGACCGGGAGGATCTTGATGTTACTGCAACTATTCGCCACCACAGGTAATAAAGAAGTTTCATGTCCTATCTTTAACGTTCACCTAGGCGATTCTTCAGAGGCTCAGAGCGCGAACTAGAGTGCTATAAAGAAGGACAGCAAAGCGAAGAACGCGAAGTTCAGCAAGTCCAGATTGAAGAGCAGACCGAAGCACCCCAAGAAGAGCCCTCTGGATTTCGGGTGTGCGTCTGCCAGTATCCACCAGGATCTGAGAGCAACGGGCAAGAAATGGGACGCTTCATTCACAAGGTTGGTGGTCACCTATTTTTAATGGGCAAGACCTTTACGGCAGGTTGTGAAAGCAGTTTCAAATTTGATTTCAGCCTGACTACGATCAATCTGGCCATTCAAAAGACTGGGGCGATCGCCAAGGCGTCCCACCAGTCGCTGCTGGAGGATACGTTGGCCGTCCTTATCGAGGAAGAGGTCGCGGACGTGGATATCGTGGCAGAGGACGCGGTCATCGTGGAGGACGTGGCGGCTTCCGGGGCAATTTCCGAGGACGGTAAGTCAATTCAAATTGGAAGTGTGGATCCAAGTCTCACTTAGTTTCTTCAGAGGCGACTCGAACGGCTTCCGACCTCGATTCCGGGAGAGCTCCTTTCCTTCTGAGGAGCTCGGCCCTCCACTCCCTCGCCGCCGAAGAAACCCACGATTCGATTAGACCCACCAAGTTGTCTGGTTCACATGCAAGTTCAACATTCAGTTAAGTCACCATTTTCTTCCCTTTAATTCCTGTACCCACTCATCGAACTGCCACCTTTCAACATGCCGCAATTATTTAATACTGACGAATTAACTCAATAAAAATTGATATTCTACTCAAACCCATCTGATGTCAAAAAGAGAATGAACCTTGATTCAAAATGCAAATACAGCTTTATAAATGTTTTATGCATAAAAAGCGTCAACGCCGAAAATCGTTGTACTTTGATAACAATTTTTGATATTTATTGAAAGTCAGTTATCGCTCGTTTGCTCAGTGGAAACTATTGCGGTCCGTGTTGGGCGCCGTCCAGTTTTACCTTGCCTAAGATTTCCGGGCAGCAAATTTTAATACGGTTTTTTATTAAAGAGAATTGCTGAGATTCAACTTGCTATAATTTCTGTCTAGCAGCTTTACAACCGGAATATACGATCGTTATAATCAAATGACTTTTAGTTAACGATCATTGCTTCTCTAAAACCGCGTACTTATCGTTTCTATTAGAGAACCACGGCACATAGTTCAAATCTCTTACAAGCATACAAACAGTTATTATTTGTTATTTTTCAAAAGCTATGCCGCTGCTTGTCTATCCATCAAGTTTCCATAAAAATGCCGAGAAGTGATGTTTACACAATCGAATGCAATCGAAGTTTGAGTTTCCACTTTGGCTGAAGGTCACCGAGAAAATATCTAATGGCGAGGAAAATGAGGAGGGGATTTTGAGACACCACAATTTGAAGAGCGATAAATTCTAAAATACCAAGAGTAGCCACTCTCAATCAGCGGGGAGCAACCCTAGTTCGCGAGAGAAAGAGAGAAAGGGATCAAAGTTTCCGGGAATAACAGCTGCTGATCGGTTTGAATTCAATTATTCTGTTGGAAATTATTGATTATTGAATGATAGTTATTTACTTCAATTCTTAAAGTTTATTATTTCCTTGGCAGTAATTAAGAGTCTGCAATATCAAAATGATGATCAATCAATGCTCAATTGGAGATTTCAATTAAAACCGCCATTTTCTTTAACCGCGGTGGAATTGTTAAGCCGGGCATTGTCTCCTAGACGTCGTATTGATTGAAGGGCTTTGAGGCACAATAGACCCTGAAAAAATTCCGAGGTCCGTGAAAGTCGCTTTTGAAAACAACGACCAAATAATTTTAAAGTTTTTTGCGCTCGCTTGAGAAGATGGCATTTCAACAGGGCTTTTAAAAGTAAACCGGAATAACCTCAGAAAGGTTAGACAAGTGTCTGCGTCCCTCAAGACTACTGATAGCTGAGAATGCACTCGTTAGAATTAAAGTGATTAATTGGATTATTTTCACTGTGCTGAATTGCCCCTGTCCGTAAGTAGTCGAATCCCTCAGAGACTAAGAGATTATTAGTACAAAGCAATTTCAAAAGTAAGACGACGTTCTGTCAGAATTAGCCAATTTCGTCTAGTTTCTACAGCGGCGAAGATAATTAGCGGCCGATCTTTAAACTTAATGCCTCACAAATTGAGCATTTTCGAAAACTCACATTACTCCAAATCTTGAATCTCCCCTAGGGCGGTGGTGCACCCAATCCTCGACCGATCGAGTTCCGATAAAATTTTATAATTCCCCTTTTTGTGACCTCTTTGATTCGCCGCCATAGTGGAAACCGAACAATTTTTAAATCATTTTACGACGCTACAAGAGAGCTCTGCTGAAAGAAGCGTTAAAAAGACGAGCGTTTTTACGTATCGCTCAATAACAAATGGACAAAGCAAACGGAAGATTAAACCAACAGTAGACAGATTCCTCGAGAGAAAAAAAAGAGAAGGAGAGAACCCAGTTTAATTATTCCTTTGAAACTAAATAGTATTCCAACTTGGCAATCATTTGAAAATGATGGCTCCTCCGCTAATTTAATTATTTTTTCAATTCAGCAAATGGCAGTGGCTCTAGGTTCAGCCTGTAACTTCTCCTCATTTCAGTATTTTTCTTCTACTCTCACGGGGGCGCTCCTCGGCTCCCCTTTTTCTTTTTGGGATTCACGCTCTGTTGAGGCTGCCCATATTTAGCCAGGAGCAAGAAGCAAGAGCGAAATTGACGGACCTTTTCTTCAGAGATTGTTGCTCTTGAAATCGCGTTCGAGCTTGACGAAGTTTTTTTAAAGAAGAAATAAGAGAAATCCCAGAAGAAAAATGGATGGAAATTCGTCCGTCCTGGACGATCCAGCGGCATATCCAACATGTGCGATGGGAATGATTCTTCCTCTCGTCGACGAATCAAATATGAGCATGAGTATAAGAATACTCATGTATCTCGTAGGAATGTGTCATAATGCAGCTCTTTTCTGATGACTCATCAGTGATGAGCAACGTTAATTTACGCGCGTTCCCATGAAATAGTTTGAAAACTGGACGTCCGTAAAATGGAGCTTTACTACTTTTTGTTTTGAGCTGTTATTGAGTAGAAAGAGTTCAGAACATTAATTTTACGATCTAATAAGAACCTTTACTCGACGATTTTAAGGACAAGAGTAATGTGAATAAGTAATGGTTTATTTTAGATTATTTAAATAATTTCTCAGGCTCATCGATCGCTGCATGTCCGGATTTGACAATGCATCATCTGTTGAACATATTCTCCCTGACGAGTAGAATTTTAACTTATGACACTTGACCAGGACTCTTTTGGTTTTTTGTTGGCGTCGCTATTGTAGCAGATATTTTTATGGTCAGTATTGAAGTTATAACATCGAAAGGATAGGGTTTTATTTGTATTAATTTATACAAAAAACTATGATTGCAATTATTTCATTTAAAGCACAGCGGAGCAATAATTCAACCCGAAAATAAGAAACGCATATAACTGTCCTTGTTGATGGTCAGCCGGAAAAGCACAAAGTCCGGTTCTGGAACGCAACAGTGGCAAATCTAACCCTGATGGCAATGGGTTCTTCTATGCCCGAAATCTTCCTCAATATCATCGAAATCGTCTTTAATAAATTCGAAACTGGTGCGCTCGGTCCAGGTAAAATACAGATTTCCGAAGAGAGATAAAGAAAGAGAACATCACAAAAGGAGAAATGAAAGATGAATAAGATGGTCAACCATCAACCAAATTATCGAATTTATTAAAAGCGAGCTTTACAACATTAATGAGTCTGAAAGTTAGGATCATTTAATTCTAGCGTTGTTTATATAAAATTTAAACATTAAAAAAAAGCAGCTGTTAAATTAGAATTATGAATCACCGCAAGAGAGCTTCTTATCAGCAACAAATACCATTTGAAGCGGAACTTTCTATCGCTAGTCAATATTTACTTGACGTAAGTTTTTGCCGGAATTTTTTGACTGCTTTCCATGATTTTATTTACCCAGCGATTGCAAAATAAAGTTGTAATTTTTACCAGTCCTTTTTGATATCAAGGAAGACTAATGCAAAAACTTAGGAACCATTGTTGGATCCGCTGCCTTCAATCTTATGGTCATCATTGGAGTCTGTACCTTTGGAATCCCAGATGGAGAGAGTATGTCGATGTCAGTCCGGCTGAATTTAATTCTAAATTTAAGAGCGAAGAATCGACAGATTCTACGTTTATGGCATTACAGCATTCTTCTCAATCTTTGCCTATGTCTGGCTTTTGATTATTCTTCGATTCATCTCTCCTGGCGTTGTTGATCTTTGGGAAGCCTTAGTGACTCTGCTCATGTTTCCCCTTCTCGTCGGTGTTGCTTACTTGGCTGACAGAAACATGCTTTGTGGACAAACCAGATCTGACGATGACGATGGTATGTTCCCAGTCCGATAAATAACCCTTAAAAATCACTTACCCGCGACTCAGCAAGCGTTGCAGCGTTGATAATGAATGTAAAATTGATTTTGCGCATTTATTCAGAGCTATTGTAGTGCTTTAACCTGTAAAAATTGAGCTACAGTTGTTTTCAAGCTGCAAGTGCAAATGCTCTAGCTCTTAAGCTTCTTGGTCGAAACCCAAATCTGTCAGCTTTACTGACTGTTCCAAATTGTAAAAGCTAAACGCGGCAGTGCTAAGGAAATATAAATCTATTAGAAAACCAAACATATGCTTTCACGGTGAAAATCCCCTTTGCCGAAGCCATGGTCAGATGGCTAATTAAAACAAAAATGATTGAAGTGCTTGCAGTAGCTTTATATCTTTACTTCGTTGAGAAATATGTTAAAGGCTATTTTCAGAAGGACAGAAGCAAATCATGGAATACAATCCAGACACTCCCGAGGGTATCGAACTTCTCGGAAAGAACCGACCCAATTCAATCGCACTTGTGGACGAATTCATGAAAGATTTCGAAGGCGATCCACTCACGATCGACGAACAAGCTGCTGCTATCGCTGTTGCTTCGAAGATGCAAGGTAGTATCTGTGTCGTTCCGTCATCTCCATGTTCTTACTTCACCTACTGAAATCATATTCATATTCATAGCGTCATTAACATTGACTACAAGTAGCTATCGAAGGAAAATCTTTTACTTTGCCAATTTCAACTTTCTCAGATGGTATTTCATTATTCAGGCCCATCGCAAGGCCGATCACGAGCTTGGTACCGGGTTCAAGCCACACGAACACTCACCGCCGGCGCAAGAATTGAACCAAACAAAGCCCTCTCCAGAGTAAGCAAACGATCGCAATTTTATTAAAAAACACTAGAAATAACACGCATAGACTTGCTCTTTTAATAACCCACTCAGAATAATCAGTAGAAATATAGACAGTTTCAAATGCTTTCATAAGGCATAATGACCGGAAAGAAGCATTCTAGTGCCAGCCTTCTAAAATCAAAACATAAAACTAAAATCAACATTTCAGGACACAGTAAGTCCCTGTTCACATTCAAAGCTTCACGGTAGACCAAGAACATATATCCTCGAATATTGAACTAGATCCGTTCCGTCTGATTGTATAAATATTTAACACTTCGCTTTCATTGAATCAATGAAAACTCAGCAGTAAAAAGGTGTATCTAACCGATGCCATTAATCGCATGGCGAGTACCAACTCTGCGCATGTGTAAATGTGATTTGCGGATAAATACCAATCTTGCCGTCCTCTGCCTTCTAAAAATAATACTCAACCTGGAGGAAAATAACGCAGCAGTTAATTTTGCGCAATATCAATAGCAAATTAATTCAATTCCGTTTGCTGAAATTTTTGAAAAGAGGATGAGTGAGCCACGTCAGCTTCCATCAACTATTGATAGTGCGTCAATTTACTGCTCGGATATTTTTGAGGAAGAACCGAGTCAAAGTGGGAAATTCCACTTGACATTATTTTTGGAGCCCAACACTTTTGGAGGGAGGCGGAGCGACTGGCCGTCAATTTTTTAGTTTAATCATTAATTCACGTAGATGGCTCGTTCATTCTCCAACTTACCGACTAAGAACAACACTTCCGAATTCGCCATGTTCAACTTTGCCTGCACTTCTTCTTCGGTCATGGAGAACGCCAAACAGATCGAGCTCAAAGTCATGAGAAGCGGGAATGTTGAAATTCCAGCTAAGTGCAAGTAAGAAAATCGCTCAAATACTCAACATCGAAAATTATCGGCCGAGATCTCTCGCCGTAAACTAAACTCAACTCTTACTTTAACTTTTAAGAATTAAGTAAGTGACCTGAACAAGATTATAAATACAGTTTTTTATGGAATTTCTGGACATCAAATTTCTGGACATTTTTCGAATTTTAAGGGGTTTAATTGGGACACTTTTAAAAAGCAAAAGTATCAAATTTCTGGACATTTTTTCTCAAAAAAGATTTTCGACTCCGAAATTTATAGTCAAATTTGAGTTATGAATCATAACTTATGATTCATAACTTATGATTCATAAGTTATGAAAGGTTATTCTATTTACGAAGAAGACTTTTTCTTGTAGAATCTTAGTATTTTAAGCAAAATTCGCTGCTTCATCGCACTTTATTATTGTTTTTAATCAATTTTTTGAAAAAAAAAACGTTTAATTTTCCTCCGTGAAAAATTTTAAGCAATTGTGGTGGGACATTTTTTTCAAGGTTATGTATCAAATTTCTGGACATTTTTGTGAAAAGTGTGCGACAAAATATGTCCAGAAATTCCATAATTAACTGTACAGTATGCGTGTATTTTGTAGTTAATCACTTTGCAAAGGGTCTAAATTAACTCGCAAATTGACTTGAATTTGCTCAGAGAATATGTCTTTCTTGTTGTATATTTCTATATGGGCCAAATTATTTGGAAACTCTGAAATTCAGATTATCTGAATTATAAACCAGATGTTCTTGGAATCAAATCATTTATTTAAATTCTAGCTATGAAACGATCGACGGCACAGCGACGAAGGGAGAAGACTACGTTGAAAATAAGGGAGTTCTTGAATTCGGCCCAAGAGAGACGCAAAAATCTATAACTGTGGAAATTATTGATGACGACCAATGGGAGCCTGATGAGACCTTCTTTGTCAAACTTTTCCTGTTCGTAGTCCGACAAACTGAGTGTTTGGGCGATTAAATAATTATTCAGGGGCAACGCAGCAGATCCACGAGTCAAGCTTGGTGACAGATCCATTAACCAAGTCACAATCATCAATGATGATGGTAAGATCAAACGATGACTAGCAACATTGAATATCACTTTTTGATACTCTTCCTTGTTTTCACAATAATTTTAAAGATCCTGGAACCTTCCAATTCAAAGAACCAGCATTCATGTGTAAAGAATCCCAAGGTGTCCTCAAGGTATCCTCAAAATCAAACAACGAGTGTCTACTAATATTCTATTCTAGCTTCCAGTGTGCCGAACTAATGGTGCTGATGGTACTGTATCTGTTGAATGGCAATGTAAAGGCATCACCGCAACACATGTATTCTTGGCTGAACGTATTTTGGTACCCAACTGTTCTTTTTAGGGAAGCGACTTCAAGGAAGACCGCGGTACACTCGTTTTTAACCATGGAGAGACTCAGAACGACATCGAGATCACCATCATCCAAACGCCAGACAAAGAGCCCGACGAGACCTTCAAAGTATCCATCGTCAATGTTTCCAAGGGCGCTCAAATGGGTCACACGAGAGAAACGGTTGTCACAATTATCGGTGATGAAGAATATAAAAACTTGGTGAAGAGAGTTGCTGCTCAAACTCACGTTGCACTGTCGAAGGTAAGTTTGCCCACAAGTCTCACTAGCCAAGTTTTCGGCTACATTTATATAGGATCAATAATTCTTTCTGACCCGTCCTTTTTTGCGGCCAGTTATTAAAATGCGGTATTCCTCGTATATTCGTCGTTGGCAAGAGTTCGAACTCGGAGCTCGTTATTTTTGTCCAGAAGTTAATATACCGTTGTCTGGTTGAGCAGAAGTTGCTATACTCCTGAATAAATGAGCAAGACATGTGGTACATGTCGATAGGCCATCACGTTACCTATACTCGTTAAATAATTGAAGGCCGGCCATATTAATTACTCATTTTGTTCTCTAGATGGAAATTGGCGGCGAATCCTGGTACGAGCAGTTCGTTCAAGCAATGAATGTCAATGGGGGCGATATCGAAAACGCCACAGGCTTTGATTACTTCATGCATCTCATTACCTTCGGCTTCAAGACGATCTTTGCCATCATTCCTCCTGCAAACATGGGCGGCGGTTTTCCTTGCTTCTTTGGCAGTCTTATTATGATTGGTTTAATGACAACGATTATTTCGGATTTCGCGAATATTTTCGGTTGTCTTGTTGGCCTTAAACGCAGGGATTCTAATTCAAACACTTGAATATTTAAACGACTCTAAAAAGAGGTGGTAGATTCAAGAGGAATCTTCAACTTCGAGGAACATGATTATTTAGACGGACTACGTGGACATATTGTTTGCTATTTCAGCATTAACGAATATGCCAGAAGTTACAGTACTTTCGGATGTTCTAAATCCTCATACGACCATCAATATTAAAGATCTCGTGAATATCTGAATTGAATCCCCTATTCAAGCCGCCGTTAATTCTATCACCCTGGTTGCCCTCGGCACGTCCCTTCCAGATCTTTTTGCTTCCAAAATCGCTGCTACCAACGAGCCCAACGCCGATGATTCCGTTGGAAACGTGACTGGCTCGAATTCTGTCAATGTATTCCTTGGTCTTGGTTTGCCCTGGACGATGGCCGCTATTTACCATGCAAGCCAAGGGTATGTCCTTGCACTTCCACGTTTTATTAAAATATTAGTAGCGCTTAGGGAAGTTTCAGAATTCTGTGACATGGCAAAAAATTTTTTTTTGATTTTTCAAGTGGATTTTGTTAAGTGATAAAAAAGAAGCATTTTGATATAGATTTCATCGAATTTGAGTCAGTAAAATGAAAGTTATTGCTCATTTAGTGTCTAAAAATAGCAAAACTTTGCGCGCAGTTTCTGACTCATCCGTGCATGGAATTTCAAATTTCTTTGGATAAATAAAACACTCCAGGCCTGAAATTCATGTGTTTTTAATTTTTGTTTTTGATTAGGGAATCGCCGGTAAAATGCATGTTTATTTGATGGTGTCTGGTGATTAAAAATCGGCTGAAATTTGAGACGAAAACAGGAACGCGCAGCGACAAAACGGCCTCGAAATCAGGCGCTTAAAATAAGGCTCATCCCATTTTCGAAATGGAAATTTCGGAAAGGAAAGGGCAGCGACTAAACGGGGTCGAAATACGGCACCGCAAAATAAGTTTGGCCCATTTTCATCATGAATATGATCTTGAGTCATATCATCCATGTCTCCCCAATTTCGCCTTTTCCAAAAATGAAAAATCGGTCAATCCTAGGAGTTATCAAGTGTTAGACCCACCATTCGACTCGTCTCAACGCGCTGAACAAAACTGCGCTATCAGTTTTTCAACCTCTTCTTTTACAAATATAGAATCAGACCTTCCACGTCGACGAAAATCTCAATCAAGTTCTTGCCATCTGCCGAGCTCTGATCTCGCCCGATGAAAACTTTTGATAAAATAATGAAAACCAAAAATGGTTCGGCGCTACAATAGAGGATGCACCATATATGGTGTTCTTGGCGGGTACTCCAGCCCCGTTCCTTGACTTTTAATTTTAAGGGGCTTGACGGCCCTTCGGGCCGTTTCAGCCCCGTTCCTTGACTTTTAATTTTAAGGGGCTTGACGGCCCTTCGGGCCGTTTCAGCCCCATTCCTTGACTTTTAATTTTAAGGGGCTTGACGGCCCTTCGGGCCGTTTCAGCCCCATTCCTTGACTTTTAATTTTAAGGGGCTTGACGGCCCTTCGGGCCGTTTCAGCCCCATTCCTTGACTTTTAATTTTAAGGGGCTTTTAAGGGGCACCGAAGGGCCGTCAAGCCCCTTAAAATTAAAAGTCAAGGAACGGGGCTGAAACGGCCCGAAGGGCCGTCAAGCCCCTTAAAATTAAAAGTCAAGGAACGGGGCTGAAACGGCCCGAAGGGCCGTCAAGCCCCTTAAAATTAAAAGTCAAGGAACGGGGCTGAAACGGCCCGAAGGGCCGTCAAGCCCCTTAAAATTAAAAATCAAGGAACGGGGCTGAAACGGCCCGAAGGGCCGTCAAGCCCCTTAAAATTAAAAGTCAAGGAACGGGGCTGAAACGGCCCGAAGGGCCGTCAAGCCCTTAAAATTAAAAGTCAAGGAACGGGGCTGAAACGGCCCGAAGGGCCGTCAAGCCCCTTAAAATTAAAAGTCAAGGAATGGGGCTGAAACGGCCCGAAGGGCCGTCAAGCCCTTAAAATTAAAAGTCAAGGAATGGGGCTGAAACGGCCCGAAGGGCCGTCAAGCCCTTAAAATTAAAAGTCAAGGAATGGGGCTGAAACGGCCCGAAGGGCCGTCAAGCCCTTAAAATTAAAAGTCAAGGAACGGGGCTGAAACGGCCCGAAGGGCCGTCAAGCCCTTAAAATTAAAAGTCAAGGAATGGGGCTGAAACGGCCCGAAGGGCCGTCAAGCCCTTAAAATTAAAAGTCAAGGAATGGGGCTGAAACGGCCCGAAGGGCCGTCAAGCCCCTTAAAATTAAAAGTCAAGGAACGGGGCTGAAACGGCCCGAAGGGCCGTCAAGCCCCTTAAAATTAAAAGTCAAGGAACGGGGCTGGAGTACCCGCCAAGAACACCATATATGGTGCATCCTCTATTGTAGCGCCGAACCATTTTTGGTTTTCATTATTTTATCAAAAGTTTTCATCGGGCGAGATCAGAGCTCGGCAGATGGCAAGAACTTGATTGAGATTTTCGTCGACGTGGAAGGTCTGATTCTATATTTGTAAAAGAAGAGGTTGAAAAACTGATAGCGCAGTTTTGTTCAGCGCGTTGAGACGAGTCGAATGGTGGGTCTAACACTTGATAACTCCTAGGATTGACCGATTTTTCATTTTTTGGAAAAGGCGAAATTGGGGAGACATGGATGATATGACTCAAGATCATATTCATGATGAAAATGGGCCAAACTTATTTTGCGGTGCCGTATTTCGACCCCGTTTAGTCGCTGCCCTTTCCTTTCCGAAATTTCCATTTCGAAAATGGGATGAGCCTTATTTTAAGCGCCTGATTTCGAGGCCGTTTTGTCGCTGCGCGTTCCTGTTTTCGTCTCAAATTTCAGCCGATTTTTAATCACCAGACACCATCAAATAAACATGCATTTTACCGGCGATTCCCTAATCAAAAACAAAAATTAAAAAAAACACATGAATTTCAGGCCTGGAGTGTTTTATTTATCCAAAGAAATTTGAAATTCCATGCACGGATGAGTCAGAAACTGCGCGCAAAGTTTTGCTATTTTTAGACACTAAATGAGCAATAACTTTCATTTTACTGACTCAAATTCGATGAAATCTATATCAAAATGCTTCTTTTTTATCACTTAACAAAATCCACTTGAAAAATCAAAAAAAAATTTTTTGCCATGTCACAGAATTCTGAAACTTCCCTTAGTAAAACGTGCTTCTTGAGAGCTCATCAAAGTAGATTGGGAGAAACAAAAAAGAATAAAATCATTAATTTTAGATCTGTCTTCCAAGTTCCCGCTGGTAGTTTGGCCTTTTCCGTCACAGTTTTCTCGATCTGTGCCGTCACAACCATTGGATTCCTTTTCGCAAGGCGGACACTGTCTTATTTCGGCAATGCCGAGTTAGGAGGCCCCAATAAACAGAAATGGGCATCCGGCATCTTCCTGATCACGCTGTGGCTATTCTACGTTCTGATGTCCACTCTCCAAGCCTACGATTTCATTCCTGGGTTCTAGAATACTTAAATTCACGAATCTTAAAATAATCAGTAAACAGTTTAAATCAGCATTTATGAGCGCTGTGATATCATGGCGAATTATTTTTTCTATAAATTTGGTATCGTTTTTGATACCCTTAGATCTTGCATTCAAGTTCACATGACTGTTTTTGTAGATAAATACTGCCTTACCTCGAACAGAAGCTTCTATTTTCCTTGAAATAAAACACGCATTCATTCAAAACAAATCTGACAAAAAAATAAACTTGTTCAAACGAACAAAATATAATCTTTTGTAGTTCTTCTTTGAGGTTGATATCATATCTTTGATATGTATTGGATTATACAGTTTTCATAATACAGAAATTGAAGGTCAAAAAATAAATATCAATCTATGATCCGTTCAATTCTTTGTAGAGTGAGTCGATAACTTCTTGGTAATGTTTCTGAATCGCTGGGCGTTTTGCTTTTTGAGTTGGCGTTAGGAGACCGTTTTCGATCTAAAGCACAATTGAATGTTTGAGAGAGGACAATTCTCCTACTGAAAAAGGTTCGGTCTCCAAGAAGCACGCCTTCGGAATTTCATGACCCTTGACTCCGTCTTTTCGTGCATAATCATTAAGCGCGCCGAGAAATTGAGCGGCCGTGTCGATATCGGCACACGCATCCTTGAAGCTTCGTCCTTTTCCATATTGCTTCATGAAGGACTCTTCATTTGGAACGATGATTGCCACGTTCATCGCCTAGAATTTATTAGGCGGTTGATTTGATCCTAGTAAATTTACCTGGAGGGAGGATCCCGAGAGGAACATTTGCATGATTTGCGTATGCTTCCCGTAGATGCCCTCGATTTTCTCCGGCGCGATATATTCGCCCTTAAAATTTGATTAACACGTCAGACTTGATGAGTGTAATCTACCTGAGCAGTTTTATAGATGTGCTTCTTCCTGTCAATAATTTTGATGGTCCCGTTCTCCAACCAGGTGCCAATATCGCCCGTGTGCAACCAGCCATCTTCATCGATAGTCTCAGCAGTCTTGCCAGGATCGTTGTAATAGCCTGATTGAATTATCGATGAGACACTTGACAGTGGTGAAGAGAAATTACCTTGCATGACGTTGTCGCCACGGAAGCAGATTTCTCCTTTTCCATCGCGCGCATAATAATCCATGTCGGGCACGTCAACAAGTTTAAGTTCGTTCCAAGGCTGGGGCACTCCAACGCTGCCGTCTTCCTTTTGATAATTGGTGAAGGATGTCCCAGTGCCGCAGCCAACATTTTCAGTTTGACTATGAAAAGCTTATTATCGATCAAAGTGGCAATATCTTACCCGTAGGCTTCGACAATGTAGCAGCCAAAAACCTCCTTTATAAATCCTTTAACTTTTGGATCCAAAGGAGCTGCGCCGCAGACCCAAGTGTGAACTCTTCCTCCAAGATTTTTCCTTGCTTTTCCTAGCGGAAGCCAATTCCACATGGTAAAACTCTCGACGTTTCCTTTATCAAGATGTTTTCGTTTCGCTTTTGTCGCTCTGTTGAACATGAAATTCTTTGCTCTGCTGTCTTCCATCTGATTTTGTATTTTTTCGTAGATTCTGTTCATCACTCTTGGGACTGATCCAAACACCGTTGGCCTAACATTTTTTATCTCCTGCATCATAGTCTTGATGTTGCCAGTGCCAAAGTACCAGGAGCCGCCAGCAAGCATCATAGTACAGTGGACGCCGCGTTCGAAAATGTGAGCCATCGGCAAATAGCTGAACCACACATCGCTTGTTTTCCAAGGCTCTTTGACCGAGAAGATTGTAATGCCACAGCAGACGGTGCAGATGTTCTTGTGAGTCAAGACGACGCCTTTCGGATCGCCAGTCGTGCCGGATGTATAATTGATCGTAGCAATGTCTGAATAGTGAAAATAAATGAATGCCCCTTTTTATCATTTTACCTGAAGAAGTCGGCGGAACATTATCAAACGAGCTGTCTTTTCCGATGGCAATGAAATCATCGAAACTTATGATTTTATAATTGGAAGACTTGACCTTCTTGAATTTTTGAAACACAACGATTGTTTGAAGATGAGCAGGCTTGATTTTGAGAATGAGGTCAAGTTTCTTTTGATTTTGAACGAAGCAGATTGGAGCTTCAATCTGAAGAAACAGTATAAACAATCTCGTAAAGAAGTTTTTTACTTACGTGCTCAAGAATGTATTTGACTGCTTGTTCGCCAAAAGTATCGTAAAGCGAAACATTGCATATATTTTGATAGTATCCTCCAATGATTACTGCGTCGTATTCGTAGCAATTCGACGAGTAGATCGCAATTTTGCTTTCTCCACTGATAAGTCCGTGCTTTTTCAGTGAATTCGCCAGGTATTGAGATGTTGCAGCGAACTCGCCATAAGTACGGGTCGTGTAATCTGTCAAATCTGGCGTCGGAGTGCCACAAATGATAGCATTATCACCGGCGGTTTCTCTTCCTCGTTGGAAGCACTCAAGAATCGTCTGAATAACTGTAAAGAAAGTTCTGAGTGATACGCTTTACCTGTGGAAAATCAGCTGGCAGAGTCCAAAGTCCTTTCTTCTCGCAGAGAATATTGTGTCTTGCGAAGGTTTCAGAATCTGCTTCATAACTTTGTGGCGCGTCAACGTAGTCTAATTTCTTGTTTCTGCTTTCCATCTTTGCTTGAGCTTGATTTTTTCAAAACTGAAGGGAGAACTGTAATACATAAATATACAAGCATCTTGTTCTAGAAAAAGAGATATTTTTCCTGGAAAACGGGCTAATGAAATAAAAACACAACACTCCTGCCGTGTCGCTCAAACTGGGGCCCAAGTTTTAGTACTCATGAGAACTTGATCATATCATTCAATAGCCAATTTTATGAAATCAAACCGGCAATTTCAATAAATCAAGAGAAACAGAAGACAGATAAGCTTGTCAAAAAACTATGATTCGGCCAGTTCTACGCGTTTCAAATACCCCGCGGCGATATTTCTCATTCTTCTCCCTTTTTTCACTTTGCATTTTGTAGTACTCGCACTTTGTCTTATGTCGGGTAAAGAATTCAAATGGAAAGCCCGGCAATTTTTCTCATGCTCTTAGCTTCATCCTTCGTTTTATATATTCTTTTTCAAGATGAATTGTCTTCAAATGAGCTCGTCGTAGAGAAAATACCGGAGATTCTGCAGAGACAATGGTCAAAACAAACCTTGATAGCTTTTCTTCACATTGGAAAGACTGGTGGGACGTCTATCGATGCTACGGTAGAACCAATCGTCCGATTTCTTTCAAAGGCGCCTTACAGAAGAGGCTACCTCGGACGCATTCACTTTGACTGGTCTTACTTGAAGAAGGCATTCTATGGTTATGATGTCGATGTGATTACAATGCTCCGTCACCCTGTCGACCGGGCCATCTCACAGTACTACTTTCACAAAAGTCTTCCTCGACAACAGACTGATTACGATTTCTTAAATTCGACTGTGGAATCGTTTTTTAGCAATTGGACAATGATGATGGATCACAGGCGACGGATGTCACGTTTTTCGTGCCTTCGCGAATATGAAAATTTTTGATTGATAAAAGAAAGATTTACATCCTTCTCAGAACAATTTGGCAAGACGGTCAGGGCGCTGTAGCCTGGTTTACAGGTACTCAGGGACGGATTTAAATAATAGCTTGTTGCGCACTCAAACGTCATTTGTACCAAAAACAAAAATTACAAACCTAGTCATTCAAAATCCTCCAGACTGGCCACGTTGTTCATCACTCCGCAGATATACTAAAAGATAACCACCCATCTTTATGGGCTATTGAACGAGATAAGAGAGAGTTGATGCTGTTGAATTCTACCTGGGCATGTCATTTGGCTGCGGACAGGCTGGAAGAGACTCTTTGGTTTGGAATCCTAGAGAAACTTGACGAATCAATGGAACAGCTTTCTCGAGCGCTAGGATGGGGAAAGATAAAGATGGCACACAAGAGGCCAACAGTTCACAAAGGTGGAGCATCGGAACAACTCAAGAAAAGGATAGCTGTCTTGATGCCGATGGACATTTGGCTTTATGATTATGCTCTGGATTTATTTAATGCCAGGTAACTCCTTCTCAAGTTTGAGTTATTTGACACTCTTCTGAAAGGAAAAATGACTTGATGCAGCCAAAAAGACCTCCATTACCGCAAACAGGGCCAGACTATTTGCATTCTCAAAGTTATTCTTTTTGCCGAAGATTCACTATTTATTGCTGTATGAATATTCACGACACGGAAATATTCAAATGAATGGAAAAGAATATCTTCCGTGAATTTTTGAAAAATTCGTGAATATCTCAAATATTCGCGAATGCTGCGCGCTCTGATTGGTCAAGCTCCGAGCCGGCGGCCGAATTAAATCGGGCCCTCAGGCTCACAGCTCGCGGCCGCCACCAAAACTGAAGCCCCGTCCCCGTCCGCTCAAAATTTTGTGAATATGCACGAGAATAGGCTAAAATGAATAGGCACGCATTTCTTTTTCGAAAAAGAATATTCAAAGGCAATTTCGTGAATTTTTTCAAGAATGCAAATAGTCTGGCCCTGACCGCAAATCCGCTGTAGAGCAACGAGTAAAATATTTGCGTGCGACTTGGGAACTGGATTTCCGACGAAGGTTCTTAAAGGAAAGCCGACAAAGAAGTATTTGGAGAAATTCCAGAAAATTGTAGATACAAATAGTACAGATGCATGAATGTATATTGCCAGCATGATTCTTCACTAAAAACTCAATCAGCCAATAAATGCTTTAGAATATTTTCCGCTTATATTTTAAAGTTCGCGCTTCGGGGATTGACCGGTTGATAACATCACCGAAAATTCATTCCTGAATATTTCTTCAAAAATTATGCATCGAGCAAGTTTGTGTTTTCTTGTTTGTCAAGTATTGTTCATTTTAATTGCTTATAATATTATTATTTCAAATCGAGGAAAAAGAAAACAAACTAATATTTACATCGGCATTTTCGCCACATTCGACAATTTTGAACGAAGAGAAGCTCAGCGGGAAACTTGGCTGCTATCATCAAAATTTAAGCACAAGTTTTTAATAGGTAACTGAAATTAGAAATAAAACAGAGATTTAAAATATAGATAACTGGACGCCTGAGTGGGCGCTAGAAAATAAAAAATATGGCGATATCATCAGTCTTAACTCAAGCTTCACTGGATACGCTTATGGCTTTGGGGATAAGCTTTACCGCTGGTTCAGATATGCAAAGGAGAATTTCCCGGAAGGAACGATCGTTGGAAAAAGCGACGATGATTTTTACGCATGCTCGAATCTATACGAAGTGGTCCTTGAAAACATTCACCCGCGCATGTACTTTGGTTGGTGGCATTTTCTTGAAGAAGCGGGAGAGTTGAAAATGCCGAGCAAAAGAATAAGAGTTGACAGCCAGTTTGTTCTCATTGGGTGGGATCTACTTTTGATAGTCCTAAATAAGCCATACTGCCATCCGTCAATCGACGGAGAAACCTGTAACATAACAAATCCAGATGTTCGATACGATACAAATAGCGGTGGTTCTGCTTTGGGAACCTGGTTGGGCCATATCGGCGATATTCACGGAATTCAGTAAGAGAACTCTTCAAAAACACACTGCTAAACGCTTTAGAATGAATAAACGAATGGCACACACGAAGGCATACGAAAGTAAAGCTATTTTTAATGAGTACAAAGATCCGACAACAAAACCATACTGCGGAGAAATGGTTTCATACCACAAAGCGACACCTGAGCTACAACGATATCTCGAATGCTTCGACCAAGATATCGCCGCTTCAAAAATATTCTGTTTAAAAGCTAAAAATCTGACGGCTTATGATCTGATAAAAAGCCCTAAGAAGGGCAAAAATTGATCCTTCTATCTTGTCTTTAGTTTCGAGTCGACTGTCTGCTAGGATAAATTCCGACGTCATAATTTAGTTTTTTAACCGGGTATACATCTTATTAGGAAAATCAGCATATAAACAGCTTTTTCTCCGCATTTGTCTATTTCTCTTCATTTGCAGAGTATGTCCGGCAATATCAGCATCGCCCATGAAAATTATACCGAAAACTTTTTTCTACAGAATATTACTTTGACTGATTACCTCACAGAGCGTGAAATAAGAGCGTTTAAAAATCGTTGGAATGCCAAGAATATTTGCAACAAGCATATAGAAAGATACCACGAAAGTGTATCAAAGGGAGCTAGAAGTAAATCACACTGCCCTCCACTTCACCATAAACTCAGCTGCCTTCAAGCTGATTCGGACTATCGTTACGGAGATGTTGTCAGGTAACTCTTGAGAGTGATTTTTTAATAAATCGAAAAAGACAAGTTTGGGATGAATCGCAAGATCTGTGCATGTGGTTCTGTTGTGGAACAAAAGAAAGCTGCTGTACGAACCATGAACCTATCCCGAATCAATCCGGGCACAGATACAATTGGTTTGAGCTTTCCAGTATCGAATGCACGAAAACTATTCCCGTATCTTGCGACTCCAAGCTGATGTTAAAAAACTATACAGAAATCATAGAAGAAGAAATCCTTCCTGAAGAGAGTCTTCAGTCCGATGCAATTAAAAAACACTTGACAATAGCTTATATTGGCTTCGCTTCTTCTATGGTCGCCTTGGTCCCTGCCTTCATTATTTTTATTGTCATGGTTCAGTTAACTATACTTCTATAAAAATATACAAAACAGAACCATACCAAGCTGTGAAGTCTTTAAGACACCTGATCAATTTTATACACTGCAATCTTATGATTTCGTTCATAATTCGCAGCGCTTTTTTCATCCCAGGAATAGTTATTATCGATAAATTATGATCGAGGCGATACGTTTTTTGACGCTTTGAGTAACTGTCGCTCAGCCTTCGATTCCGCTGATGAAACAAGAACTCACCTCATTGAAAACCTAAGAATAATTTCTAATGGAACAAAAGATTTCCGCAACGTTGATGCTCAAGAACTACCTGGTCAGGTCCATGGTTAAGAATATTTTAAGTTCTGCGAAATCAAAGAGACTGAAAAATTCTGACCATCGGAAGATCTTGGTAAAAGAAAACTCAAACTACGAGCTCGTGGAAATCGGGAATTTTGTGTCGAGATGTCGAGTTTTATGGAAATGATTTCTTAGAAAACCTGACATTGCAAGTCCTTTCAAAGGTTTTGAAATCACAGAAGATTGTTTTTCTTTTCGCGAGGATGTCGAATCACTTCTGGCTTCTAAATGAGGGTCTCTTTCTTTTAGAGCGGCTTGTTTTGAATGTTTTTGAGCCCTCAAACTCAGGTAGATTTTGAACCAATTCTTCGTTTATGAACATTTTCAGGAATATTGAGGCGATGGCAAACTTACGCTATAATTGGCTGGGTTGTTCCCTTCGTTTATATTTCCTCGTGCATTTGGGTTTTAGCAAAAGATAACGGTCAAAATAATAATTAATTTAAATCATAAATGTTTTGGTTTAGACGCAGCATGCTGGGATGACCTCTACGACGATCAGTACACCTTCAAGATGATAAATATTCCAATCATCATATGCGTTGTGGTCAATTTTCTCATCTTTGCCCGGCTCATGTGCTTGATGGTGCCGTTGAATAATTATGGAAATCCATCATCAGCGCTTTTGAACAATCACATGATGCGCTTGATTCGCTCCATTTTTATGCTAATTCCTCTCCTAGGCCTCCACTTTATGTAACTTCAATAACGCTAAAAAGAGACGAGAGACGTTTTAGAGTTTTTCTTTTTATCAATCTCGGCGCTGTTCTGAGCAAGAAAGATGGCAAGCTACCCGAATCGCTCCAAACAGTCAACCTCTTCTTTGATGTCATCCTCACTTCCTTTGAAGGCCTGGCCGT
The DNA here is from genome assembly GCF_907165135.1 of Oikopleura dioica. Taxonomy (NCBI): domain Eukaryota; kingdom Metazoa; phylum Chordata; class Appendicularia; order Copelata; family Oikopleuridae; genus Oikopleura; species Oikopleura dioica. The sequence continues at coordinate 11,762,559 of NC_137292.1, forward strand.
AGCACTGCTTTACTGTTATTTCAACACTGAGGTTCGGAAAGCGCTGTGGAATATGATTTTCAGTTCTTGGTCCAAAAATAAACAGCGGTTGAAAGGAAGTAGTTCGTTTTTGATCAAGACTCAGATCTGGAATGTCAGCCTCGAGAAGAATGTCTACTGTGTTGTCAACGAAGAACAGTATCTTACGAAAGCAGAGCACTCAAGGTATCCATCAGGAAAGTTCTGGGAATAAGGCCTATTAGATTCGGATACGATCTCACAAAGCTTCGACAGAAGAAGATCAACAGATACTCGACGCTCAATCTTTTCGGCAAGACCGTCAATTGCTTATGAAAATTCTGGTTCGACTCTAACCTGAACTTCCTGAACTCAAAATATAAGACTTTACATGTCAATTATTAAGAAGTAAATACTTAATCAAGATTCCTCAAAAATAAAAGAAGAGTTTTCAGTTATTTCCTAAAAGACAAGTTTATTGCGGATCCAAGAAAATAGAGCGTTAAAGATCAGTGAAAAATTTCTTTCGATAAATGACAAGTAAGGTGCAGGGATAATTAAATAACTTGATAGAACGAATCAAACGAGTAAGTGGAGCTTGTTCCCCTCCATAAAACCAATGTCACATTGCTCAGGGTCAAGATCTTCGGACAAGTCTTCATATTTTTCAATGCATAACTCGTCTGAAAGTATAAGAAAAAGCTGAGGGCTACTTTGATTACCAAGTTTAATAAGCGGCAGTGTAGTTTCTTCATCACTTTCCTGCGGAAAGTCAATTTTTGTCGACAGCTTGTCAGACTTTGCCATCAACTGCTCGATAACGTCAATCGTGAATGTAAACACTTTAGATTTTTTGTGTTCCGGCTTCAAAGCAAGATGAACAAATCCTCTGGTACCGATTTTGACAAGAGCTTCTTTCGTCATTTCTCCTCGCTCAAAAAAGCAGAGATAGCTAACACAGTCCGGATTCTCTTCACAATCGTCAGTATCCGGGTTCTGCAAGTATCCAAAAACTAGCTGCTTCGATAGGGTGCAATAAGGATTATCCACTTCTCTCACGTAGTAAATACGGGATCCATAGAGGCCATAAAATGCAGTCTCTGCCCAGAAACATGTTGGGAAGATGTAGGAACTTACTTTTCTCTGCTTCAAGTCGACGTGGACCATTTTGTCATCTCCTTCATTGTCGAAGACTTCAGCGATGATAAGCCAATGACTATCGTCGATGAACCTGGCGAACATGTTATAACAACCGCGGTATTTGCCCTTGAGATTCAAATCATACGTCCAGATATTTTTCCTCTTTCCGCCAGAAAAACTCACAAAGTCGACAGTTCTTGTGATTGATCGAACCTCGTTGTCGTCATCATCACTGTCCTCATCATCGTCATCTTCAGATGGATCACTCTTCACAACGGGATGAATACTTTTTTGTGGGTTGGCGATAAAATCACGCCACGTTCTTTGGCGAGAAAAGTTGAAGCTCATCTTTTTAATATCGCTATCTGACAAGCACCACGTTGTTGAATCGGTGTCTAAACGAAATTGCGGTTGACAGAGAGATTCAAACGAATTCGTACCTTCAACAAGCATCTGAAGATTGATTTGCTTTGCTGTCAATGCCTGTGAGAAGAAGATAAAAGGCTCAAGCATTCCGGAAAACATTGTCCCGGCGAGAGAGAAGGAATTTTTAACAAGTTCAACTTTTGGTTCGTTGTCGTCTCGATTGATTTTGAAGAAGAGCAAATCACCCTCCGTGGCAGGGCGGTATAATTTGCATTCTTGTAAATAGTCTTTTTTCCGAAGACTATTCATTTATTCTTATAAGATTAATCTCGACGCGAGATTAGTCTGTTTGAATAAAAAAGATTAATTCGGGAAATTTTCGAAATAGTTCCGAGATTATTTCAAATAATCTTGAAACGCGCGCTGTGATTGGTGGACCAATGGCCGACGGCGCGAGAGAAAAATGAAACTCAAACATGCTTGGAGCGCAGCTTGAAATTTTGTCCGCGCCGCCTCGCACTGCTCACAGCTCGCCAGCGCCACCAAAATTTTTCCCCCGAGCCACGCGACCCTCGCTAAAAAGATTAATCTCGAAACTAGTCCAGTCTTGACTAATCTCAGAATCTTTTTCCAAAGAAGATTAATCTCGCAAATTTTCGAGATTATTTACAAGAATGCAAATTATACCGCCCTGCTCCGTGGACTCATTCTCAAAACCCTTCGGTTTTGACTCTTTCGTTGTTACAAGCTACAAACAACTTTCAATGCTTATCAAATGAGTTCTATTTACATATGATCGAGAGAACTTGACAAACGGTTCATCTTTGCTGAATTCAATGCTTGCTTTCCGCTTCAAACTTTTTTGTTGTTTTTCAAGTCAAGTCGTTTTTGGATGATCTTAGCAACTTCCGATAGTCTATCAGGCTTTCTTTTGTTTTCCATGTAAAATTCCTGTCCAAGGAGCTCAAGAATTACATCGCTCTTGTAATGGCGATTGAGAAGGTAGCTACAGAAGTCGACGCTGGTGAGTGAATCGAAGCTACTGTACCCATCTTCGATTTTTTCCAACACTAATGGTGCAATAAGCGCGAGGACATCAAATGACATGCGTTTGAAAATAAGCTCAGACAAAATAACAGAGTGCGGATGATCCTGCATCCCTTTGAGGATCGAACGACGAGCCTTGTCCGCCATTCTAACGCACCTTTCATAATGTTTTGTGAAACCTGCATAGAAATGAAAACAAAAATGACTGATCGTCGAGCCAGAGCAGCCAAAAATGAGATATTATATTTTGAATTTAATAATTTTGATAAAATAGTACAGGACTGAATTTGAAAAAAGATGATCTACGTGGTGCAACCCGGCAAGTTTCAAAGGCAGAGCATATCGCGGAGCTGTATTGTTAACATAATATGGGATTGAGTGCTGTATATTTTCTCGCAGAAATTATTCTTTTTTTTTTACTTTGATGCCGAAATGAGTGCTTTAGTTTTTTGTTTGTTTCGAAGGAATCAGTAACTGTTATTTTAAGAGTGGAGCAGTGTTCATAACGAGGGGCTTTCGAGTTTTGAGCTGATAGAGAATGATAGTTTAGATCTAACTTGTGAATAAAAGCGTAGCTAAAAACGTCTTTGAAATCAAGGAAGAGAATGTCTTAGAACATAGTTCAAAGTTCAAAAAGAATGTAATGGAATAAATAAAAAGTAAAAAAGTATGGTAGATGTAGATAGGTTCAAATTGATGATCACAGTATTGAATACCGTGAATGGAATTATTCAAGGACTTACTTTCATAGTTGATTAAAATTTAAAGAGCGTGTGTTCAAGTCAAAATGCTTTTATTGTGTTGAATTTTGAATGAATGAATGATAATTCGAAAATTCGTCATGTAGCGGCCGGTAAAATACTTTGAGTACAAGTTTGTTATATATTTACAGGTAGAGCAGTATTTCGAATGCATATATATTTTTATTTGGTTTTGTTGATGGGTTTGATCACGTGACAGCGAAAGAAACAAAGATGTGGTTTTAGTAAAGTTAGAAATAGTAAACTTGATGACGGTGATAAAAGCGAAATGGGACGAAGAAGAGGACACCGCCAGCTGGAGTAGTTTGCGATTTACAGTGAGGTCATTTTAATAAAAAAGAAGAGTGAACATTATTATTTTTTACCAACAGAAAAAGAGGGTTGAGCCTAGCACAGACTAGAACGTCACAAAACATGTACCAAAAATAAGAAGAACCACTGTTTTAGCAGTATCAGCACTAGTGAAAGCAGTTGACAGCGGGCGAAAGCGGCTCATGCGTCGCCGGGATCTTGGTTTTGGTCCTCTTCATCTTAAGTCAAAAACGTTAGAAGGTAAGCTGACAGAAAGGGCTCACCTTCGATGATGACACTTCGGAAGATCACGGTTATTGTGGGCGACTTTTCCTTCTTGCGCTTAGGAACGGCATGCTTCCAATTCCTTTGCATTGGGTCGTGCATGATCACAACTGTGCCGTCCTTTATTGGAATATTAAAAGTATCTTCTTTATTATTGTTTGGCTTGAACTTATAATCTCGCCGCGCTCCGAAAGATACTAAAATCAGAAATAAAGAGGCAATAATGAAAAAAGCGGCTTACTTGAGGCGATTGGAACTGACTGGTCGACGTCTTCCTCGTCGTGTGCAAAGACGCCGAGGCTGTTCTCGCCGTCGTCGAATTTGTTTATGATACACATGTTGTATTTAACATTGTGCAGCGCCTCCATTTGGACCTTTAGCTTCGTTAGGACGGGGCACCAGTCGGAGCAGGCGAGGGGTGCTCGTTTGGTTTGTTTGAATTCGAGTCCCTTGTCGGCGTACAAGGCTTTGTCGTGAGGGAGGTTGTAGTTCTTGCCGTATACCGATACACAAGTTTCTTCGGGACTAGGAATACAGTAGGACAAAGGCTATAATTCAGGGCTTACTTCAAGTACTCGATTTGATCCTGCAGCTCTTCATAGTAAGTCTTGCACTCGTCGGCAGTAAAATAGGTAGCGTGCTCGACCTTGCCCTCCGCTCGTCGGAAGCTCAGCGTTTCCCATTTTAATTTCTTCGTCTTTTTGACTTCTTGCGCTGGTTTTTCTGTGATTTCTGGTTCGACCTCATCGTTCTTACGCTTCCTCGATACGAGATTCTCGGTTGATGGCTTTGAGTTCTCCAGCGGGTTGGGCAATTTTCCGATGGGCTCTTCCATGGCCGCGTTCAGTCTAAAATACTTTAAGTTAGGATTTTGTTTCTGAAGAATGCCCGTTGACTTTATTTAAATAAGAGGTAAAGTAATTTCACTCGTTTTTCATGTTTTATCGTTTCCCTCTTGAACTGTGCTTGAAATTCAACTTGAATGGGCTTATAGAATCTCGAGATCCACATGCTTCACAAAAGGAAAGGCTTTTTTGACGGAGACTTCGATGTTGTCGATTTCTTTGCCGAGATGGTCGATGCCCCCGTTTATATGGAGCGTGAGGTATTCATCGATTTGGCGCAGCCTCTAGAAATGAATCGGTGACTCATCGCACTAGTGATTCGGCTAGTAAGCAGTGGAATGCCTAGATCAATCACCGATTTTTACCTTGAAGGGGAGTTTTGCTTCCCCAGCGTTTTGGAACTCTGCATAAACTTCCGCGGCGTCCAGCTCGCTCAAATAAGCGGAACCAATCACCCCACCGTCGATATCGATTTCCGCTTTTAGTCGCACAACCTCGGGCCCAATATACGTCGCCTTTACGTCGTACACGCCTTTGATTGCAGGATGAAGCTCTAAAGTTCGTTTAAATTCGCGAAAAATTAACAGGCTAGCGTACCGAGATGATCCTGGATTGCGAGCACTTGTTTTTGCGGGATACTCTTGCCAATGAGAAAGCGCGAGTTTTGGGTCATGAGAAAACTAGCAACCCCGCCAAGCATGAAACCGATTATGACGGAACCCGAGGCGTCGAACAAGTGATTGCCAGTTATTTGGGTCAGACCTAAGCAAACGCTTTAGGTTTCAGAAAATACATTAAAATTCTTACCCATACAAACACCAGCGACAACACAACCCAAAACAGCGCAACTGTCTTCTAGCAAAACCACATTTACTGACGGATTTTTTCCTTCGCTAATATATTTCCAAAAGGAAGTATTTTCTTTTGAAGCCTGCTCACTTGCCGTCATCATTGCCTATTTATTGTTAAGAGACGTCGAAGACCGAGTTTACCTTTATCAAAACGATCGAGTCTATAAGCGCCGATCCAGCGAGAACAAGATACGCCATCTGCAGCTCTGAACCGATAAGTTCATGGGGAAAGACGGCACTCGTTGCGCCATGCCAAACCGATACTCCTGCCCCGAGGCAAAAGATCCCCACGCCAGATACAAGCGATGTTACTAGCAGTGAACGTTAGTTACAGTTATATTCAAGAAGCTCCTACCGTAACGCATGTTTTCATACCCATACGGGTGGTCTACTGAAGGTTGTCTACGAGCCATATAAACGCCATAATATAGAACAACTGAATTCGCTGTATCCACGAGGGAATGAATTGCTTCCGATAACATTGAAGCAGAACCAGTTTTAATTGCAAAGATAGTCTTAACGGCAAAAATACTAAAAACTCGTCAAGAATTTTACATTTTTCAGAAACTCACGATGCATTTCCACAGAATTGCCAAATCACGACTGTATCTCCTTCATTAACTTTTGCACTTTGCCCTTTCGTTTGTTGCGCCATCCGGGTATTCTGTCGATTTCGATACTTTTCCAAGTCATTCTTTGAGGCCTTGACATTCCGCCCGGCCATTCTTTGCCCAACTTCTATAACCTTATCTTCCAGAAAGACCTTGATCTCCTTTCCATCTTCATACGGACTTCGTACCATGAAGAAGTCCAAGTCTTTCAAATCTTCCTCGGTCACACCGTACTCGTCCTTAGCTCGGGAAAGCGTAATGGTATTATTTTCTGAAAGGCTTTATAGACTTATCGGCAAGTTCTGTTTTTATTCGCGTACTTGAGGGAACCGGAGGGATCAGTTTCTTCCGATAGTCCAGCCGGGTGGTGTAGGATCTTGAAGTCGATAGAAAACATATTCGAGGGGGCCGTATTCGACGCATCATTCTAGTAAGTTGAAAACTTTGATGGTTGTAAGAAGGGCACGGGTGTAACAGATCACGATGACCTGGACGACGGAAAGCCGAGCTAATTAATAGCGGAGGGTTTCAAGACGAAAGGCACCACCAGATGGTACCCCCGCTCTGACCACTCCATAATCATTCGAGCTGATCCCGGTTAGTTTTGACACCATATGAGAAATTTAAACGGTCAGTTATGATTTTTCGTGTTGTTCGGCACAGCGGCCGCTCATATTTATATTTATTCCTTCAATAAAAAAGATCCTTCGATGTTCTCATTCAAAAAACGTTCGTTTAGTTATTTACAAAGATTTCATCCGTAACGTGCTTCGGCGCTTCTGGCAGGTTCTTCTTGTGCTCTTCCTTTGCTTCTCTTTCGATGACCTTGTTCATGTAACTCTTGCCCTTTTGGCCGTAGCCTTGGGCGCGTCTTCGCTCGTTCGGGCTCACATAATCTAGAACACAAATATTCACATCAATCACAAGAGCGAGGATAATAGCAACAAATAAAAAAACAATATGCGTATTTTACCTGGATTGAGATAGATCGCTGGCCCCGAAAACGGTCCCTCCTGAATCCTTTGCAAGTTCAGCACCAGTCGCGGTCCGATTTCAACCGTCTCAGGCTCAAACTTCTGATCCTTGACCTTGTTCGTTCCTTCCAAGATGATCTGATAGTTTCTGATCCAGATTCTGTCGTCGAGGATGGAGAAGTTGAGGACGTGGTCGATGAATGGCTGCGATTTGGGGTGATAGCGGGGAGTGCCGAAGACCTGAGTGAACATTTCTTTGATGAGGGCGTAGTGAGGTTCTTCGTCGAAGTGATGGTCGAAGACGAGCAGGGGGCGAGAGCCCTTTAATAGAAATACTTGGACGGTTGAAGTTTTTTTAATACCTTTAGGCAGTTTCCTGAAAATTTCAATTCACCCATCGTGTTCAACCCCTCGACATTGAATCGAATCGTCGGCCCTTCATCAACATCAGCCACTGTTATGTAGAGATCCTTCTTTTTACGCCCTTCAAAATACAGGATTTTCGAGCAGTTCTTCATTTCTGCGATTTCTTTTATGATCGCCTAAATTTTTTGAGATTCACTAGAAATTTATTGAAAGATGAGTTTTACCCGGTCGTTTTTCTTTTCGAGCTTGACATCGGCTTTGGAATGTGGCATAATGTTTCGAAGGTCTTGCATAAAATGACGAGTTCGGTAATCTAAGATCAATTGAAAACACTTGATTTCGATGATTTTTCCTACCAAGGCCTCTTGATCCAAAGATCAAGCATCTGGTCTTGTTCTTCCACTTTCCCTGCGACATGGTAGGCATGTCGTTGACCTCCAATATTTCGCCAAGTGTGGCGCTAATTTCCTCATTTTTCGCCTTCTTCGCGCTGTCAGCATCTGTCACTTTTTCGCCGTCTCTCTTCATCTCCTCTAATTCTGTTTATCTAAAGCGGTGTCTTGTTAGGCGCGTCTTATTAGTACTGTACGATTCTTTTCTATCTACAGTCGGGGAGTGGCGCAAAACAGCCAAGAAAAAGGAGCGGCGGGCGACCGAGCACCCTTTTTTGCGTGGGGAGAGATCGAACCAGTCCGACTGCGCCCAATCAATAGCACAAAATAAGACAGTCAATTGTCTGTCTCCTTGCAGCGCGTTTTTATCGTTTTTCGATAGCTAGATACGGACAGTAAGAACTTTTATACAGGCAGTGAATATTTCTAATTTCTAGGAACTTTGGTTTGTTCACATGTCTTTTGAAAACTCTTCCATGTAAATTTTGTACAGTTTCTTGTGCTCTTCTGCAGCTTTAACAGCTAGGAAAGAGTTAAAACAATATTCCAATTTGAATAATAAATGTACCCAGCTTATCTGCTTTTTCATTGCCGAGTTCTCCATTGTGGCCCTTGACGTGTCTGAATTCAATGTCCACAAAGTTTCTCCGGATGTCGTCTATTTTCTGGAAGATTTCCTGGTGGATAATTGGGCTCTTGTCGTACTTAGTCCACTTTCCATCCTTCGCAAATCGCTTCCACTTGATTATCCAGACGTCCAGGGCGCTGATGCAGAATTTCGAGTCCGTCCGCACTTCGATTTTTTTGAACCCCTTTTCTTTCGCATGCCTTAACATTTCCATAATGTGTTTCGACAGTAATTTGCTCACTTGACAGCGGCGAGGATGGCCCTTGCCTCGCCAAAATTGTTCGTCGAGTATTCATTTTCAAAGCGGTCGTTCGGGATGGAATCCGCTTTCGCCGGGCCCCACCAAACACCTGACCCGCTGAAGCGTAGCCCCTTCTTGTTTTGATTGCCCGGGCAGGCGCCGTCTGTGTAAACCACATATGTTTCGCCGTCTTTTTTCAGCAAATATCCGTCTTCTGTCTCTTTAAGTGTGTTGTAGGGCTCATAATCGGCATCTTTGTCACTCTTGCCTTCTGGATAATCAGACTTTTTATCATCGTTCTTCGATTTTTTGAACTGGTTAAAATTTGGTTTCGCATCTCCTTTTCTCTTCGAAGGACCATTTTTCCGTTGGGAAGTGCTAAGAATATCATTCTCCTTATCAACTCGTTCTTCTTTGACTGAATCTTCCGTTGATGTTCCACTTCCGAATTTCTTGACAAAGTCTGAAGCTGCCAATCGATCTGGAAACTTCTTAAATTTCGCGCCACTGAAGCCATTCACATTTGCTTGACATTCTGCCCATGTTAGATAAACTCCAGGATTTTTGCCTTTTGCGACTGCGTAAAATGGCATACTGAAGAGCCTTGATGCAGATTATCACGACTTGGTGCTACTTTACGTGTATGTGAAGATGTTACGACGAATAAATCTATTTAGCATACATCCATTCAATCTTAAAACTAGAGTGAAAATATTTACTAAGAATTGTAGAAAGTGATGAACTATTGAAAATTGTGGCAGTAAAATGAGAAGATGCTTTTTAGAGAGATTTTTTCGGTTTTCTAGGAGTCAGGAAGAGGGATCTTTTCGCTGTTTTCTCCTCTTTAGATGCGGATTCGAGATTCTTCCTGAGAGTGGTGAGTTCTTTAGCGATTTTCGACTTTCGGTTTTCGAAAAACTTGATCTTGTTTTGGACAATAGTCTGTTCCGCCTCAAGTTTATGAATTGAAAGCTTGATTTCTTCGGCTTTGCTCAGAACCTTGCGCCGTTTGGTCAATCTTGGAGTTTCAGGTGTTCTTGAAATCGACAAATCACGCGTTGAAACGCATCGTTTTCGCTTATCCGAGAGAACAGGAGTTGAGTTGTCCTGTTCTTTTCGAAGGTACTCGAGTGCGCCTTTGAGCGACTTGAATTCTTCAAATCGCGCGCCTGGGTATCCATTAACTTGGGCGTACAGCTCGTCCCAGGTCTGAAAGAGTCCGGTTTTACGACCCACAGCGACTGCGTAAAACTCCTGCTGCACTGGTAAACTCATTCGCCGCCCGTCCATATGGAATAGATAAAAGCAAGATTTCTATAAAAGATTTTCGTTTATTTTCTTTCTAGGATTCATTTGAATCGAATTTCATATTTCATTGAATACAGAAAGAGTGTGAAAATAGCAAAAGAAGGCAACAGTATGTTCAGATATGATTCATATCATATGATTATGAAATAAACAATCTCAGTCAGGGCGGGATTCAAACAGAGCACTTTTTGAACGTTATGAATTTTTACTTTCCGATTTAGAGCAACGACCCGTGTTAAGATGGCAAGCTTAAAGATATCATCATAATTTAGTGGGTGGTTTATTATTGTTAGTAAGAGCTTTCTGCTTCACTCGTGTGTTCCATGCGAGTAGATCTTGTAGCGTGTTGAACCAGTCGTGATCCATGCGGGATACGGTAGGTAACGAATGCTGAGATTGTTGATTAAATTATTTATCGATGAAGAGATCGAGTTTACCTCTGAAGCCTTGATAATTAAATCTTGATTCTTCTGCAACTCTGGTCCAAGACGTCCATCGAAGCTAACAACGGCGTGTTTCCTCGCCTCAGGAACGACTTTAATTTTTATTACGGAAGTGGAAGGGACAACGATAGGCCTGAAAGACAACGAATGCGGACAAATAGGAGTGATGAGAATAGCCGGGACGGCTGGATGAACCATTCCTGCGCCAGCCGAGAGCGAATACGCGGTTGAACCGGTTGGTGTCGCTATGATGATGCCATCAGCTTGAACTTGCGTGACCAAGTTGTCGTTGACATACAGCTCGAGATTGCTGAGGTAGTGATGAGAGCCGCGATCGACGACGATTTCGTTCAGAGCGGTGTTTGAAACATCGGGCGAGTCGGAGCCCGGAGTAATGAGTTCGGCATGCAGTCTGGAGCGAAGAAGAACCTTTGATATACAGTGTTGGCAAATATTAATAGAAGCGTGTAGCGTCTAGGCAGTCTGTTTACCTTCATGTTCCCTCCTATCACGTCATTTATGTGTTCTTTGAACTCAGTGAAGTCAAATGGGGTCAAGAACCCAAGCGATCCCAAGTTGAAAGACATCACGGGAGGAATACACGAGGGAAACAAGGAGGAAGCGTAAAGCAGGGTTCCATCGCCACCGAGGCAAACAACGAAATCGATCTTTTCCGAGATCTTTTCGAACCCCGTCATGCCTTGAAAGACTTTCAATTCTGATTTGATCTCTTCGAACTTCTCAGAATGCTCTGACGATGAAATATCATCATCTGTTAATGTTTTTTCTTCCACAAAGACAAACATGTTCTTTTCTTTCAAGAGCTAAATCGGATAGTAAAAACAATTTCTAAAACAATTTTACCCATTCCGCAAGTTCAACGAAGGGTCCAACAGTATCGTAATGGAGCTTTCGAATAACCAAGACAGAATCAGGCGACACTTCCCATTCCATCCTGCCCTTCGAACTGATCTTTTCTCGATTATGAAAATTTTCAAGTCCAAGTGGAGGCATTTCAATTTATGGGTGGATGATAATAATGAGAACGCTCTTTTATGATGTGAAAAAAGGCACCTTGCTTCCTAGACAAACAACAAATAGTCTATTCAAGTGTAATGTAATATTACTAATGTTCCATTAATCAGAATCTTCTAGGCCGTCCATGAGAAACGTTTCATAGTCGAAGAAATTGAACAATAGGGCGATTAAGTAGTGCAAAGAAAGCTAGCTCTAACCGAGACCTGAGGAGAACTCAGAGTAGGCATGATATTGACATGACGCCCATGCCGGGAGGGTCGCCTATGGGCAGTCCCAGTTGGCTTTTACAGGGTCAAGATATGAATCAACAACGGATGAGTTCACTTGACAATGTGGAGATGGTGGTCGGTTTTTCTTTTAAGAGTGCTCGAGTCACAGAATACAGGCGGGCTATTACTTCTCTCCAGTAAAAAGATTTTTATGAGCCCTTCTTAGGGCTTTTTGAAGCTATGAATTCTATTCAAGTGTTTATTTTGTCTGCCGAAAATGTCTAGAGTCCTGTAAAATCAAAACCGACCAACACCCCTTCAGATTAATATTCATCCTTATTCAGTAATCATTGACCCCTAATCAAAGGTAAATGCTCCATTACAAACCCAGCCCGGTCCGACCGATATCTATGCTGAAATTTATAACTAAAAATCATTTTCGTAATCGTAAATAAATAGAATCAGGCAGGGTTCTGGAAATCTCTCCAAAAAGGACATAAAATACAGTAGATGAAGATCTACAAATCACGTTGATCTACAGTGTGGTAATCTTTAGTCAAGTTTGACACAAATCTTGCCAATTGATTTCTTGGAGTAAAGATAATCAACTCCATCAGGAATGGCTTCGATTCCCTGCAAATTTGGGCCGAAGTCAACTTTGCTCGAGATTGCGCCGCTATCGACAAGACGCACAAGATTTTGATAAGCATCGGACATCAGGTGAGGGTAGTGCATCAAGAAAAAACCGTTCATGGAGGCGGATTTGGTTAGGAGTTTGACAGGAATCACGGACGCTGAACAATATTGAATTCTTTGTCGTTGTTGTTTGGCTTTTAGTAAAATAAAGATGAATTACCATAAGAATTTTTTGGCCGGAAATTTTTTTTGCGAGTTATCACTATATTCTGAAAGCCCATATCAGAATTAGTGGATTCCCAAAATTCTAGCGCCCGATGACGTCATTATGACGTCAGAAAAGATGATAAAATCATCAAGATAGGCAAAACTTTTTAACCGTTTTTGAGAGGGTTCTTGTTTGAAATTCGTGTTTTTCTTTTCAGAATATTGTTCAGCATGAAAAACTGAATAATCACCCGACATTAAACCGTCCGATATCGTAGTTAACCGACCGGTAATTTCGCCAGTTAAAAATAAAACCGGTCGGTTCGATGAAATTTTGCTGGGTGATTGTTCAGTTTTTCATGCTGAACAAGATTCCAAAAAGAAAAAATTGAATTTAAAACAAAATCCATGTCAAAAACGGTTAAAAAGTTTCATCATTTGGGGCCTTTTTTTAACCTTAAATCATCATAAATGACGTCATAATGACGTCATTAGGCGCTAGAAATTTGGGAATCCACTAATTCTGATGCGGGCTTTCACAATATAGTGATAACTCGAAAAGAAATTTTCTGCCAAAAAAATTCTTATGGTAATTCATCTAAACATGAGTTAGATTTATTAATCGATTTCCTGTGGATATTGCTTTGCAGGTATGATTCTATAATTCTGTCTGGTGAGATTACTTGAGGCTCGTCTTGGTGGCCGCGTGCGAATTCCTCGTACGATTGATCGTTTACCTTGCGGGGACACGCCTCGAGCCATTCCACCCTTCTCCAAGTAGCTTGAGATAAATCCGATTTGAACACATTTGCCAGCAGTTGCCAAATTGTCAATAACAGAGTCGAGAACTTTTCCACCAACACTTTCGTAAGCCACGTTGACGCCGCTCGGGGCGAGTTCTGGCAATGCCACGCCTAGTTTCTCTTCGGAAAGATTGATCACGTGCGTAGCGCCAATGCTCTTGAGAAAGTCGGCCTTCTTTTGATTAGAGCAAGTCGCAATGACTTTGCTCGCGCCGGAGTGAGCGAGCAACTGGGTCGCAAACTGGCCAGTGCCACCAGCAGCGGCAGTAACGAGACCGACTCTTGGAGGCTTGCTTGAAGCATCCTTCTTGAAAACGTCGACTCCGTTGACATTCAGAGAAATTGCTGCGGTCAGGCCTGAAACCAAAAGGGGAATGTATTTTGGGTCGGCAGTGGGGACCGGAAACACTAAAATAATACTTGAAAGAAAGATCGAAAAGAAAGTATCGTTACCTTTGGAAGTGGTGTGATAGTCGGAGAATGCGCCGTATTCCATGTAGCACACGTGATCTCCTTCTTTTGCCATCGCTTTAGGTCCTGCTGCAACGACTGTTCCTACAGCTTCGAATCCGCAAGGAAAAGGAGGTTGCACTCCAGGCATGTATGCGCCAGAAGTAAAGTTAACATCAGACGCGTTGATTCCAACAGCGTGATTCTTAATGACCATTTCTCGACCGCTGGGTTCCGCAAGTGGCACTTCTTGAAGAGCTACTGACTCGCGAAAGTTCTGAGATAACTTTTGGACTAGCCATTGCCGAGTTACTCTAGGCAAGCTCATTCTGAATAAAGTCAAGTTTAGGCCAAGGGTTAAATTAAGCGTTCATTGTTTCGGCAGTTGGCTCAGCCACGCGGAAAAGTTCAAGTTCTCTCGTTCTCAAATTATTGGACATCTATTGGTTTTAAATACAGCCAGGGCAGGAGTGCAGATGATCATCTATGAAGCCGTCACAATCGCCACACAGGGAGCTCTGGCACTTGTCGCAGACGACAAATTGTCGACCCTGCTCAACAGTAGAAGGAGCGAAATTGCAGCCGACGCAGGGTTTGATCTGATCGAACTGACTGCGCTCGAGCTCAAGATCGATCTCTTCGTCTTTCTGCTCCGGAATAGAAGGCGTAACTGTTGACGGAGGAAAGAGGTGATGGTAGCACCGAGCGAGATGAGCTGCAGAAACGAGGGATAACCTGCAGACGTCACATAACGTTGGGATTGCTAGAATGTGGTATTTTTGATCATTTGGCCTCTCGATATACCTTTAACTCTTGTTCTGCACTGGGGGCAAATATATTTATCATCTGTTTCTTTCTGTGGGAATCCCATCTTCACTAGAACACCCTGTCTGGCAGACGACTCAACAGGCGGCCTCGTCAGCTCCTCAAGCTTGTCGGAAATGTCGATAGGATCAAGAGGCACAAAATACTTTCCATCAGTCCGCTCTGTCAGCTTCTTCCAAATATTCACTTCTGCCGAGAGAGACACAACGGAGCAACGAATTCCTCCATTTGCCACTGTAAAAAAAGTAAATATTAATTCAAGTACTCATCTAAAAAAACTGTCGTACCCGTCTCAATGGTCGAAAATGGACTCGTAACATCGATGGTGTTTAACGATCCGACAACGAAAATAATCTCCCGATTTGAGTGATCGCCGACTGCGGAGAGCATCGATTTCGCTGCCGCGATTCCGTTTACCATTGAACACTGTCCACCCGTTTTGAAACCCTTCACTTCGATGTCTTTTAACGCGTTGAGCAAGCGCGCTTCGGATCCCCCAAGAGGAACTAGAAAGCACCTTCATCAACCATTCTGTGTAACCAAGTCAACATACCCACAATATTAGCTCGTTTATTCTGCAGAATAACAAGTGCAAGCTGGCCAAGCGGACATGCTGCGAAAAACTTGGGAACAAACTCTTTCAAACTTCGTATCGCGCATCCAGCTCTATTCGGATAGCGATCTATCCGAAGATCGGGATCTGCCATCGAACGTGACAAGTCAAGCGCCAAAACACAATGCCTAGATTTATTTTTATAGAGGCACTTTCCACCGACTGCAGCTACCTGACGATGTGGATACGCTTTCCCGCTTCTTGGGCCAGCCGTTTCTTGGCAAAGAGCCGTTTTGCCGCGGAAGAACCGGAGATTAATGCACCAGTATCATCCTCTCTGAGCGCCTCCCAGGTTCTCTCATACCCTCCTTCCCAACGATAACCACTATGTTTGTCTCCACCTTCATCCATCAGTCTGAAGGTGTTTTCAAGTTTATTCAGAATCGGAGAAAAGCACAGATATAATAATCCTACTGTATAAATAATTAAAACATGACAGGCATTATTCGATAAGGGGTTATGATTCATAACTTATGAATACTTCGCTAAAAAGATGACTATTTCTAGCCTATTGCACCGTTGAAAATTGAACTAATTTTTTGTTTGTTTGGGAGTTTCTGGGAAGACACTTGTGGGCTGAAACGTTTTTCAGTTGTCGAATTCGATTTAGAGTTCATCTTGCTTGGAGAAGTATTTGACCTTGTCGTTAGGGTTGGGGATGATGGTAGCTTTGCCTGGCTTCCATCCGGCTGGGCAGACCTCTCCGTGCTTGTCGACGTACTGGAAGGCTTGGACGAGTCGAAGGGTTTCGTCGACATCGCTACGAAAAAATATTATATTAGTGCTGAATACACCGTTGATATCTTACCGGCCGACTGGGAGATCGTTGATGGTAATTTGTCGGATGACCTGATCAGGATCGATGATGAAAAGACCTCGGAGAGTGATTCCTTGATCCTCAAGAAGAACACCATAGTCACGCGAGATCGATTTGGTCAAGTCTGATACAAGAGGGATGTTCATCTTTCCGAGACCACCTTCTTTTCGTGGAGTCTTGGTCCAGGCAAGATGGGTAAAGTGAGAGTCAACAGAAGCGGCAACGACTTCGGCGCCAATGGCTCGGAATTCTTCGACTCGGTCGCTAAAATCGGTGAAAAATTGAAGGTCTAAGGGGACGAGCTACCTGAAGGCGATAATTTCAGTGGGGCAGACAAATGTGAAGTCGAGGGGATAGAAGAAGAAGACAAGGTACTTGCCCTTGTAATCAGAGAGCGAGACCTGCTGGAAATCACCGTCAACGACAGCTTCGGCAGTAAATGCTGGAGCAGGCTTGCCAATGGCAGCCTAAAACACTTTGAGCCTTTCAATTTTCAATGGAGTACTGAAATGAGTACAAATTCTTATGATAACTGAGTAAATTTAATCCCTACACATCACCTAAACTTACAGTATGAGTCTTAATCTTTCGTGACTTCTTTATTCGCAAAATTTGAGCTTCATAATCTAAACTTTAAGCTCCTACCTTGAGATCTCCAACGGCAGCGGCCAAAGCAACAAAAATCGAGAGCAACTTCATTCTGATGCAAAAAATCATCATCAAAAAGTTTTTTTGTGAATTGCATAAATGCTCTTTATAAATATAAAAAAGGCGTTGATTGCGAGTTTGTTTGTTCTAAATTTTAAGAAATGATTTCTTACAATGGCGGGTCTAGCAAGAATAAGGATTTTGGATAGTGTTAGATCGAGGAGGATAGGCAAGAATATTGTCGTCGGTGATAAATATATTTTAGGACCGACTCAAAAATTAATCATTTTTCTCAAATAACCAGTTGCGGCTTCTGTTAGATAAGATTATTATTTATAATTAAGATAATCTAAATAGATTCAATAATCCTTTGAATCTAATTCCGAATAGATCATTTTCTGCAACTTATAAAAATAAAATAACGAGAATAAATTGAAAACGATGATAAAAGTCTCTTTTATAATTGAAGAATATCGGCACAGCAATGAAAATATAAAGAAAGACTCAATTGCACTTAGATTATAAAGACGCGAAGGTAAAAAGCGTTTCAAGTGAGGTGAGAATTGTTCAAGAACACACAATGATAAAATAAAGTATAAAAACCAGCGCGTTTTATCTGAGTTTTAGGTCATAAGTGCGCAGATGATAAGATAGGTTTTGAACAGTGAGGAAATAAATTAATTCCCGAAAACTGTCGTCTCAGACCAAGAAAGAAAAGCAATCAAGGGGAGATGCCCTTAAGGGGGTCCCCAACGATTTTTCCGAAATTGGCCATTTTCGACCGGCGCTCACGCCGACACAGACTTATATTTTTCAAAAATTTTTTCACGTACAAGTAGGTCAAACCTAGATCTAGTGAAGCGTATCTCAGATTCTTTAAAATTCAACCACATCTTGCGCAACGGCGCCGAGAAGGAAAGCATCTCGCAGATAATCGCGTGTTTGGCCATTTTTTCACCTGAGATTACTCCAAAAATTTAGGTTACAAAAAAAATTTTTTCTGCTGTTTCTTAAAGCTCTAACACTAATCTAGTGAAGCGTCTCTCAGTTTTTTCTATTTCCAGAAAATGATTATGTAACAAAGACGATCAAAAAAATGTACGATTTCGGAAATTTCAATCATGTAAATTGCCCTCTGGGCATAACCCAAACCCATATTTTCGGGCATTTTCAGAAAGCTTAGCTCATAGCCTTTCTAAAAAGGTGCTATGTGCGACCCTTAGACAACTATAAAAAAGGGTTGATTTTTCAATTTTTATGAAGATGAAGCAAAATTGGTAACTTCAAGGTCGATTTTAGACACTTTTTTCTACAAAAATCGAAAAATGCTAGAGACCTTTTTTGCAGCTTTTTGCACGAGGAATTCAGATCTGAAGAGAAAAAAATCTAATTCGCAAAATCGCAAAATCGTGGGGGACCCCCTTAATTCAATTCCAAGCACTGATAACGAGCATTGGTGCAATTGTAAAATATAGAAATAGAAAAGGCCTCTCTTATAGCCGATTAGAAACAGAAAGCCTGATAGCGGTTATTTTTTTTTTTTTGAAATTTTAAATATATAAATTGCTAGAAATTTTCGATAAGGCTAGAGTTTTGGTTGAGATTGTTGAGCTGGTAATACAGATTCAGTCCGATCTCGAGCGATCTCTTGGTTTGTGGCAGTAGTGGATTCGGCAGCGTCGTTTTTATCAGTTTTTTTTGTTACTCGGCGAGACAGAGCGGAGATGGGGTTTAGGTAAGGTCTTTCCGAGCAATTCAAAAGGGCATCAAGGGAGCTCACGCGTATCACGTGTCGTCGCTGTTTACTTCGTCTGGGAACAGCTTCATCGCAAGTTGCGTTCTCGTTCCAAGCCCTAGATTATCAATTTTACGATTGATTCAATCAATGAACTTCAGAAGTTCATTTAGCATTGAGTTAGTTTAGCAATCTTAAAATAGGGCAAATCCGACAATCAATCCGCTTGATTGATTTCACGACAATTAACCCGCCGTAAATGTCAAAGACAGGGAGCTTATGACATTAAGTCTACTCTTTTTACCTTCGGCATTAGACCGTTCACATCTATCCACCGCTCCATCGCCTCTCTTCACGCTGCACTGGCGCAGCGTCCATCTTCTCTTCAACGCAGGTTCTACTGCTCGGAAAACATGGAGCTCCGAGTTTTCCATAAACAATTCGTATCTAGATTGAATCCGTTAAGAGCGGGTCATACGAGTTTGGCGCTTACAAGTCGATGTTATCAATGAGATCTTGATTCTTTTGACTCTTCTGAGCAAATTTGCTACGGGCTGCCATGTAGTCCGAGTTAAAGAAGCATGTTTCGTCGAAGCTAGAAATGACAGTATTACTCACTATCGTTAGGTGTCGTTGGTACCTATAGATATCGAAATGGCCAGTTGATCCTTTGATTTCGATCTCTTCCTTGACATCAGGCGCTATCTCCTTGTTAAACTGCGTAAAAGGCACGGGGAAGTACGCTTGCCATCCTGAATTCCAGTTTCAATGGCTGGTAATCCTAATGGTCAATTACCTGCTATCGCGTTCATTCGACACCTGTCAAACAGATCTGCATTGACGTCTGCGTGGGGTGAGGCGAGGAAGAAGAGAGAGTCCGCCGTGAACTTCTTAGTTCGGACAATCACGTCCAGAATTCGCAACTAAAATTAAGCCTAGCGCGGTGATATTTTGAGTTTGCGTATGTACCTGGCTTGGGATGTCGGTCTTAATCGACATCCATGGAATGACCTTTGGGCGGTTCTCTTGGCTACCATATTTCACTTCCAGTGCGCCGAGTCGCTCTTTTTGTACAGTGAAGGGATCGTCCTGAAAATGTCAACGATTATACATTGCATTTCCTTATTAATAATTATTAACCTTTTGGTGAACTTTTTCAGCCTCTGCAGCGCCGTATATGAAAATAATAGTCAACAGGATTGACTCTTTGTCCTTGCCCATCAGAACTTTCTAAAACAGTAGTTCGTTATCATGTTCTTTAGTTCAAAAATAAGTTAATTGGACTAATTTGGTGTTGAAACTCGTCTAACCTTTTCGAATTTGTCCAAAAACACCCGGAGGGCTTCGGCTTCGTCCACCGAAACAGGAAGGATCATGTTTATTTTGGTCGTATCGGTCACGTAAGGCATCGGGATAATCTCCACTTGCGAGAGCGGTCGCAGAAGATCAACACGATGGCTGAACGAATATTAAGTCTGAACTCTTGAAACGCAAGCTTACCTTAATTCAGTTTGTCCAGCATCCACGGTGACACGGAGTTTCAAATCTAGCATGTATTCCATACCGCGTTGGGGATCAAATCGTTTGTAACCGTTCTCCAGCTTGATCAGGTCGATTTCCATTCCTTGTGGCTTATATTTTTCTTGCAATCGCGAAACAGCTGTTGCTACGATGTCGTTGACGTCTTTCTTCTCCATATCAGATAGCTAGTTTAAAAATAAATTTAAAAATAAAATGGAAATAAATCGTCCAAACCTCGCATTTTGGTATTTCGCCTGGGCATGTGAGCGTGTGCGTGGAGTCAAAATAGTCCCAGTTGATGACTTCCCATCTATTCGAAGGTTGGAAGGGAGGATTGACACCAATTGGCCAGCTGAGACCATCTTCTCCTTGTGGAGTCTTGGCTGAGAGATTCTTGATCTCTTCTTGGAGGAATTCAATCTTCCGGTAAGTCATGTCGATTTCGACTTCTGAGAAGCGTTTGTGCAATTTGTAAACTTCGGTGGTAGTGACGACAGGGAAAGCGGAGACAGCTTTTTCAAATAACTGACAATTAAATTTAGCGTTGCTGATGTGTGGTAATTTCTTACCTTTGAGGAGGCTGTTTCGACGTCAAATTGTTCGTCGTTTTCGAGGTTTATTGATTCGTAAGTTTGAACTTCTTCTGTATTTACACATCCGACTTCTCCCTTTGTTAGCGTGAGCAAACATCGGCCGAGCCATTCGTCCGGCGAATCAGCTGTTATTCCACTAAGAAGCAAAATGTTATTCTTGGCTCTTTTGAGACAGTATTTGTTTACCTCAAGCATTTGTTCATTTCCGGCATTACCGCCATCATAAGCGCTCTTGACATGATGAAGCCGGCCGATTGTTTACAGTAGTAACCGTCTATTTTCTCGTCGTGGATTCGGGCAGGAAGGCCGAGGTACAACTTGCGCGTGATAGACATGTGGTTGACAATTTCGTTGACCCGGTAGCCGGCGACGTAAGAATTGTCGTAGCCGACGAAGAACCAGTCGTAGACTTCGTTGTAGTGTTGATAGAGATAGTACAGAGTCTGGTAGAGAATTCGAATCTCGTCTTCTTCTGGGTGGACAACAATGTTCATCCCAGCTGGTTGATGATTCTTCCCTCTGAAGGGTTGCTCGTGAGAGCCAAAGAAGAACAGCAGTTTTTGCATGTGATGGCCAAGCGTTTTATTCTGTGCAATCGCAAGTGACGAGACTGTATCCTTTGTAGTTATCATAGATGAAACAAGACGTTCGCGGATTCCAAGTTCGGTAGAAATATAACGGCTTCGCACGACTTTTTTCTTGTTCGCTTCCAGGTCGACTTTTGGCTTGAGCTTCGGATCAACGATGATTTGAGGCTCGAAATCTTCTTCTTCATCAGATGCGGGAAAAGCCGGCACGGAATTGTCCAGCGCAAGGGCTTCATTATTACTGTCAAGTGAGGTTTCGTATGTTCGGCATTCATCTGGCTCGATTACTGGCGCTCGGAGAAAGGAAAGGGCGAGGCCGATCGTCAGTCCCAGAAGGGTCGGGAGCATCCCTTTGCATCGCGTGATTCCACGAGGCATCATTTTTCTGTTTTATATTTTGATCTCTTGTTGTTTTCTTTTATAACTGCATCTGAAAATCAAAAATGATTAGAAGGGATAGAAAAGTAAACATTCTTCAAGTACAAAAATAGAAAAATTTACAGATACAAAAAGGATTGACAATAAAAACATCAGCTGTTGCAATTCATAAATTCCGATAAACTGTTGCTAATCGACGATTCGTTGGAAGAGAAGTCGTCAAATTTCCGCGGGTCCTGTTTAGGCGGCGAGAGCTCTTCTTTACGAGCGGGCAGTGGGGAAGCTAAAATGAAATTATTTCTATCTTTCTGTTCTCTCCGTTTCTCTTACGAGTTCATGAACGATTCTGTTCGGCGTAATTACGAGCTGTCTTCTCGATTCATAAAAATTTCAAACAATACATAGTTTATTGACTTTCCCCACATAAATGGTAGTTAGAATTTCATAAGGGCATAATTTGAATGAGTAGATTCGAAATACTTTATCTCTGTAAGAGGGATACAAATTATCCCGAACGGAAGTAGACTTACCTTTGAAAAAGTGATGGCGGAGGCTTTCGGCGGCGGGTAATCTCTGGGTTGAATCATAAACCAGAAACGACTTGACCAGGTCAGCTGTGTAATCTGGCGCTTTGGCGAGTATCTCGCCGATATCTTTTCCTTTCGTTTCGTGAAAAACAATCTTGGCGTAGTCGGGCAGCGACTTTCGCCCGGGCCAGGTCTCGTCAGTTGGCGTCCCCAACGTTTGCACAACAATGTAGAGCTGCTCGATGTCGGACTGACCGGGGAAGAGCGGCGAGAAGAGAAAGAGCTCGCCAATTATGCACCCGACGGCCCATAAATCGACCCTAATTGTCGCGATTGTTACGGGAAAGTGCAGAGATGGGTTACTAACCCAAAGTCGTAGCGATGTGCGCCGTACAGCAGCTCAGGCGCGCGATACCATCGGGTTGCCACTTTGTGGGACATTGGACACTCTTTTTCGTAAATTCGAGCTGAAGAAATAATTCTAATTTATTCATGAGAGTGAGTTCTTGTACCTTGTCCAAAGTCGCCAATTTTCAGCTGTCCCTTGTTGTCGATCAACATGTTTGACGGTTTCAAATCTCTGTGCAGAATGTTTTTTGAATGAATATACGCTACGCCCTCCAGCATTTGCCTGGCGTATGTTTTCGCGATCTCTGGCCGCATTCGTTCAGCACTTCGGATTATATCGCCCAAGTCACCTTAGACGTGTTTTCAACGCGTTTTTAAGTGCTTCGCCAAGTTCATAAAAGACCCATCGTTAAAAATTAAGTATTTGAACTTTCATAACATGTCTAATTAAACATGATTTACGAGTTTGCTTTTGTAACACGTGCCTTCCATCAGATCAGTAGCCAAAACAACGGCACTTCCGGCCGCAAAAACATCGCGTAATTTTAACACGTGCTGCGCGCCACGGATCTCTTCTTCTGGATAATCATCGTCGTAATCAATCTCCGGGAGACGGGTCGTTTGGCGCATTGCTTGGATCTCTCTGATCAGCTCTTTGGGTAATCCGGCATTGAGTTTCTTCTCAGAAATTGGAATTTTCTTCAGTGCCACTTTCTCGCCTGTCCGCACCGCCTGTCCCAAGTAGACCACCCCATGAGCACCTTCTCCGATTCGATTGTAAAATTTATACTGCTCCATCTAAACACCAATAAAGGAAGTTTCTTTTTCGCCTTGAAGAAAAATGATGATGAATTGAACTGTTCAGAATAAAAATTGAGCAGTAAACTAATTATTGTAGAAAACTGTGGAAAAATGATAAAAAACAGAGGAAACGAACTTTTTCATCGTTTGAAATCATTGAAAAATTCATCGGCCTCGATATATTGCCTGAGGTTTCCAACATCGAATCTGCCGGCAATGGGGCAAGTGTATATTTGAACCTTATCGTATAAATATCGGAGCAGTAGGCCGGTTGCATCGCGCTCTGCCAGAACAGCGTCGCGCTTCTCCCTGAGAAAGTCGGAAATCAAAACAAATACATCGCTTTTGAAATAATAGAAGCAAGGACAGGCTATTCGCGAGGTTGTTTCTTCGGGCGCCGGTTTCTCTTTGAATCCTGTCACGATTCCTGTCGAATCTGTCTCTAGGATGCCATACTTCGTTGTCTCCAGCTCTCCAATTTTATACGCTGAGAAAGAATTTGTTAAACAATGTTAAAAGTTTCCGACGCCGAGTTAAATAAAAGGTCAGTTTTAATTCAGATTTTGATGGTTAAGTTCGAAATATTCAACAACAAAAATAGGTTCATTTCAGTTTAACCGCTGCAACTTGCAGGCCAATTTCAATAAGGAGTTGAGATTCGAAATCCTAGCACCCCCCTTTCTTGTGCTCATTGGAAAGAGGGCAAAAAGTTACGCCAGAAAAAAGTACTTTTAGAGGATGAGTCCCCGAAAATGACGTCACGATGACTCACTGAAGTTCCAAAAGTCCAAAACTTTGCCACGCTCTCATTTTTTTTCTAGGAATGAAAAATTTGAGTTCGATATAGAAAAATGATCGTCTTGAGCCACTCTACCTGAAGAGCTACATATGAAAGATCCAACTCAAGAAAACTCTAGAACTAAAACTAGAAAAATTTTTTTCTAGAGTTGGATTTTTCATGTGTAGCTCTTCAGGTAGAGTGGCTCAAGACGATCATTTTCCTGTATCGAACTCAAGTTTTCCATTTCTAGAAAAAAAATGAGAGCGTGGCAAAGTTTTGGACTTTTGGAACTTCAGTGAGTCATCGTGACGTCATCTTCGAGGACTCATCCTCTAAAAGTACTTTTTTCTGGCGTAACTTTTTGCGCTCTTTCTAATGAGCACAAGTAAGGGGGGTGCTAGGATTTCGAATCTCAACTCCTTATTGAAATTGGCTGCCAGCCTGCAAGAGAAAAAATTTGATCTTTTTCTTTCTAGCTCATAGATGAAAAGAATTCGATGAGGAATAGAAAGAGTTCATCGTTTCTTTTCTTTGCTGAGAAGCTATTTATTACGGAACAAGTCAAAGTGGCTTATTGAATTTCGAAGCGGAACTCGTCATGCTTCTTACCTGTCACATATGCTCGCAACTGGCAATTCGTCTCAGCCTTCTCTAGGAATTCAACCATGTCAAAGTTGACATCCAACAAAGTGTCTCCGCCAATGACGAGAAGGGGCTCCTCTT
Source organism: Oikopleura dioica (assembly GCF_907165135.1). Lineage (NCBI taxonomy): Eukaryota > Metazoa > Chordata > Appendicularia > Copelata > Oikopleuridae > Oikopleura > Oikopleura dioica. The sequence continues at coordinate 11,787,345 of NC_137292.1, forward strand.
CAAGCTTGCCCGCGCGAATGGCGTACTGGATTGAACCGATCGCGCCTAGCCGACTCTCGTTTGATTTTGTTCCATCACTGAGTACTTCCACTGAAGGGAGACTTAAATTTGCAATAATTCAACTAACCAAAGGGATAATTACGTCCTCCACTGGCAGTTAACTCCCTTTATCTGGGGCGCATCGATCAAAAAGCAGAAAGTCATATTTAAACTTGAGTCGCAATAAATTATTGGATTTTATGGAGCAAATGACAAATTATTTCCCTAATGGCAAATTAGTAATTAGAAAAAAATAGTTTGATGGGCAAACCAAATTATTGTTATGGCGAGATAAGATACCAGAACTACCACTCTTACAAGCAAAATGCTTAATTGATAAGGGCTATCACAAAGTCCGCTATTTTAGGTCGAACAAAAGATTAGCTCGCGACAAAACTCTACTTCGTTAACTGGTACTATACTGAAAGTTTATTTGAGTGGCTAATTGTCGTGAGAATGCGCTCGTTCAAGTAGTTTTGAAAAGATCATCATCTGCACGGACGGATGATAATTACGCGCGAAAATTTTTGTGAAACTTTGCGTTTTCAAGACCAAGTGCGAACACTTAGTCGCCGAAATAACTACCTAAATCTGTTCAGGGTTGGAACAGAACAAAGTAAGTAATATCAGTAATGGCCTTGAATTCTACCGCGTCGCGCTGCGGGAATTCATCAAAAACCCATCAGCTTAGGTAACGAGAAGAGGAAGCGGAAAGCTGTTATTATAGTTGATCCATTTAAATCGGTACCCGGGCAGTTTTCTATTTCTTACGATAGCCTAGGAGCTTTGGTATTGGGTAAACAAGAATGAATTTTGATTAAACAAAAGGGTACCTTTTGCAAAGTTGTTTTTCTCTTTCCACTGGGCGAATTGACCAAAGTATTTATCGTTCGATAGAACAACAACTTTTTTCAGCCGTTCAAGGGGCGATAAGAGCTCGACCCAGCGAGATATCAGTGCCTGGCCGCCGATGGGCAGCAGTGCTTTCGGCAATCCCTAATAACAAAAAGTTTTATATCGGCTTTTCTTAAACCATCAATCAATGAAAGTTCCTCTTATTCATGTACCTTGAGCTGTTCATATTTTCCACTGGAGTCATTCTCTAAATCTCTCTGTAGTCTCGTGCCGTATCCCGCTGCGAGGATGAGCGCATTCATATTTTCTGTCTGCCTCACTAAAAAACTACTGGTAATTACATTTTTCTCACTCAGTTTATGCGTGCCAATATTGTACGCAGCGGGGCTGGCCCGCGGGCCTTTCACTTAGTCCCCGACCGTTGGCTAAATTTAACACTGATAACGAGCTGATTCCTATTCTCTCTCTCCAAAAACACCCGGCATCGGTATCTGCCTAGGAAATTTATGATTGTCGCGAAATGAACGTCCCTCTTTTTCCCTTTGAAAACAACGATGAAAAAGTATTTCTTTGAACTCCTCTTTCTCAACTCATTAACTGTATTAATAGTTTTAATCTCTGCTGGGAAGATAAAAGGGTAAGTTTAATCCGCACTAGCGCTTTTAGAGCTTTTAGCGTCTACGTCGCAAACACAGGGCAATTTTTACGATCTCAAGCGACAGTGCGCAGATAATTTCGTCACAGAAAATATGGGGGAGAAAATCAAAGCTGTAAAAACCATTTTGTAAATGGCGATATGATGACTTACACATTCTCTGTAGGAAATAATGATGAAAACGCAAGATTCTCAAGTAAAAAATGTTCTCCGGAAACTAACAGCTTGGACTTTCGCAAAGTCGGTCAATTTCGAACAAACACTATTGCTACCGACAGACGTTAAAATTTAAAGTTTAGACAGTCGAATAGACACTGATAGGAGCGTTGTAATTTCTAACCAGAACGTGAATGACAAAACGCCGCGAATTCGATGCGCCAGGGTGACAGGAAAAAAACCAAATTCAAACATTCCAAGTAAAGAGCTTTTTTTAAGGATTAACGATAAAAGAGCTATCGATTTTTGAAAACTTGATACAGTCAATCACGAAATCGTTTTGAACTTGCGATTATCAATCAAGGTGATCCATTGAAAAACTTGAAATATTGACAGATCCTACCCATCGATCTCTTTACTGCTTATTAAAGTACCGATTCATTCAGTAAATTCAGCTTTTTCAGAATGATAAACGAGATCATACCTTGATTACAACAAATACGTTCCTGACGTCATAGCCGCTCTCATAAATATGCCACAAATAAGCTAATAAAGCTGACAGATTTTCCTAAAATCTTGAGTAAGTTTGTATGGGGCAGCTTAAACGGGCTTATCCTCGGTCAGACCTCGATTAAAAATTATCTTCTTTTCAAAATCACGAATAATTTTTCAATTTAATGCTTCGATTGCTCGAGTCTACTGTTTCCGTCCAATAGATTCATGAAGAAGGATGCAGCCAAAGGTTGCGATGACAGTTTTACCGGTAAAACCCCGCTTGTCATCGGAAATATTATTTTTCTTCTGATCACTAATCAACTTGTTGGCAAATCATGAAACACGAAATATGTCTTTAAACTGCTCAACTAACGGTTATGACCTCAAAACGGAAGTCACAATTCACGAGAAAAAAAGCGTAACGTCACTACTACCCTATTTTCCCTCTGTTTTCAACGGTCTACTCATTTTCGTCCACAGCGACTGCACAGTAGACCATGAAAATTTTGATGTAGACAGTTTATGACTGAGCCCGACAACCAGCTGCTCTTTTACAAGCATAGACTTGCCTCCAACTGAGCTTTTTGTCAATAAATCTTCATCAAATCTATCATCAAACTACTGCAAATGATAGTGACCACAGACTTCTACCGGCCGACTAATGCTCTTACAATATACAAATTTGTGAATGACCAAATCGCAAACAAGATAAACTATCTTCCTTGCATAAAACTTTTCCCCAAGAATAGACAAACAGAAAATCATTGACATTTTGTTATTTCAAAATTTGATAGAGCATTCTTATCTAGTCTTCCGCGGCGCCGTAACTTCGGTAACACTGAAATTGTCTGTACTGATAATGTCAGCATCGCGAGAAGAGTTACCTTGGTCACTATGTTTTTCATTCAGCAAACTCGAATGAACCGGAAGATTGAATGCAAAAAATTCTCAAGAAAAATCTCTTCCTACGAATCTCCAATTTCTGCAAAATAAATCTTCCTTGACCTTTCTCTTGACATTCCAAAAAAAATGAAAAATTGATCACTACTCTCACACATACAGTAGCCACAACAGAACAATCACAGTTTCCTACCTTTTTCTATTTGTTCTTCTACTTTATTCTTTTAATTTTTCCAATTTCCCTTTTCTCCAAATCTTCGGAAAACACTCTCTTTATCAAATTCTAGTAGTTCTCGAAATAATTCATGTTTTACGGTTTTTTTTTCCGCGGTTTCAATCAATTTGCCGCGTCTATTTCCTCTTCAAAATAAGAAAAGCTGACTTGAAAAAATATTGAGCGTACATTTCTTTGTTGAGTTTATTTTGTAAGTGTTGATTTTGGTTCCGATTGGAGCCGGAGTTTTCAAAAGAGTAGAAAAAAGTGTGGAAGAAGTTCGGGCGGCGCATCCGCTGATTGGCGCAAAAGCGCTCGCCTACGAGACATAAGGGAACTACGCAAGATATCCGCCGAGGCTCATCGGAACCGAGAATTACTACAGTACAAAAGTAGTTATTGCAAGAAAATTTCGCCACCGGCCACGCCGCCCGAGACACCTGTTTTCTTTCAACGCGAATTACTATTGATCTCTACTTGTTTAAAAAACGTAAAAAAGGGCCGTGGTCTGAATTATTATGATGATTTCAAAAAACTTTTTGCGGGGCCGGAAATCGTAAAAAATCCGTAAGTGCAGTTTTCTTCAGCTAGTCGAGACGAGTCGAATGATGGGTCTAACTCCTGATGACTGTCAGGATTTACCGGTTTACCGGCTGGTTACCGGAAATTACGTTGTCACCCGCCGTTTTTGTTCTAGAAGTGGTAAAAAGATGAACGACCCAGGAAATTGTTCCTTATAGTCGGTTCTACTCTAGGCTCAAAGATGAGGCTCTTATCAATACTCTGAAGAGAGTTACAGACAAAACGGACAATTCCGGAAGTTTTTTATGGGGAAAAGCGCCAAATCTCCGGAATTGTCCGAATTCTACTTGAAACTATTTTTCTTCCAAAATGCTATTTTTAAGGGTGTCAACCTGAAAATAGGCTTTTTTAAGTGCTGCCGATGGCTTTTTTGGCTTTTCTCTGATTACTTTTCTGAAGTAATTTTTGAAGTAACTTTTCTTCGTTTTTTTTCGCAAAAAGGTGGTCCAACATAGAAAATAGACCTCTCAGTTGAATTTTTTGTTTAAAATTTCCGAAATTGTGCGCTTACAAAATTTTACCAATTTCCCTCAAATCTCCGGAATTGTCCGTTTTGTCTGTATCACAAAAACAGTAAATTTTACATGCATTTTGTTGTTGCTGCACGTTCCTGATTTTAAGTCCCATTTCTGCCATAAATAGTATTTTAGTGATAACTCTCTTCAGAGTATTGATACGAGCCTCATCTTTGAGCCTAGAGTAGAACCGACTATAAGGAACAATTTCCTGGGTCGATCATCTGTTTACCACATCTAGAACAAAAACGGCGGGTGACAACGTAATTTCCGGTAACCAGCCGGTAAACCGGTAAATCCTAACAGTCATCAGGAGTTAGACCCATCATTCGACTTGTCTCGACTAGCTGACGAAAACTGCACTAACAGATTTTTTACGATTTCCGGCCCCTCAAAAAGTTTTTTGAAATCATCTTATGTTACGATCAAAATATCATAACTCACATTTTTTTGAATAGTTGTAAGAGGCCGTGTATGTCAAAAAGCGAATTCCCGGAATTAGCTACTGTACGTTTTCTCTTTTGAAATGAAGATCCTGCGCTGACACTGGAATTTACTTTTTAGGCATATTCGGTCCATCGAGCATGAAGTAGGAGATTCGATGGCTGGATCTCCTTCTTGCCCAAAAACTAAAGTTAATGATGACCTCGAAAAAAGCTTCATCCACGATAGAACATGCCTGCTTCCGAACGAAAAATGGAAGACTTGCTGGAAAAGCTGCCAAAAGCTCTGCGCGTAAGTTTCCTATTCTTCCTTCTTATCAATGTTCTATCTCCCACGGCCTTTATCTTGGCTCCCTGTCAAGTCCTTATTTCCGGAATTCGCGCTCATTTCCCCCTAAGAAATCCTACATCGAAAGTAAACTTTCCCATATTTCCCATGACTATCCGATGATAAGGAAACTTTCTTGCTTCCACTGGACAAGCATGTTTTCGGCGATGGTCAAAGTTTGATTTTTTAGAGATAGGGTTGTGTTTTGCAAACAATGGCGTATTTTCGCTATTACTTTCAGGAAGAGAGACATCCCGTTTGGTGGCTGTTTCTTGAGATTTATGTTGAGTAAGCTTTTCAACACCACCCTGAAATTCAAGTATAAATAGCTAAAAAATTCCGATAAGATTTAGTCAAGATATTGCCGCGGGGCCCGAGTACCACTGAATAGAGCTTATCGTTTCTGTTTACATAAAACAATTACAAGCACCCTAAAAGGGCAATTTTCACGAGGTAAAAATTTAAGCAGCGTATGAAGCGTTCAGTTTGAATTACGAAATTCCGCTTCTTAGGACAATTTTTATAGCAAAATAGATGTGAATTTATTTTCAGAACATGGATGTGTCGAGGCAAGAAGTAGAACAGGAACGTGTTTAGCTTGATAATTTACTAAACTTCGACATGAAACTAATTTAAAGATATTATGATGACAATGTCAGTCTTAACATTGAAAACGAAAAAATCTCAGGGTAAAAATGGATTGTTGATGAACACGAAAAAGATTTCAAAAGCGTTTGCTGATGAAGAGTTTCACGAAATTTTCCAGGAATAATAGGGCTCGCCACTGATTTTATTGCAAAATTTCGTCAAGGAAATGATTCCAAACAAGAATCTTCTGACCATTTATCGAGTATTTCAAGTGGCAAGCCCAAACAAAGACTGCCTAGAACTTGGAAAGCCGGAAATAAACGCTGCATATTTGCAAGAAAATGCGGAAATGGAGAAAGCAAATGGAGTGCACGCCGAATTTATACATCCACATCCAGTGTAAGTTTAAACCTTCCACTGATAAACCTCTTACTCCATTCTCCTTAAAACCTTATAAAAAAGGGACACCGTAGATAAGGGTCTCCGCAAGGGATAATTCGGAAACGATAGGTCATATCTAGCCACGGGAGAAAGTAGCCGTAGATTTCAATTGAGCCCGTTCAAGCCTCGCTGAAAGCCCATTCTAGTCACTCTCTTCAACTGGAAATCATGCCACCGGAAGTTTCAACATTGCACACAGCGTATTTGAACATCGCTCAAAATAAAATGGTCGCCCAGTCAAAATGCGAAAGGGATAAAGATGGCAACCGCGGCCTTCTATGGCACCTTCCACATACGATCTCGCCTCCGCGTGAAGACTTTTACGATGGAAAAAGTGGCCTCAAATTTAGAATTTATGATGTTGTCTTTCATCCAGATACGATTAGAATGGGCAAAACGAACTCGAACTTTATGACCATGCTTCATAAATCAGCAATAGATGCAGTTTCGTCTAATTTTAAAGGTTCAGGTCGTAAAAACAAATATCCAGCTTAAAATTTTATCGTTTGACACTTTGATTACCCGTCCAAATTCTCGGTGTTCGCTAGATACCCTCGAATAATTATCCTCCTGTCAAAGTGTCAAACGGCCAAACACATAGTTAGGCATTTTATCGGATTATGTTCTAATGAAGACCTTTGTAAAAGTAAAGGTCAGTCCTAAATACGAGCAAGTAATGGACAGGTCGTACGTGGGAAAAGAAGAAACCTGCGTCCTGACAACTCCACTTCCCGCACCCGAAGCAACAAAAACTCCCCGACCAAGTTCAAGGGGAAAGCCAAGCAAACTCAACCCAAAGAAAGAAGAGGAGATTCGTGAGGATTTGCAAAAATTCATGGAGAACAGGCCTGGTAGAACAAAGGGTAAAGTGGTGACGAAATCGACATTGAGAACACGATGGGATGGAAAAGCAGGAGTCAATGATGATGGAACGTTGAGTCCGCGATGGCAAATTAAGGAAGGCTCTTCGAAATTTCGAAAATTTTAAACAATTCTTTCTGATATATTTTTGCTGAAAAAGCGTAATTTAATCTGTCTCGGAATGTGCAAAAATGTACGTGAAATGCATGAAAATTCCAATTCCAAGAGCCAATTTACAGCAGTCTAAAAAGATGGACTTGACGGATTTCATCTCTAGCCCGCAATGTAAGCCAAAATCCTTTACAAGAAACTTAGACCATTACATAAATTCTAGACCCAGATTCGGACAAGAAAGATGATCTTGTCGTGTCAATTTGGCTACCGGACTTAAACTCAGCGAAAAACGTGAAGATAGATATTGCCGAGAAGACATTGACTCTTGAAACGACCAACGAGCCGAAGTTATACTGTGCTAAAATTTCACTTCCGTACAACGTCGATTCTAAAGTCGGTAAAGCGGTGTTCAGAAATGCCGAGGTAAATTTTTGCGGGGTGCTCAAAGCTTGAAAATAGGGATTTAGCAAATTCTCGAGATCAAATTACCCATCGCGATGAACAAGCTTTCTTTTGACGATGCTGTGAACAATATTGAGCCGCCTGAAATTCCGGATGATTCGTCTGAGAAGAGGGGGCCCAGACTGGACTTGACAGAAAAGGAAAAGTTGCATTAACCATAGGGTATGGACCATAGCAAGTTCTCATGTATTGGTACCAATCTTCTTGACTCTAACGCCAAGATTCGGATTACCATTTTCGGCGGTTCTGAATGTCAATTTTGCATCTTTAAAAAGGAACTTGAAGAGGAAATCCGCCGCATCAGCAACCAGCCGCACTGCTCGTTAGCTGAGCTCATCCCCGCTCACAATTTGTTTCTTCCTGACTTCAAGGCGAGCGAGTCTGAACGATGGTGTCTATTCGAGATCAATGTCTCAGGTACAGTCAAGTTGATTGATGGAACAGCCGCCATCAGTTGAACTTGAACATGAATCTCGCGTGACTAAAGCTTGTTTTAGAAGTGCCATTTGATATGGAAAATGACTGTGAAATCACCGAAAACGGGTTCCACCTTGCTAACAAATTTGATCCTGCAATAGAAAACATCGGCCTTAATGTAACCATTGGTAACGGTGGTGTCAAGATTGATGAATGCCACAAGTAAGTGCTGATTATCAATTTATAAACTTACGAATTTCTAGGTACACGCACCGACAATTTGCACCTGGCAAGAGAGTGCTCGAAGTCAAGCTGAGAAAAAAGAATGATGGACTCTTGAAGCATTTCAACATGGGAAAAACAAGAAACTCACTCGATTCGTACCGTTTTGATGCTCTTATAAGCGACCGACAGGTACTTTATATGACTGTATAAAGATTCAAGAATTCCAAAAATATCCTCAACTAATAATCTAGGTCGAAGGTGACCGATCATTACCGCAGCAAAACGAGCCCGCTGTCTGGCTGCCCACGTCTAAGGCCGGAACTCCGATTAAAGAGCGTGCAGTTTTGAAGGCTAATCGAGGGAAGAAGAAAAATTACCGATGGTAGGAACTTTCAAAAGTAGCGAAATTCACACACCACATGTCTTCAATTAAAAGTGTATCATGTATCTGCCTTCTTTGAGAATAAACAGTATCTTTTATTTTCATATTTATACGTTTATACAGTGAATATTTGTTCTTCTGTTATCTCGTCTCGCTTTATAAGGCTAATTTGCAGTAAATAGGCAGCTAATTAAAAAGTTACAAGCCCAGTCCTTAGAAGGGTCAAGCGCTGCAGAAATTCCCTCAGTGTATCATGCCACTTGTCCGGGTAGTCGGTGTAGAAATGATTACTGCCCTCGAGCTGCATGATCTCGCAGTTTGGCATTTTCTCGAAAAGCTCACTGAATCGTTTCCCCGTGTTCTTATCCTTTGTTCCGTAGACGTATAATGTGGGGACCAAGACTTGAGAGAATGTTGAGGGGCCGTAAGCATTTGCGGTGGCAGGTGTCAGTGCAATAAAGGCCGCAAGCTTTTCAGGGTCTAAGGAGATAAATTCAGCACCCTCCAGCTTTATCGAAAACTCGGATTATTCAATAACCTTCTTATCTTTGCAAGTTTAAGTTGATGATAAAAAGTGTAGACTTGCCGATGTCTAATCGACACGGGAAGGATTGAGTTAGAATATCGCCTCGATAAATAAAAGTACTTACTTTGTAGAACATATGGCAACGCATAAGCTCCTCCAACACTTGCAGCGATTAAAATAATTCTAAAGCAGGTTCTTATCAGCGCTCTATTGTTAGTATGCTAGTTGAGAAAAGAACCGGATCTTTTATCGTCAAAAACTTTTAATTCGAAAATGAGGTTGATAAGATAAGCAAGCTTGTTTTTCGGCACCGGCACGGATTTTGAGTCTTTATAAGAAGGTAGATCCACCGCGATTGAAGATAGATTCATGTCATTTTTCAAAAACTCGAGTGTGCCTATTGATTCCCACGTTTTTGAAGAAAATGCAGATCCATGGAGGAGCAGAGCAACGAGATCCTCTCGGTTTTCTTTTGCTAGCGATAATTACGAGTAGCCTAAAACAGCCGATGATCTAATTATACGATCATGATGCACTTCTGTAACATGAACGTTAGCCAAAAACATAAGTACCCCCTTGACTTGTCTGTGGGTTAACGTATTTTACGCATTTCCTGGGGCCACCACTGAACGATAGAACGTGCCATCCTTGAGCCGGCCGCCAGTGACAGGCGTTCCATCGGTCAAGCTCCCCAGCTCCCTCTCACGGTGGTAAAAGTATTCAGCGCCAAAATACAGGGCAACTCCAAGGTAGAACAGGCCAACGGCGGCTAGTCTCTCCTGGTTAGACATTTTCTCTTTTCATTCTTTTAATATCACTCGGTTGCTTAAATATTTTTTTTCTTTGCAAAATTCTATTCTAACCCACCTAGGTGAAATTCGCATATTTTTTTCGCTGCTCTTTTTATCGGTAAAGTTTCAAATTTTTGCGGATAATGAGACGCATGCCGGTTATGCGGTAACCGAGGAGAACTCAATACCGATCGGTTCCCCCCGGCAGGACCAGATAATCCCCTCTTCACTTTTTGTTATCTGCTACTTGCTTATCATAATAATCGCTCTCTCAAGTTTGAGTCAAGTTGGAGTGGATCATTTTGAGATTTGAGCAGTCAGTTTACTTGCAGTTCGGTATTTTTATATTTTGAAGTTTTATTCAACCTTGAATCAGAAAAGAAAAAAGTTACTGTCGGCTACCGCAGTCGACGTTCTGTGGCCAGTCGCAGACGAGAAGATCGGCGTTGAAAAGGAGACCTTCTGGACAGGGCTGGTCAGGCCATCGGTGTCCGTGAGAGCACTAGAAAGTATGTTTTAGATAAGCATGGATCAGCCTTGGTTTATGTTTTTAAAACACTTGCGCGTTCGTGCTCGCTTGATTCAAGTACTCAAGAGCATCGCACTTACCTGGTAGTAAGCATCGCATTTGCTCTCGTGAGCGTGGACGCCATCAGCGCATTCTTTATCACAATCGACGTTTTCGGGCCAGTCGCAGACGAGGAGATCTGGGTTGAAGAGAAGTCCTTCTGGGCAGCTCTGATCGGGCCATCGATTTCCATGAGAACACTGAATAAATTCTTATCACTTGAACTCAAAACTGCAGTTTACCTGGTAGAACTTGGTGCAGTCGGATTCATGAGGATGAACGCCATCAGCGCATCCAGTTGATTTCACAGCAGGGCTAGCAAAAGCAGCGGTGATAAAAGCAAAAAGTTTCATTCTTGGCTTTTTCAAGTTCCGTTTTCCTATGGGAGTACGCAGAATGAGGAAGAACCATGGTTTATATTCTGAGATTTGACATTTACTCTCGTTAAGCCGTTTCCGTTTCATGCGTAATAACAGTACAGCAAGACTTTGCTTTATGGCCGCATGCGCAAATTGCGGCTCGAAATTCGTTAGAAACAGTCTTTGTTTTCACCTTGAAACAAGAATCTTGCTATTTTTATTTCAGCAGTTTATAATTTCAATTTCGCTATGAGAATGTGCAATTCTCCTACAAGGGTCACGAAATAAAGTTTCGAAATTTATTGAAGCGAAAAAAATAAGCAGGTGTTTTTAATGTCTACCGGAAAATTTTCCTTCGGCTCCATTAGAAAAAAATAAAAAAAAGTCTCTAGACCCCCTTCGTGTTTTTGTAAAAACAGCGATTTGAGTGTCAGATTCGCAGAAATCCCAATAAGAGATGGAGCAAGTTCAGGCGATTTACCAGGATATCAGCGAGCGGCTAACGTACTGTATGACCGGATGGAAACCAAAGCATCCATTTGACTTTTTCGACTTGCGACGATTCGAGTTCATGAAAGACTCCTACAAAGGCTTTGATCATTTCTGGTGGTTCGAGGATCACAGATATGCAATGATGTCAAGCCTTGCATACCTCTGTAAGTTAACATTTGTATGAGAATGGCATTCAATCATCATTTTTAGACATTGTTGTCCTCCTCGCACCTGCTTGCCTCGGAAACGGATCTAAGGAAAGGTTAAAAATATCTTTTTGACCAACGATCCCAAAATACGAATATAACGAACCCTTTAAAGCCACTGAAAATCAAATGGTTCATAGTGCCATATAACTTCGCACTAGTAGCCTTCAATGCGTACATCTTCTTCGAGTTCTTGGCATCTGGTTGGGCCACAACCTACAACTTGGGCTGTGTTAACGCGAAACCATATTCTTACGACGAGCAATCGAATCGAATGGCGAATGCAAGCCTCCTCTACTTTATCTCCAAACATATTGAATTTATGGACACGGTAAGGAATTAATTTAGGTTTTTCATCTGAAATCTCTTTAGTTCCTCTTCATCGTCATGCAAAAATGGAGAAATGTCTCGACCCTTCATATTTTCCACCACAGTTCAATGGCCTATGCAACCTGGTGGACTACGAAATTCGCACCAACTGGATACGGAACTTTTGGCCAGCTCCTCAACTCATTTATACATGTCCTAATGTATTCCTACTACGGACTCGCTGCTCTAGGAAAGTGCTTCATTACGTAATAAGGAAATCATTAAACGAATTTCATAAAAAGCAGAATAAAGGCCCACAGCTTCGTCCTTACCTCTGGTGGAAGAAATATTTGACCAGCCTTCAAATGGCAAGTTTACTTTTCAACATCCGAATTTCCTAATCGAAGCTTCTGTTTTAGATCCAATTCTGCACCGTCATCGCCCACATGACCAACATCCTCTGTAATCATCCAGGCTGTCAATACCCGATCGGCCTCAACATCCTTCAGGAATTGTTTCAAATTCTTAAATCTTCCCAAAATTGCAATCAAGGAAGAGTATCAATTTGAAACAAATCCTACAGCTCGGATTGTGCGCAATCTTCCTTGGAATGTTCGCTCAGTTTTACCGTCAAACTTATAAGAAGACCCCAGTCAAGGAAGTTGCTGCAAAGAAATACGCTGAAGGTAACTTACTTATAAATTATCTTTCAACAAAAAATCAGTAGTGCGAGGCGAGCCAGAAACGAAGAAAGTTCAATAATCAACGCTGAAATTGCCTTTGCCAACACCTTTTTATTTATCATTATGTATCTCAACTGTCTTATTATTCGATTTTTTTTATTTGAAAGTTTTATTAAAGCTTGAATCAAAAAAGAAAGAAGTTATTGTCAATTTCCGTGGGATGGGTCAACAGTATCGCAGGGTTTAGCTTTCGGGGAAGGTCTGGTGGTAGAAGTTTCTTACTCGAAATCCAGTGGCAGAGTCGTGGAAGTCATTGGAGACATCGACGAAGAGATCGCCGCTGAAGGCATCTACCACGTCTACAATTCTAGTGACGAGAACTTCGTCATCAATGGACATTTTGAGCTCAAGAGTGTCTTTAGTGTCCGTGTATCGCTGTTCGACCTGATATTTGTTCCACTCGCCAACTTTACAGCTTGGATAGTAGTTCACCATGAAGTTTCCACCATTTTCAACATGACCGGAGTTCTTGAGCGGAGCGCTGAACTTCATGGTGTCAGCACCGGCAAAAAGAGCAAAATATCTGTCACCAAAGACGTCCCACTGGCTGCCAGCGTTGATGTGGATGATGTTTTGCCAATCATCAGGCGTTTCTCCGCATTTGACTTCAGCGGACACTTTGAAAGCGGGTGAGCCTGTTGTAGTGGCAATATTGTTGTTTCTGGATGGAGTCATTCCACAATTATCGACGAAAGCTTGGCAGTTTTCTTTTCCACTGCATGGATCAGCCGATTCGGGCCAGTCGCAGACGAGGAGATCTGGGTTGAAGAGAAGCCCTTCGGGACAATTTTGGTCAGGCCATCTTTCACCATGAGAGCACTGAAGAAGGTCTTCTGTATCTGATGTCAAAGCTTCTGCTTACCTTATAAAATTTAGTGCAGTCGGTTTCGTGAGGATGAACGCCATCAGCGCATCCGGTTGATTTGATAGCAGGGCTAGCAGAAGCAGCAGCGACAAAAGCAAAAAGCTTCATATTTGCTTTTATCGAGTTCCTTTTACCTATAGGAGTATACAGGGCTCTAAATAGACTAGTCCGGGCTCGGACTTAGTCCGAAGTCCGTCCGGTCTAGTCCGGCCGGACGGACCAGACTTCTGATTTTTGGCTGAGAAAATTTTCGGACTAGACCAGACCAGACTTGCCTTTTTCGCCGGACTTAGTCTGAAAAAGTCCGAAAAAGCTGGACCACTTTCAGACTTATGTTTTACTCCGAAAAGTCCGAGAAGTCCGAGAAAGTCCGAGAAGACTTGACCACTTCCAGACTACTTACAGACTTATTTTCAGACCAATTAAATCCGAAAAAGTCCGAAAAGTCTTCATTTTTCTAAGTGAAACCCTTAAGATAACATCATACACTTGATGCGGTGCCCTTTAAAAGGGTCTAAGCTTAATTTTCATCAAAAAAAAATTGATCAGTTAACGCCGAAACGCATATGCGACCAATTAATTGGTACAAGTCCCTTTAATGCCTTATAACCAGGGCTCTAAATCTGAGGCGAAAATCAAAAGTCCGGTCTGTCCAGGTCCGGGCACTTGGCCGAAATTTACAAGTCTGGTCTGGTCTGGTCCGAATTGGAAAACTCGGACTTTAAGTCTGGTCTAGTCCGGGAAAAGTCCGAAAAAGTCCGAAAAAGTCTGGTCCGAGAAAAAGCCAAAAATCCGGTCTAGTCCGGTCTAGTCCGAAAAAGTCCGAAAATTTTTCGAATAAAATACAACAAAAACTCGATTTTTTCGAAAATTTCAAATACGTAATAAGTTTAATTGAAAATATTTTTCAAGCATTTATATCATTATGATCACCTTAACGCCGGAACGCATAAAATTTTTCAATGTTTAACGCAGATCGTACCAATTAATTGGTATGCCCATTTTACCACTTTTTAATAATGAAACTATTAAGTTAACTCTATAAATGATACAGATAAATAGTTCTCAGACGCTTAGCTTTAATTTCATCCCCATATTATACCGATATGATAACATAAATATGAGTAAATATGCATATTTCTAAATGTGCCGATTCTCACGTCAATAAAGAAATAACCTTTCAAAAGAGGAAAAATACCTGAGTTCAGTTATAAGGCATTAAAGGGACTTGTACCAATTAATTGGTCGCATATGCGTTTCGGCGTTAACTGATCAATTTTTTTTTGATGAAAATTAAGCTTAGACCCTTTTAAAGGGCACCGCATCAAGTGTATGATGTTATCTTAAGGGTTTCACTTAGAAAAATGAAGACTTTTCGGACTTTTTCGGATTTAATTGGTCTGAAAATAAGTCTGTAAGTAGTCTGGAAGTGGTCAAGTCTTCTCGGACTTTCTCGGACTTCTCGGACTTTTCGGAGTAAAACATAAGTCTGAAAGTGGTCCAGCTTTTTCGGACTTTTTCAGACTAAGTCCGGCGAAAAAGGCAAGTCTGGTCTGGTCTAGTCCGAAAATTTTCTCAGCCAAAAATCAGAAGTCTGGTCCGTCCGGCCGGACTAGACCGGACGGACTTCGGACTAAGTCCGAGCCCGGACTAGTCTATTTAGAGCCCTGCTTATAACTGAACTCAGGTATTTTTCCTCTTTTGAAAGGTTATTTCTTTATTGACGTGAGAATCGGCACATTTAGAAATATGCATATTTACTCATATTTATGTTATCATATCGGTATAATATGGGGATGAAATTAAAGCTAAGCGTCTGAGAACTATTTATCTGTATCATTTATAGAGTTAACTTAATAGTTTCATTATTAAAAAGTGGTAAAATGGGCATACCAATTAATTGGTACGATCTGCGTTAAACATTGAAAAAATTTTATGCGTTCCGGCGTTAAGGTGATCATAATGATATAAATGCTTGAAAAATATTTTCAATTAAACTTATTACGTATTTGAAATTTTCGAAAAAAAAATCGAGTTTTTGTTGTATTTTATTCGAAAAATTTTCGGACTTTTTCGGACTAGACCGGACTAGACCGGATTTTTTGGCTTTTTTCTCGGACCAGACTTTTTCGGACTTTTTCGGACTTTTCCCGGACTAGACCAGACTTAAAGTCCGAGTTTTCCAATTCGGACCAGACCAGACCAGACTTGTAAATTTCGGCCAAGTGCCCGGACCTGGACAGACCGGACTTTTGATTTTCGCCTCAGATTTAGAGCCCTGGGAGTATAGAGAAGGGGAGAGCCAGAGCTTATATTGTAAAATTTGACATTTACTTTCATTAAGTCGTTTCCGTTTCCGTGGGTAATAATAGTGCATGAAGATTTTGCTTTATGGGCCATAAATTATGGCCTAAGTTCATTTTTTGACATCCGAATTTCTTAATCCAAGCTTCTGTATTAGATCGAAATCTGCTGACTTGGCTCACATGATCAACATTCTCTTCAATCATCAAGGCTTGATAGATGAAAATGACTTCTGCGGAGCAAAATCGGGACCCCAATATTTTCTTTTCTCATCTTGTAGCGCAGGTTCTGATGAGTCGAATGGTACAATTTTGATGTGTCTAAGCCACGGAAAATCGCCAATTCTAGTGCCTAAAGTACCTGAAAATGTCAGGTCATGTCCCCCTGTATCTCCGAAAATTTTCAGAAATATATGGAGATTTTGGTATCGTTAGAAAGCCCAGCTCAAACTGGTTATGAGCACCAGATGCGCAATAGAAAATTCCGAAAAAAAAATTTGGGTGAAAAGTTTTTGTCTCAGAAAAAAATTTTTCCCTAGAAATTTTTTCTTGCACACCTTGTGCTCATAGCCAGTTTGACGTGGGCTTTCCAACGATACCAAAATCTCAATAAATTTCTGAAAATTTTCGGAGATGCAGGGGGACATGACCATTTTCCAAAGGGGGGCCCTTATGACGTCATATGTGATGACTCAGACCCTCAAAACTATACCATTCGACTCCTTAGGAGTTGCTCTTTCTAATGAGCACAGGGAACATGGGGGGTAGAATTTTGCTCCGCAAAAGTGATTTTCATGTATCGCTTTCTGAGATCGCATTTGTTGATATTACATTTTTTATAATGTACAAAAGGTATCCTCTCCAAGGAGATTTTCAAGGGACTCGGAGGTAATTCTTTTTAAATAAGCGGAAGCAAAGACGTAAACAATGAATCTCGCTGAAAAAAATATATTTATATTTTTTAATAACGGAAATAAAACGGAGAGTGAGCAGCTTTGCTTAGCTTCTCAGAGTACAAAACAAATTATCATTATGACATTGTGTAAAACCTGTGACAATACACGGAAAAAAGTTATCGAGGTAAAGAGATAAATCAAAAACTTTCCTTACATATCTGTTTTGTGAGAACACTGTATCATATTTGATGTTTTCCTCATTATAATTTGTCGTATTAGCCCGAGCATCGAATTCATGGATTAGAGAATAAGAAGCGCCCCTTGAAGACTCTCGATGAGCCCCAGACTTATGAAGCTGATGCCAACACATTTGCTCGTCACAATATTCTGTGTGAAGGAAAAGGCGTCTGGACTCTTCCTGAAGGAGTACCACAGGTATTTCGTCCTCGATTTTTCTATCGCCAAGACTTATCCAAAGACCTTGATGGAATGCTTCCAACAGGGTCTCAAAGCCGCTGGAGAAGACGGTGTTTGCTGCGGAACCCCCAACGCTGAAGGAAAGTACGTGACTCAAACTTACGGCGAGCTGAAGACCACTGCTCAGCGACTGGGAAACGCCTTCAACAAGCTTGGGCTTATCAATGGCAAGAGCAAGATCGCTATCTTCTCTGCTAACTGTTTCGAGTACGACGCCATTATTATTGGCGGCTACTTTCAAAATCTCTGCAACGTTTCTCTCTACGATACTCTTGGAGAAGAAGCCGTCAAATTCATTCTTGAACAGGCACATTCAACTCTTTTTCAACAAAGTCATCGGCATCATTTTAGACCGAGGCCCCAATCTGCTTCATTCAAGACCAAAATAAGCTTGATTTGATTTTGAAGGTCAAGCCTGAGCACCTTAAGACCATTGTCATGCTAAGAGAGTACCAAACCGACAGCACTGAGGTAAATATTATGAGCTTCTCTGATTTCGTGAGCACTGGAGATAGCGACGATTCCAAAAATGTTCTTCCAACCTCATCCGGTAATCATTTCATGCATGCGAATATATAATTGTATTTTAGATATGGCCACAATAAACTACACTTCTGGAACAACAGGCAACCCCAAAGGTGTAATCCTTACCCACAAGAACATCTGCACTGTCGCTATTGGTATCCTCGTCTTTTCCACTCCCGAACCCTGGGACAACACCGATATTTGGTTTTCGTATCTTCCGATGGCTCACATCTTTGAACGAGCTGTCCACTGTGTGCTCATGAGCATCGGCGCCCAGTGGTGGTTCAGCTCTGGCGATATCAAGAAACTACTGCCTGAGCTTGCCGTTGTCCGTCCAACCATTTTTGGTTCAGTTCCTCGAGTCATGAATAAAATTTTCGACAAAATCAAAGCAACCATGGCCGAGAGCAAAATCAAGGGATGGCTTCTTGATGCAGCCACTTCTTCAAAACGAGAGAGACTCGACAACGGCCAGGTCACAAATGATACGCTGTGGGACTGTCTAGTGCTCAAAAAGGTACAAAACCTTCTCGGTGGGCGAATCCGCACTTGGGTCTCTGGCGCTGCTCCTTTGAATCCTACAGTCAGAGGTTTCATCAGAGAAATCTTCAGCTGTTACGTTATCGAAGCCTACGGGTAGATTTCGTATACTTCGTCGATGACCTAAGCCTTCTTTAGTCAAACTGAAAATGTTGGCTGCGGAACGGCGACCTCTTTCGTCAATTACCAGATTGAAGACGGATGCGTTGGGCCTCCCCAGCCATGGAATGAGATAAAACTTGCAGATGTTCCAGAAATGGAATATTTCGGAAAAGACGGCAAAGGAGAGGTTTGCTTCCGAGGGGACAATACCATGCAAGGTCAGCTTATTTTGCTAGCTTTTCTTTAAAAAAACCAGGATACTACAATGATCCTGAAAAGACTGCGGAAGCGATCGATGAAGACGGATGGCTACATAGTGGAGATATTGGACAGTGGATGGAAAATGGAACCATTAAAATCATTGACCGAAAGAAACATATTTACAAAACCGCCTTGGTAGCAAACGTAACACTTTCTGAAACTTTTATCTATTATAGGGAGAATACATCGCGCCCGAAAGAATTGAAGGCATCTATTCAAATCACCCACAAATCGCTCAGATGTTCCTTTGGGGATCTTCTCTTCAGGTAAAAATGAATCTCATCTTTCTCATTACAAAAAATAAGGCCACCAACGTTGCAATTATCGTCCCAGAAGAGGATAAATTCATGAAAGAATATGGAAAAGGCCGAACATTCGAAGAAGCGTGTACCGATCCTGACACTATCGCTAAATTTCTCACTGCTATTAATGAATTTGCCCGACAGGACGGAGTCAAAGGATATGAAGTCCCGAAAGCCATTTATCTTGAACACGAGCTTTTCTCGGTTAAAATCATTACCGAGAAAGAGACATTTACTTTCTTTAGATTGAAAATGAGCTGCTAACTCCTACCCAAAAAGCCAAACGACCATCAATTCAAAAGAAATACATGTCGATTATGGAGAAACTCTATGAAGAACTGAATAACTAAATTAACATTTCTGGACAATAAAAATAACCTTACATACAATTAGAACAACTGAGAGTTTCAACTTGGAACTCTTACGGGCTTAACTCAAAGGATGTTTGTTTGACGTGCTTTAAATGCTGATAAAAGAAGGTAAAATTGCTTAATTTTCTGATAAAATATTGAAGAAATAATTATTCTATTAAAAATTTCTATCATAAAAAGTGAAAGATAATTCTTCGATGCTTCTCATCCTCGATGATAATGACGAATAAAATGGAATTTTGAATGTTTATCAGCCGTTGCTGTACCCAAAAACATTTGAATTAGCTTAAAAATAGGCTGTTCTTGCCTGCAGCATATAAAAGTCCTTTTAAAATTTAATTCTATCTGGCGTAAATTGTCATAAATCCAAAATGTTGGTCAAAACAAAGGCACTATCTTGGACGCTTTTGGCGATTTACGAGAACCCCGATCTATCGGAATGATGTATTGTTGTGAAGAAGACGACATAAACGCCAATGTCTACCCTAAGGCCGTTTTGTGCCGATCAGCAAAACGGTCTTTGCCACACACTTTCCACGTTGAGAGAGTTTTTCGGCAAAGGTAACCGTTTTTATTCCATTACGTAGCGTTTGTTTTACAGTGGATTAGGATTTTCGGTCACTTTGGTATGGAAAAAGAGCTTTCTTTTAGCATGAAAGTAGAGTAGAAAGCAAAAAGTAGTAGCGGAATGGATGGGTTAAAAATATAACCTTGGACAACAAAGGCCAGACACTCAAAACTCCAAAAAGCATAAACAGACAAAGTCTGTTCCGAAGTGTCCTAAATCCTTTGATGTTGTGTCCGTCACGGGGTTGACGCTCACTCATCCCCTGATTTTAAACCTCCACTGCGCTACAACTAGAAAGTAATCGAGGTCATATGATTTTACGGATTGCGAGAGCATTCAAGCGTGCTTTAGTTTTTAGGAGCCCGGAGCAAATATCAGAAATCAGAAATTTCCGCTTTTCGCAACCGTAAACATATAAAAATCTGCAAAATTTTTCTTTTTTTTTCTTCAAGATCAAAAGTCAGAGATTTTCGTAAGAGTCGAAATAAGAAAGAATGTGCAAGAGTTGGGGCAACTCGTATCAGGTGATGATAAATATTTTTAATGCACTGTCTCCTTTTTAACCCAAATATGGAGCCAGTAAATAAACCGTTTATTTAACAATAAGATTTTCGAAAAACTAAGAGATTATACTTTTTATAAACGGAAGCAAAAACGTAAGTGGCGAATCACGTCGTAAATATGCATTTTTTATGTTGATGAAGCCGATAATAGAGGCAGGGCGATAAGCTTCTTTTAGTTTCCTAGGGTACTAAAAATGACATTGTGTAAAAATAGAAATGTAACCGAGGTAAAGAGATGGACACAGTATTTTGAGAAAATGGCTGTTATGTAAGAAGTAATGCATATTTCTCTAGAATAGAAGATATTGTTAGTTCCAGGAACATTCGACCTTCCATAAAAAGTTGATATTTTTATCAAAAGAAAACATAATGCCCTGCTGCAGTAATGAGGTAAAATTATTTTTTAAAATTAAACAATCAAATCTGCAGCGGAATGCGGGCAAGAGACATGCTTACGTAACTACTACGAAGAATGCTAGAGAAAAACAATGGCCCCATAAAACTCGTTAACACGGCTTAACAAAATCGTTAAAAACAAACTTTGGTAGGAAAAATGGCGTCATTTTTCATGTGAGTTAAAACTTTGGCTCACCTACCATGGAGTTGAGCTCTAAGGGGAGATTGAGAATCTGAGCTACTGAAAAATGCACTGACTTTTTCAGTAGCTCATTCTTTGCGCGCCTAATTTGGGGGAGAAGCCGCGCGAAGTCTTGTCGGCTCTCTCATTGGCTCGGACTTTCCAGATTCTGTTCTTCTGAATCTCGAAAGTCTTCTAAGCTGCCAAGCGAGCGTTAAAGAGTTTTTCTAGACTTCCCCGACAGTGATTTGGGCGGGATACGGGGAAGGGGGCCAGGGGCTTTCTCCCAAAAGAGTTAAACTCCATGGTATTTTCACGATTGGCCTTTGTATACTTTCCTTTCTTGATTTTCAAACAATAAAGTTTTTCTGCTGAGTGAGCAGCAGCATCCAATTCAAAAGCACTGACGCACTGCGAGAATCGGTGATTTTTATCGTCGTTTATCACTTAAAAAAACTACCAGTTTTACGATTTTTCCGTATTTTTGTTTTCCAGTTAATTATTTGTCTCATAGCCCGAGAAAAGAGAGAGCGTGTATCAAATTCCCGGAATGGAGAGTAAGAACCGCCCCTTGAAGACTCTCGATGAGCCGCAGACTTATGAAGCTGATGCCAAAACATTTGCTCGTCATAATATTCTCTGCGAACAAAATGGTGTCTGGAAACTTCCTGAAGGTGTTCCACAGGTATTTCTTCCCCAAGCTTTCCTGTTCTAAAAGTATTCAAAAGACTTTGATGGAATGCTTCCAACAGGGTCTCAAAGCTGCTGGAGAAGACGGTGTTTGCTGCGGAACTCCAAACGCTGAAGGAAAGTACGAGACTCAAACCTACGGCGAGCTGAAGACCATTGCTCAGCGACTTGGAAACGCCTTCAACAAGCTCGGACTTATCAATGGCAAGAGCAAGATCGCTATCTTCTCTGCTAACTGTTTCGAGTATGACGCCATTATTATTGGTGGCTACTTTCAGAATCTCTGCAATGTCTCACTCTACGATACTCTTGGTGAGGAAGCCGTCAAGTTCATTCTTGAACAGGTAAATCAAACTCTTTTTCAACAAAGACATCAGCATCTTTTTAGACCGAAGCCCCAATCTGCTTCATTCAAGACCAGAAAAAGCTCGATTTGATTTTGAAGGTCAAGCCTGAGCACCTGAAGACCATCGTTATGCTCAGAGAGTACAAAACCGACAACACCGATGTCAATATTGTCAGCTTCTCCGATTTTGTCGGCACTGGAGATAGCGACGATTCCAAGAATGTTCTCCCTACCTCATCTGGTAATAAATTTTACCTCATCGGAATATTCAATAAAATTGATAGACATGGCCACAATTAACTACACTTCTGGAACAACCGGCAATCCCAAAGGTGTCGTGCTTACCCACAAGAACATCTGTACTGTCGCCAACGGCATCACCATCTTTTCCGTTCCCGAGCCTTGGAACACCAACGACGTCTGGTATTCCTACCTTCCAATGGCCCACATCTTCGAGCGAGCTGTCCACTGCGTCCTCATGAGTGTTGGTGGCCAGTGGTGGTTCAGTTCCGGGGACATCAAGAAACTCCTCGATGAGCTCGCTGTTGTCCGACCTACCATCTTCGGCTCTGTTCCTCGAGTCATGAACCGACTCTACGACAAGATTCAGGCAACTATGGCTGAGAGCAAACTCAAGGGCTGGCTTCTTGGTGCCGCTACTGCTTCCAAGCGAGGTAGACTCGACAAGGGCCAGGTCACCAAGGATACTCTGTGGGACAAGCTCGTCCTCAAAAAGGTCCAGAATCTTCTCGGCGGGCGAATCCACACTTGGGTCTCTGGAGCTGCTCCTTTGAATCCTAAAGTCAGAGGTTTCATCAGAGAAATCTTCAGTTGCTACGTTATTGAAGCCTACGGGTAAGTTTTCCCGAATCTTTACATTCCCTAACCCGTTTTAGTCAAACTGAAAATGTCGGCTGCGGAACCGGAACTTCCTTCGTCAATTACCAAAAAGAAGACGGATGCGTTGGACCTCCCCAGCCATGGAACGAGATCAAGCTTGCTGATGTCCCAGATATGGAATATTTCGGAAAAGACGGCAAAGGAGAGATCTGTTTCCGAGGAGACAACGTCATGCAAGGTCAGTGATTTTTCAATTGTCCTCTTTATAAAAAAAACAAAGGGTACTACAACGATCCTGAAAAGACTGCCGAAACCATCGATGAAGACGGTTGGCTTCATACCGGAGATATCGGACAGTGGATGGAAAACGGAACTATCAAAATCATTGACCGAAAGAAACACATTTACAAAACCGCCTTGGTAAAAATTGAATCTTAAAACTTTTGTTTATTTGAGTTTTTAGGGAGAGTACATCGCCCCGGAAAAGATTGAAGGTGTTTATGGAAAACATCCACATATCGCTCAAATGTTCCTTTGGGGATCTTCTCTTCAGGTGAAATTTAATCTCATCTTCCTCTTTATAGGAAATTTAGGCCACCAACGTCGCGATCATCGTTCCAGATGAGGAGAAATTTATGAAGGAATATGGAAAGTGCCGAACATTCCAAGAAGCCTGCGCCGATCCCGATACTGCCGCTAATTTCCTCAGTGCTATCAATAAATTCGCCCGCGAAGATGGAGTCAAAGGATATGAAGTCCCAAAAGCCATTTACCTCGAACACGAGCTTTTCTCTGTAAGAAGCAATCTTTGAGAGAGTGTGTAAACTCTGTGTTTAGATTGAAAATGAGCTGCTCACTCCTACCCAAAAAGCCAAACGACCAGCAATCCAAAAGAAATACATGTCGATTATGGAGAAACTCTATGAAGAACTGAATAACTAAATTAACATGTCTGAATACTCCTCTAAATAAAAATAACCTCACTTATAATTATATGCAACGCTGAGAAAAAACTTTGAGCATTTTCAAAATCGCCATTGTCAAGAATAGCGGTATGAATATACGGAATGTCGAATTGGAACTTTTATAGGCTCTACTCAAGAGGTTTGTTTATTTGGTGGAGTTGCGACTGTGCGAGAAATAATTTTTTCATTAAAAGTTTCTATCAACAATAGAGAGTGATCATTCTAATGCTCTAGTTTTTTCATTATAATGAATTGACAGATTCCCGCGATCATTATCCCTGAGTGATTAGGGATAAATCGGATTGGCCGATTTGGACGATTTTACTATCAAAATGATCGCCGAAACCTGGCGATTCATAATAATGAAAAAACTCAAGCATTAGAAAGAGATTACAGTGAGCTGATTTTTAGACCTACTTATGATGTCATGCTTTATGATTTGAAATGTCATGCCCTTCCAATTATAATTGGAAGGTACTGTTACAGATCGCTTGAAACTATCTGAGAAAAGACACGCCAACTTGGGACTTTATCAGCCCCAACGTAATCAGATGACCTTTTGGTCAAAATTTCACAGCCGCTCAACGCAATTGAGAATCTCATTTAAAGAAACCGGGTTTTAGGAAAACGTTACGTGTAGTTTAAAGGGTACAATCCCTAACCAACCTTTTTGTCTAAAAAACAAGTTGTTTAACATAATCGAATGATTGTGAATGCAAATTCTGGCCTTTGGAAAAAAAACCGCAGAAAAATAGCTACAGGATCAATTAAGCTGACTAAGGATTCCGTTTTTCGACTAGTCGTGGATAAGTTGGTCAAATAAAGATTAGTGGTTATTATTTCGTGGATCGGAGAAAGCCGCAATTCGGATCTTCTCGGTCGGGATTTTCCACTTTTGTTCGTATACTGAGTTAGTATATTTCTCCTTTTCAAGTCCCGAGCTTGACTTTCAAAATACAAATTTGGTTCTGAACTGCTCTTTTTTTTTCTTTTGAGACTTACGTTATTTCATAACACAGCTTTGAAATCTGGTTTGCATCATTTGATTCATACTTTTTCACATCAATAGGCTCCAAAAATTATCCTCTTTATAAAAAATGGGATGAAACTTTCCATTTTGTAAGTTTCGAGCTGATTTATTTTATCACTCGGCGGAAAGGTGCGAGGCCCTTTTTCGCGAAATTGGTTTAGAACGAACAATTGGCTGACCTCTGCGCAAGAGTCAGATACGGAGGAGGGTTTTTAAGTTTGAGATACGTTCATTTTGATCGAAACTAATTGAGAACTGGGTAACCTTGGCTCAAAGATAAAACATCTGATTTCAAAATTTTCTGAAATTTTAAGAAATTTTGGCGAATTTCTAAGCAGTTAGCTCCACCCTTGAAACACCAAAAATTACATGATTTTCCAAGTGCCTTCTGAAAAGTTCACTTGGCAAGTCTTGAGCCCGGTTAGTACCTGAATTTCATGCTCCGTTAAAACGATTAAGTTAGCGCTCATGTCATTGTCGAGATTTTTACGAAAGGTTCTTTCCCAAACCACAAGGGCGTATTCATAAAGACGTGGCTCGCTGGTCGTTTCTTGACGTTTTTCGAAAACAATTTCAAACTGAATTAACCCGCCAGCTGCGATGGTGTGGAATACGCAACTTTGAATTCATTACTATCCTTGAGGTTAAACTGAGATGGTTTTTTGACTGAGCAACCGAGGAATTTATCGTAGAAATTATGGTTGACTGAAGAATGAAAAAGAATTCTAACCAGCATGATAGATAATGTCACATAATATTGTGACCAAATAAGTAAGCTTTTAAAGTATTTTTTGCTTCAGATTCCAGTTGCATTTCAATTTTAAATTTACAGTAAATGAGAAAATAAACAAAGTGCCATTTTCTCTTGAATAACTATCGTTGAACGCAGATCGAATATTAGCATAAACAAATAAATCAAGCTGAATTAGCGTTTCTAAATCATTTTTTCCTCGCTTTGCGAACTGGGGATGGAAAAAGCAGCACTTGTCAACGCTGTCGATTTTCGTCCGCCATGGGAAATATCATTCAGCTTATTCATCAGCTGGTCGCTGCCATTTTCAGAATGTCGGACTGACGAATTTTTCGCGAGAAGTGAAAAGGTCTCCCTGTTTTTAAAGCAAGTTCAGCGATTTTGGAAGTTGCGAGGTTTCACGGGTTCTCTATTGAAATTCAATCTTGGAAAACCGCGACCGAACGGTTTTTGGTGCATCAGAAAAACGACTGTTTTCATTCATCGTGGGTTAAAGAAGGAAATTTTAGTTCGGAAAAAACTAATCTTGGAGCGAGCTCAATTTATCAAAATATCAACAATTTCTCTCCACATAAAATGCATGAATACGAATGAACTTGAGACCTGGGATATTCAAAAGATCTGGAAAATTGCTGAAACAGCAGTCAACTATCAGACCTTCATCAACCTGGAATACATGTATTCTTTTAAGTCATTCTTTGATTTCCCTGCTCCGATAAATATTTCGCGTCTAGAATTTGTCCCTTTCCATAGATTCAAAAAATGCATGCTATTATTAATTCTGAGAGAAGAGGATGTACCAGAAGTATCTATGGTTAGCAATAATATCCTGAACATCATATTCAGAGGAAGCTTTAAACCACAAATCGCTGAAGCCGCTCCTCGCGCGGTAAATTTGCAGACTCAGGAAAACTCAGGTGGCGCTGTTCGAGCATTTTCGTTCCCATATAAGCGCGCCGACGCAGCTAATTACCATCCAAAAATCGAAATAACTCGAGTTAAAGTAAAACAGTCAGCAGCTCAATAACAAATAAAAAAATGAAGCTTTTCAACTTTTTCACCGTCGGAGCTCTTGCTAGCGAGATGACTCTCAGCCGAACCCGACGAGATGTTGCCTACTCCTTCTCTGGAGAGGAAGCTGCTGACTTTTACTCCGACATCCTTGCTGATATCTCCGGTAAGTACTTTCTAGAGATGCAAATAGTCGAAATAAAAGAAGATCTCACAGACGCTAATTGTAATTCTTAGGAGGTAGCGTTGACGAAATCGATCAGCTCATCATGAACCTCATGGACAGCGGAGAGTTAGAAGGACTTCGAGCTATGGACGAATTCTCCATGCGAAAATTCCGACAGCTCAAGATCGTCGTCCTCTGGCTCCAGCAAGAACAACTTTTCGGACGATACTGCTACTACGGTTGCTACTGGTGAGTATTCATCGTTTTCCCTTACTTTACGATTTCCTGAAACGCTGACGTCGATCGTCTTTCCCTCTTTGGTCGAGACTTAACCGTATTTGACTTTCCTTTTTAGTCTTCCAGAAGGCTCTCACGACATCGCTTCCGGTGGATACGGAAAGCCCCAGGATAACATCGATCGATCTTGCAAGGACTTCAAGCAGTGCTACAGATGCCTCAACGAAGAATACAGCGATGTTAGCCGAGGATGCGCCGGTGAAGAGTTCGGCTACCGATTCGACCTCATCACCAACGATGATGGCACCAAAGACGTCCAATGCACCAACAGACTCGGCTCTTGCCGACGAAGCATCTGCGAGTGTGATCTCCAGCTCGCCCGAGCTCTCTCTAAATATGAGAGTGAGTGGGACGAAAGCCTCCATTCCGTCAAGGTAAGCACATAATCAGTTGTTTCAGTTGTTAACGGATCATTCAGGGAGGTTTCGACCGAGAGGCTACCTGCGTGAAACCAATCGGTGGTGGCAACCCAATCGTCGAGTGCTGTGGTGACAAGACCACCTTCCCCTTCAACACTCCCCGACGAGCAAATCAGTGCTGCGATGGCACAGAAGTCAAGCCAGAGGGCCAGTGTTAAACTTTCAGTTGGTAAATTGAGAAAATTACCGACCATTCTAACAACTCTCTTATAATTTTTTAACTGATCTACCAACTCCGTTTAACTGTATATATTTTTGACTTTCTAACCGTTCTTATTAATAAAATATCAAAAAAGAATTATCGCTCAGTCTTTCTCTATAAAAGCAAATGCTCGTAAATGATCTCCCAAAGTCTGTTGGAGTTTAACCATATTTAAAAAGATCAAGTTAGTACACTTTGAGGTATCTTTGAGATCACGAAGGGAAAATGACTCGAGAAAACATCACGAATTAAGGCTAGGGTGGTCGAGTAACTCGACTCGAGTTGGCCCAAAGCAGAGCTCATAAACTCTGGACTTATGAATGCTAGAATACCCAGTAATGGCTAAAAATAAAGATCTATCCTAGATCTTCTGAAATACAGAAGGTTTTTTCGTTCTGCCAAGAAAAAAATCACTTCCGGAGGCTTTAAAGTTGGCATCTCGGCCAAAATTGCGAAAATAGCCAATATTCAAGGCTCAAAAACTCCGAAATTTGGCAGAAATCTTGGCAGAACAAAAAAACCTTCTGTAATTCAGAAGATCTAGGATAGATCTTTATTTTTAGCCATTACTGGGTATTCTAGCATTCATAAGTCCAGAGTTTATGAGCTCTGCTTTGGGCAAAATCGACCACCCTAGCCTTAAATTAAGAGTTTTATTGTTCTCAATGATTACATGAATAGAATAGATAGTCAGACTTTCTTCGTCAGTATTCTTGACTATAGGGATCTTATAAGGGAAAATTTCCCTTTTCAAAAACTATAAATAATGAGCAGTCTTCGATTTTCTTTAAAACGCGGTCGATCAAGGATCGATATAATTTGCCTCGGCGAAAAATAGAGAAAGACAAAACTACCTTTTTACTTTTTGCAAAAAGGAGGTAAAAATAATGCGAAACTCAGCAAGTGTCTCGAGAAGCAACGACTTTGAGACCAAGAGAAATGTAGAGCTATCAAAACTTCACATGATCGGCGATGTTCTCATCCATGTTTACAGAATGATAGCAGACCAGGAATACCCAGATAGATGGGCTCTGAATGCTGCTTGCTGTCAAAAGTAAGTAACATTTCAATAAAAATATGCAAGATTCCAAAATTTCTTTCAGAGCTTGGTTCAAGCTGTACCTCGAGGAAGCTGATCGATATTATCACCACCAAATGTTTTCTCCGCGTTCGATGGCAGCTATTGGATCAATTTTTGCACATTCTCTCCGTCATATGGCCAAAATACTCAATATCTACGATGAATGGACCAGGAATTCCTTGAAAAGCTCTCTTATTTATAAACTGGAGCAAGAAGAATCAGAAAATCTCCTCGACTTTTGGTGCGAGCAAGAAATGGACCCGCGAAGAAGACGAGAGCTAATTCAACAATGCGTTCTGAAAACAGAAATACCACCGGCTGCTCTTGGACACTATTACTTTTAAAAATGTCGATGCTGAATCTTACAAATAAGCGCTTCTTTCAATCTTCGAATCTGCTGTATCTTCACTGCTCAAAACACTGACCAACTATTCTCGTCAAATTTTAAAATTTCTACGTTTAATAAATACGTCTTCATTAATTTCCGAGTCAAGAATTCCGACATTTAAAAAGGGAAAATGTGACATTTTAAATGTCCGAGTTGTCATAACGACTGTTTCTATAGGCAAAAATTTATAAGTTCACATTAGTTACAACGGTCTGAGAAGTATCTAGTGTCTTACAAAATGCGTTATTCACAAAAAAGTTGACTGAATTCAAAGGGAAAATACGGTTCTCTATTTCAATTTGAACACCATAATAGCGTTTGAAACCGGTAGAGACGGTCATTTACCAGTAATTCTAATCTTTAGCTTTGCGCAGTGGCAGTATCGTAAACGATGAGGTTTATCCGAGTTGCGATTATTGCTAATTGAAAACTATACCCAATACCCCGCCATGCGGACGTGAAATACCGTCCACATAGGCAATTTCTGAAGGAGGCTACGGTCTCCTCGTAATAACGAAGATTTTGAACAGCCAAAATGGTGCAAAAAATCTGCCAACATCAACCCTAAAAATTTTCATGATGATCGTATGAACGAAGACGCCCAAATGAAACTTTATATTTGCGGAATCCTGCAAGTTTTATCAGAAGTAAGAATACAAATTGGATAACTATCCAATACACTTGTATTCTGTGATCGAATATATTTAAAAGATCTTTATTGCATTAAAATATCTGTTACACAAATTTCATTCGGTAGTTGCTCGACAGCAACTGAAGCTCCAGGTTTTCGGACAGTGTTGCGGATTTCAGTTATTTAAATTTTCAGTCGATAGTATTTACAGAAGAGCAAAAAGAGAACGAAAATTTTGAATGGGCACGGTGAAAAAAGAGGATGAATTATGCTGAAGGACTTATGCTTAGTCGATGACGATCACGTCGTCGTTTTTCTTTTTCTTCGGTGGATTTTGAAGTGGCTGTGGCTTGTCCTCTTCGTCGGAGTCGATTATAATCGCTTGGGTTTGAACTAAAATCACAATTGACCATATTTGACAGCGTTTCTATTTATTACCTGGTCGAACGCGTTTTGGGCTAGGTGGGGCAGCTTGCTCAGGTTTTTTCTCCGCCTTTGCTGGGGGTTGCAGTGCCCCGGCACGAGCATTTTTGCGCGCTAGAACTTGAAGTAAACATATGTTTTAAGATGCTTGTCTACCTGGAAATTGAGGAAGATTTCGAACAAGCGGAAGTCTCGCCAATTTAGCTTTTCTATCTTCCTTGATTTTCTCGACTTCCGCAGTGTTGTCTGGGTAAGATTTCTTTGGAGGTTTCTTAGAAGGGCCTGCTGATTTGTTGCTATCTTCTTTGTCAAGGATCTCGCCAAGTGCTTCTGGGAAATATTCGTGGAAGTCTTTGAAGTTCTTCTTATTCCACTCTCCTGATGCATCAGCGAGCTTCTGTCGTTTCTCATTGGACTCTAGCATGCTTCCGATCCCCACTGACTCCTCGGCCATAAATGAGGAGATGCCATTGATGATCGTTCGTGGGCCCCACATCGGCGACCACGTTTCTGGGTGGTAGCTTGAAATCGACAGACACAGCTTTCTACCGGTAGCTAGTCGACCGTTTGGCGTCATCATATAGATTTCTGGGCCTTTGAAGGGGTAGTCTTTTGGAAACATGAGGTGGCCAACGTAATAACCGCGTTCGTAAGGAGTGTCTTTTGGGCCTAAACGCTATCTTTTCTGACGAAAATTCTTATAAATTAACCTTTGATACAGTACCACCATTTCATGAGATTGGCCGGATCAGGCTTTGCCCATTGTCCTGGTGTAGGATCGTTTTCCATATCTATCAGGTCTTGTTTCAGACGTTTTACGGCCATAGGACTCGGTCCAACCGACATTTTCACCCTTTTCGATTTTGCTAGTACCCCTTGAATAGAATTTAATTCATTGCAAGTTAGTTTAATTGTATTGACAGTTAACTTGAGTAGTACATATATTTTTTTGTATCTGTAGATTGAGCAGTTGCTTTCAGCATTTTTATGACAGCGTTTGGTAGCGAATTATGATTCAGATTATAGTGGAAAATGAAAATAAAAAAGTCAAAAACGAGTGTAATAGCGGTAGGTTTCTATAGAGAGGTAGTTGACTTTTTCTCAGTCGATGATAACGACATCGTCGTTTTTCAGCTTCTTTGGTGCATCTCGTCGAGCTCCAGGTTCATCGTCGTCGGAGAGGATTATCGGGTCGTCAACCGCTAAGATACAGTTAGATTATAGGACAAACCGTTTCATTTTACCTGGGCGGACACGCTTAGCGACAACCACGGCTGCTGACTTCTGCTTCTCCTTTTTTGCTTGAGCTAAAATGCATGCACTTTAATTTCATAATTTATTGCTAATTGCAACCTTGAGCTTGAGGGAGTCTTCGAACAACAGGGTCTCTCGCCGGCTTACCAGCTGTATTGCTCGGCTTTACAGGTTTGACCGGCTTCTTTGAAGGACCTGCGTCATTATTTTCACCTTGTTTGTCTAGAATCGCGGCCATCGCTTCCGGAAAATACTCTTGAAATTCTGGCAACTTTTTGATGTTCCATGATCCAGATTCCTCTGCGAATTTCTCCCGGTGTTGCTTTGACATTTTGAGGGAGCCATGTCCGTTCGATTCTTCCGCCATAAAAGACCGGATACCGTTGATGATAGTCCGCGGGCCCCAAAGAGGGGACCATGTTTCAGGGTGCCAGCCGCAGATAGTCAAGCAAAGCTTTGTGTCTAGGGCTAATCGGCCATTGGGCGTTCTCATGTAGATATCTGGTCCCTTGAAGGGATATTCTTTCGGAAAGATGAGATATCCAACATAGAAGCCGCGTTTGTAGTCCGTATCCTCAGGCCCTAAAATTCATTTGGTCGTATTCGAATCTCAAATGAGGATGAACGAACCTTGGATACAGTAATGCCATTTCAAGATATTTGCTGGGTCTGGCTTTGCCCATTGCCCCGGAGTGGGTTCGCTCTGCATTTCAAGAAAGTCCTTTTGGAGTCTTTTCACTGCCATTTGATTGTGACCCTGCGACATTTCGACCCTTTACGATTTTCTCACTGAATGAATGCAAATGAAAAAGAGGTTTCAATTTTTAATCATTTATTTTGTTCATTTTTGCTGGGCAATTATGCGTCACCATATATATTTCATATTTATCTCGCTTTGTACAGATTTAAAATCGTAAATTCGACAAATGTGCAATGCTGGGAGGGCTTCCAGCTGTTTTAAGGCATTTTCCAGTTTGGAAGAGGGGTTTTGAATTGAAGCTGACATAAGCTAGTTTTTGTGTACAAGAAGAAATTCGCAGAATAAAATATAGAATGCATTGAGATTTCTTATATTCTGAACTTTTTCGGACACTCGAGGTTAGTTGTGGCTCTCATTTGAGAACAGTTAGGATTAAGTTATTCTAGCAGTGGAAATCGCGAGAGCTTGGTTCTCGTCTATGTCTCCACGGTATCAACATTTGGATATTTCTTTCTCATCCGCGCAACATCGTCACGGAAAAGAAGCGGGTCAAATCGAACCTCTGTATCTATCAGCGGCACAGTTCCATACTCGTCGACAAAGAAGTTCATACACTGCTGACGCTCCGTAAAATGCGCGTTATTCTCCCACCGACTCGCGAGCTTCCCAACGACGGGCTGAGGCTCGGTCGAGTCGGTTTTTGTCATGTATTGCTTCTTTTGAGTAACTTTGACAGGTGGCTGGCCGGATATGTCGGAAACCATGAAGTTCATTAAGATGTCCTCGCAGTTGCTGTAGTCATTTACTTTCTTTAGCATGGTGGATGGAAGACTTTGGAACAGGTGGAAGTAGTACTTGTGAATGATAGCAGCGCCAGTAAGAACGATGCTGTAATGATTGCCCCATTGCGAAGTATATCGCCACGGAGTCGTCTTGCTTGAAGACCGATTGTAATGTCTCTGAAGATTGGTTATCTACTGACGGGATGTAAACAACTTACCCGCGACGGAAAGCCAACAATGCGCTCTGGAAACGATAACCAGGTGGAGAATGCAAAAGCTATTTCTTCTGGATGCAAGGAAACATCGTTATCGAGAGACAAGACGGCATCATACTCAATTTGATCGTAGGGGAAGAGTCTGTTCGACACTTTTAGTTCATCTTCTCTTAGCAGCAAAAAACTTTTCCCCTTCGGGGGAGGAGGCCAGCGGGAATCGACTGGTGGAGGATGTTCGCAAGCCCAAAGGACGATTACTTGCCCGCTATAAGTCATAAAATGGAGGCAAAATGAAAACAATCTTACCAAGATTCAGTTTTCCAAAGATTTTTGATCAGCTTGATAATAGGCGCGGCGGAAGAAGGCACAGTCTGTACGGTGTGAATAAGGGCAGTGAATTTTGTATCGAGCGAGTGCTCCTTCTTCTCAATGTAAAACGGTGTATTGCTTGGGCGTAGATTTGGAACTAAACTGAGCGCGCCGGGTGTCGAGTTCCAGACGAATTGGGGCGCACTTGCTTCAGGAAAGATGCGCTGACGGATGATCTCCAGTGTCGTTTTAACAATCTGGTCGACGGAACTGAAATAAGTACTGTACAAATTGGCTCCTTCTTGGCGCATTCTGAGCACGTTGGCTGGGGAGACGTCCTCCAGGTGCTGTCCAAGCTCCAGTAGAAGTTTTTCGTCCCAGTTGATTGTGGAGCGCTCCCAGTCAATGACTTCACTAGAATTTCGTTGATATATGATTGACGTAGAAAGTTTAGACCTGAATGGAAGAACCCAATCATCGGCTAAAACAACAGGGACACAAGCTTGCTGAAGCGTTTCGATAAAGCGGAAGCTTCCCAATCTTCGACCTCTGGGAACGAGACAGAACGTGGAATTTTTGAGTAGTGAGATGTAATCCCACCGATCGTACTCTTCGTTATCAGCGGCACATTTATCGAGGCATTCTCGATTAGGGCAGAGTTTCTCCCAATCTTTTCCGTGACGGCAAGTTGTCAGCATTACGCTTCTCGAGCCATCGTGGAGGTGATAAAGAGAGTTACGAGTAACTGAGCCGATTCCATTGAGATATCGCTTTCCTAAAAGGCTTGTTATAAATTTGTGATCAAATCTTTTGTCCCAGAATGATAGGGATTGTAGGTCAAGGGTGTTGCCGGGCAAATAAATCACCGTCAGACGTAGTTAAGATAAGTTTTTTGTTTACCTTTGAACGACATGAGATGCGCGCCGAAAGAAGGCCACTTTGCAATTGCGCTCTCGGCGTAGTGCTTTCCCTTGGCGGGGTGGGTCTCGCCCCAGAGCGGCAACGACACGTCAAATCCACTGCGGTACTTCTGATACGAAATCGACGCCTTGGCTAGCATCGCGTGCCCAAGGTCAAACCCGAGGTCCTCGAGATAATCTGGCCAGGTGCCAGAGTACAGGTTGAAGACGAGGTGGTTCTCTCCATTGTTCCACGTCGGTATTTGGGACAGTCGCCCAGCGAAGTTTTTTACGTAGCGTTCTTTCGATAGAGGATCTCGGTCAATCGAATCCACAGATAAGACTAATAATTTAATAACAATGTTCGAATTAGCTAATTGCACATACTCTTTATACAGGCTTCACTGATATTTTCTGTGTAATAAGGCGTCCGTTTAATCGAGTTCAATATCTTCAGGTAGTTAGCCGAGAGCGTGCCGTATTCTTCTTTACGTGGATAAATGTAAACCTTGAAACCGTGCTTTTTACAATTTGCGTCGTTGAAGCAGTTTTCCATGCGGCACTGGCGCGAGTCCAGCACGCGATTCACCGTTTCCACCTCGTCAAAAGCTCCGACACCATTTTCCTCTGAATAAACTGATGATTTAACAATTTATTGCCAGTGAAATACCATCGTCGTAGGAAATATTAGGCTCATTGTAGTCGCGTGAGCGCCGTTTCCGGTGGTTTTCGCCGTGTTCATCGTTGGATAAAGCGTACTGGGCCTGATGGTTGATGTAGAGAATCACTAAAAGTTGATTGAGTCGGGAGTAGGAAAACTGTTACTTACACAAAAAGATAGCAACACATGCAAGTCCATAGCGCTTTATACAACGCATCTAAGTTGGGTTCTCGTGGAAGAAATCGTTCTCAGTGAAAATTCTTCCAACAGTGTTTCCGATTACGAAAGTGCATCTGAAAATTCCTTTGTCAGAAAAAAGGTAAGAAAAGATTGTTTGAACTTGAATTCATGGGTATTCATGGGTTTCTTAGGTGAGTTGAAGGAAATTGGCTTTCACATATTTTCTGTTGATTCAATAAATAGGAAGTTACACCAGAACTGGCTCTGGAGGCGCGTTTACAAGTTGACGTTGTGCTCATATGTGCTGTAAGAGTTGCAAGATCGGACTTTGAAAGGCTTCGAGGTCTGTAACGGTTTGGCGAATGTCGCTTTTTCCGCTCGAGATGAGAAGAAAAGCTCAAGGAAGCAATAACCCCATTTAAACTAAAGATAGATTTCTTTTTCGAAAAACCGCCCTTGACGATGTTGTGTGCGATGCCATCCATGGATGGTTCTGGGGAGCTGAGAGCCTCTCCAGTCTCGGCCTCGATAAGTTTCTTGACCTCCTTGTCGATGGACTTGACCTGGTCGGCAGTCAACAAACCAGCGTCGATGCATCGCTTTCGGAAGCCAGTAATGGGGTCAAGGGTCTTCTTCATGCTCTGGACCTGAAAACATGCTAGCTTTGGAAGTGTTTTTTGAAAGGTACCTCGTCTCGAGTTCGGTAAGAAGTTCCAGGGTCGGACCTATTATAGATAATAACAATGAATAAATAAAATTATAGTACATAGAGTGACCGTGGTATCTGTAAGTCTTCAACTCAATAAGAAGGGGACCATTTTCAAGGACGAACTTCTTGGCCCACTTGGTAGCTTCTCGGACAGCAACAACATCCATACCATCAACAAGAATACCAGGAATGTAACCAGCTCGCTTGTAAAACTCAGTCGAAGCGGAGTGTCGATCGACGGAGGTACCCATGCCGTACTGGTTGTTCTCGCAGACGAATATGGCTGGGAGCTTCCAGAGCTAAAGAAACGGATTAGTGAGATGGGTTTATGATTGAAAAATTACCTTAGAGAGGTTGTAAGCTTCAAAGATCTGTCCCTGGGAGGCAGCTCCATCGCCATAGATGGAAATAGAAATACCACCATTGTTGGTGTACTTCTGGTTCCAGGCGAGTCCAGCGCCAAGAGGAACTTGAGCACCAACGATTCCGTTGCCTAAAAGATTGATTACTAAAACCCGATTTATAATTATTGGATAAGCAATCAATTATCATATTAAATTAGCCATGACCTCCCAGAACAAAGGTCAAACAGAATATAAGCGAAAATTTTAATGGCTTATCATTCTTTAAATCTAGGGTTAATTATGATTGGCAGACGCGCCGTCGATGGAGTTCAAAAAGTGTTAATTATCTTAAACCCGCAGAAAAAGTCAATAAAATCGGCAATTACCTCCGTAGAATCCATCAGCATACATGTGCATGGATCCCCCTCGGCCGCGGGCACATCCCAAGTCTCGTCCGAAGAGTTCCGCAAGGACCTCCTTGACTGGAATGCCGCGGACGTAAGTCCAGCCGTGCGCTCTGTAGCTCGTAATTACGTCGTCGGTGCCTTCAATTGCATTCTCCATGCCGACGCAGCACGCCTCCTGTCCGTCGTAAAGGTGACAAAAGCCACGGATCACTGATCGCAATTCACACTGGGCTATTACGAGTTTTAATCACCTTTCTGTTTGTAAAGCTGATCGGCTTTGAGCTCCATGCGTCGGATAGTCTGCATCTGGGTGTAGTACTTAATGGCTTCCTCGCTGGTTACGGTGCCAGAAGATGGAGGACCATCAGCGGGAGCGATGTCATGGAGGAGTACAGGGTTGAAATCGAAGCTTGCAGAGCTAGCGAATCGATTGAGCGAACGGAGAGGAGCAGAGAGGACGCGGCGCAGCATTCTGAATAATTATGACTTGTTGATAAGATGTGTGCTAAGAGCTTGAGGTTAATTTGCACGTTTTTGACGTCATTTTACGGAGAGGATTTAAAACCTTTTATGGGCGTTCATAATTTATTGAATGTCATTTATTTGTAAATTTTAATCGGGGCTTTACTTTTCGAAAACTTTCTCATAATTAAATATCACGAATTGATAAATTTGTCCCGCAAGAGTTGAACTTCCCGAACCAAGAAATATAAAAAAAAAGTGATGAGCTAATCCTTTTTGACTTTCGCGGACAAAGAAGATTTTGATTATCGAGCTTGTCAGTCTGTAAATAAGAGGTGCCTCCTAATAAGGTGCCCCTCCATTCACAATTGACAAGTAGGTCTCATTATCTTTGTCTAAAAATAAGAAGAAAAAACGAAGAAGACGAGGAGTCTCCGAAATTTAATCTGTTAAAGGTGGTTTGGATTCCCCGTTTTTTCAAAAATAACATCGCGTGACAATGAGCCATGAAAAAAGTACTCATAAAGTTAATCAGTAAAATCTCTACCGATCACTAAGTTCGTCACGTAGAGGAAAACCCAAGCCGGCTTTTATGATGGTTTTATGGCTATCAATGTGCCTTTGAAGAAAGGAAAACCAGCGTTCATAAGAAAGTGACAACGAGTCAATCATCCTTACTTAGCACTTTTTCCTTTCCGGAAGCGGGCTTTTGTTCTAAGGAAGAATTGGGATAGCTTCTCTTTGTGAAAAAAATAATCGGTCGATAAGGGGTGCTAAACTGGTTTCAAATGAATTTCCAGCTGAATAATCTAATGTGGTCTATTTTCAGGGGATTTAAGAAATCAAGTATAAATCGAAAATGATTTAAAAGTATGTAAAGAATTTGTTATTTTGAGATTGAAATATTTACCATTTTCCCGATTTTCAAAATTTTCTCGTTGTTTATCTTCTCCCTGGCCCTTTCTCTCTCGTTCCCGCGCTCGTAGGAGCCAAACAATAAGGGCATATTTGGCTTGTGTAAAAAATACTGGCGAAAAAAGGGTAAAATTTGCTTCGTCGGATTCCACGTTGGCCCAGTTTTCCGGGCACAGCGGGGCTCAATCCTGGTGATGATGGGAGAGCTGGTCGACGAAGCTGGCCTCGCGGGCTCCCTCTCGAGGCCCTTCAGCCCGAGCTCGTAGTCTTTTTGAGGCCAGCTGCGCTCTCTATCAATCAAACTTTCTCAACTCGGCATGTGCCTTTTCATCTTTTCACCAAAAATACCAACGACCGCAAAAAAAATTTGCCCCCGATATGCCGGAATCTTTATTTTTCAAAAAGTGACTAATTAGTCTTCCATGATCGCGATGAAAAATTTCCGCCCAGCGTGAATTTATTTGAACAAGGCGAGAAAGAGTAGAGCAAGGTCTCAAGTTCATGGGACTTTCAAGTATCACGTACTTTTGGTACCTACTGAGCGGAAAGAGTGGACTTGATATTTGATTTATATGGCAATAAATGACAAATCAACTTTATGAAAGTGCATAAAGAATGAATATAAAACCCTTTAACGTCACATCAATGTTAGTAAAAAACAAGCCAAGCGAAATTTAATTAACAGAATTTATTGGTAATTGAAGAAATGCGGTAAATGGCAGTTATGATAACTTTGGCAAGATATAAATTTTAAATAAAACGACACAACCGATTATTTCATTCTAGTGGATCCATCGACAATTCATCTGGATTTTCTTTTACTTCAGTTGGTTGCAGAGTAACGGTACTCTGGCCGTTGCCTGTAACGATGATCGGAGCCAATTGCGCCGGTAAATCTTCCGGAATATTCTCTTTTTCGGGCATTCTCTGTCTCTGAAAAATAAGAGTTATTGAAATTAGGGAGAACGAAGATTACCTGTTGCTCCGCTTCGTAATTCTTTTTCATGTTCCGCATGAACGATTTGAACGCTTCTTTATCAACCTTTGATTTCTGGCCAGCAACGACTTGAAGAATTTCTGAAAGAACTATAGTCATTTATTTCAGGATATTTTCTCACTCACGTCTTGCAGATGGAAGACCGTGTCCTTTCGGAACGGACATGAGCATCAGTCCACTCGTTGAGAGTCGCTTAAGTTTCTGGACAGACATCTCCGCATGTATAAAGCCGCACATTTTCTTGTCAGAAACTCTTGGTGCTTCGAACCTGTCTCTAGTCATTTTCTTGGGCTAAAGCAAAACTGAATGTAGAAAGCTTGTATTAGTCTTACATCAATCTTGAAGGGGCCTTCAGGACCAAGTCCGGGAGGAATGAAGCCTCCAGTTATTAGCTTTCTTCCTTGTTGCCGTGGAGGCAGATGTCGAAAATGTTGCTCGGGAAGTTTCAGTGTTGCAGGAGTGCGATATAAAGGTGCTCTGTAATCACTTGATTCTTGATGATTCACAGTCGGCCCAATTCCTGTCAAGACCCTACGATTTGCCTACGAGAGAGGTCATCAGAAATTGACACAGATGACCTTACATGTTGCTGAAGCTTCTCAGGGCGTAACTGAATGGGTTGAACTTGAGGATTAGGAGTTTCTTTTGGTTTCTTCAGAGTCTGAGTGACAGGTTTTTGCGTGTCCATATCCAAAATTGTTTCTGATTCTGCTGGCTTGAATTTGTGTCTCTGGCTTGACTCTTCCACTGGAGATATCGCATTTTCCTGGCTCGATGTTGCGGACATTCTCAATCTTTAAAATTCAATTAACATGACAGAGAATTGAGTTTCAAGAATTTTCTGGGCAGTAAATGAATGGCAGATAATTGAAGAAACACACGGGCTAAATATATATAGAAAAATAGGTAAATGAACTGTATGAAAATAACTGAATTGTGCGTGAAATAAATAAATATAGACGTTCGCTTGTCTATCGACATTCTGGTGACCAGTGCTGATGATTTTTGAAGCCACTTATTGTACTAAAAATATGTTTATCGCTCATGCATTTTTCATCGAGTATTACGTGTATTTTTGTCGACAGACACTGCACTGTATGTTCCATTGCTTATCTTCTACTTGCTTTTTGCGCTTTGCTTAACTTCAAAGATAGGAAATAATAAATAGGTATTCATTTTTGGATACCTTTCTCCGCTTCTTTGCGCTCGCGAGCCTTCTGGGCTTGTCTATACTTGACTCTATCCTTCGTTCTTCTTAGCTTTCTTGGCTCAGGAGCCACTGGAACCTTCGCCTTTGGCGACTCCTCTGGGATCTCTTTTTCGTCTTCCGATGAGGCAGGAGACAGCGACTTGACTTCGATATCTTCGAGCTTCTTTCGTTTCTGCCGAGGAGATTTTATAAGTCTTATCGTTTCGGCTTGTTCCTTCGTATTCCTCGTCTTGATCTTTTCCAGTTTTTCTGGAGTCCTTTTCTTCATCTTTCGTTTGAGTTTTTCGACT
Organism: Oikopleura dioica; assembly: GCF_907165135.1. NCBI lineage: Eukaryota > Metazoa > Chordata > Appendicularia > Copelata > Oikopleuridae > Oikopleura > Oikopleura dioica. Next base: position 11,827,935 of record NC_137292.1, read on the forward strand.
TCCTCATCGACGTTCTCTATCTTGATAACCTTCGTCTTCTTTTTTTGCGGAGCATTGATGTCTTTCTGAAACAACAGTGAATCATTAAACGTGACGTATTCACTTACGATTCTGTCGGACCTTCGAGGCATCGATTCCTCGACTTTTTCTTCTTTTGGAGCCTCCAGTTTTAAAGTAGAAGACACTTTCTTCTCTGACACAGTTGTGAGTTTCTTTTGAGGTTTTTCGGGGAGCGATGCTATGACAGCATCTTTCTTCGATGGAAGATTTTTCTCGATGGGTTTGAATCCCATGGCAGCAAAGCTAAGAAATCTGCCTTGCCCATCGCGGTTTTGATGCGATTCTTCATCAATCGTTGGGCTTTCTCTTTTAGTTTTCTTCAGGAAATCGGAAATTTTAGGTTGCCTTTCCGACGGTGTTATGGCCACTGAAATTTCTTTCGTCCGATCAGCTTGAGTTGGTCTTCCATTTTCTGATGACTTTGCTTCTTTCTTTACTGTTTTCTTTTCTTTCGGTTGAAACAATGTCACAGCAGCTTTCTTAGAATAAGATTTCTTTCCATCCTTATCAGTCGAAACATCTTGGTCTTTCACGAATTCTTTCTCTTTCGAGATAGAATTATCAATTTCCTGCGAGGAACTTTCTTGTAAACAACCTACAGAACCGTCATTTTTCGTAGATTTTTCGATTTTTTCAGACGATTCATTTTCCGTTTCTTTCTTCAAAATTTGAAGAGTTGATTCTTTCTCCTTATTCTTCTTAACTTCTCTCTTGAATCGACGGAAAGATCTTTTATCTTCAACTTGAAGAGATCTTCGGGAGAATGACTGGGCTCGAGTACGGAATGCTGGCGGCGAATAGAATCGTACACCTTCTTTAATATCGGTTTCCTGGTTGTCTTCAACTTCGTTTTTCACCTTTGCTTTTTCCTCCATTGGTTTTATTTCTTCTTTTTTCACTTTTGCCTCTTGTCCCTCTTCTTCTTTAACTTTTCCTTCATGATCAGTAGTTCCCGATACCTCTGTCACAGCAGGAGCCTCAACAGTTAGAGTGCGTACGTTAGAGGGCATTATTTCTTCCAAAACGACATGATCGCCGTTTTCTTTCACTTGAACAACTTTGTTGATCTTAGAAGTTATTTTTGTCGATATTTGAGCTTTAGCGACAGTTAAGCTTTGATCGAGAGGCTCAATATCCACCCCTGGCACGAAGCCCTGCACAAGATTTTTCAGTTTTTCAATTGGACTTGTCTCATTTTGAGGACTAGTCTTCACTCGCACCGGCGTTACTTCAATCACTTTTAAAGGTTCCGCTGCTGATTGTCGAGGAAGACGAACTTCCGATTCTTTGGGCATGCGGAGTCCAACGGGAAAAAGAAGTGGTTTGTCTGATGTTAAGTTTATAACAGGGCCCTTCCCAACATTTGTGACATCGGGTGGGCAGCTGATTTTCGCCGGATCTACAGATCGTTTCATTGTTTGTTGCAGGAGAACTGTGGGCATCTCCTTCGACGGAGCTGCAGAAGCCTCAGCCCGAGGCTCAGATTTTTTGGAGAAGAGCAAGTCGTCTTTATCCAGCGCAGCTTCCAACTTTTCAAGGGTACTCACATCTTTGAACACACGTTACTTTCTTAAAATTTCTACTATAACTACCTAAATCATCCGTGTAAATATGATCAAACGATGGAGGATTGACTCGAAGATCTTCCAGGATATCGAAAATCTCATCAGGCAAAGCTGGTTCGCTATCCTGAAGAGATTATTAGTACGGAAAAAACGGTTTAACTTACAATTATACCAGGGAAAGCTCTTGAAGGAATGAAAGGAGCTTGATTGGCCATCGCAGGCAAAGGACTCATGTATGTGTTCAATGACGAAATAGGCAACGATGGGGGATTGGAAGATTGAAGGGATGCATGACTGCGATAGGAGCTAAGAGAAGTCACCCTTGTTCTGGATGGCGTCCTGGCAACAGTAGTGACGGCTCGAGTGACCTGAAACTCGGGCATTGGGAGAGATCCAACAGGAGAAAGAGGAGCCATTCCAATGCTAGAATAAGACCGGGGTCCTGAAGTCATAGTTGAAACCTCGACGCTTGTTCGAGTCGGCGGATTGCTGGCTTCAACGATTTTCTGAGTATTAGTGGAAGATGATGGCATCGGAGTTCTAGATACTGGCTCTGTTGCTTTCTTCGTCGTTGTCGGAGTGGTAGACTGAGAATCTTCTTTTGGTTCAGTTTTTTCTTGAGTGCTTACATCTTGCTTGGCATCCTTCAGTTGATCAACGATTTCAAAAGCATCGGAAGTGCCATTCTGCTCATTGTCGTCTTCGATGATGATGGGATTATCGTGATTTACCGCAATACTAGTAGTTCGTCGTTTTCGCCTGGGCATGAGAGATCTGTTAGAACAACCACCGAAGATATCTCGATTCAACGGAAGCGTTTCTTCAGCCATATTCGTCGCTTGTTGCATTTGAATCGAGTTTATCGATTCGACGGACAATCTATTGCGCATTTGCTGAAGACTTTGAAGTCTGGTGGAGGATCGTCTGGTCTTTGGGCCCTGAACTGCCTTCATTAGTTCGTTTTCATGCTCCTTCATAGTCTCTCTTTCAGGTGTTTGATAATTATTGTCAACATTGGTGTTGTTGACTTGATCTAGAAGATTTCCAGCGAAATGTTGCTGACTTTCAGTATGATTATCTTCGATAACTTCTGTTAAAGTAATGATCTCTTCATTTTCATCATGATTATAAAGTGCATCTTCTTTCTTATCGGGAAGAAAAGCAGCAAGAGTTGCCTCTCTGGCAAAGTCAGGCTCCGTCAGAACAACGTATCGGTTTTCTTTTTGTTCCTCCGAAATTGAAGGAAGAAAACTTTTGCTCCCACTCACTCCTGAACTCGGCGAAGCGGAGTTTCTGGGTGTATTAATGTATGATTGATTTTCTCTTGTTTCAGAAAAGCTCGCCGCGTTTCGTGTTCTGAATGTTGTTGGAAGGTTCAGAGAAGATGGCAGGGTATTTCCTCGAGGTCGAAAAGGCATTCGTGACATGTAATGCTGCTGATAAGCGATAAACATCTCGTCTCTCGTCAGGGCCGGGGGAAATGCAGGCATTGGCTGCTCGTAGTCTCTAGTTAGCAACCACTTTAAGGAAAAATGTAAGAAAATGTCATAAGTAGCCGTGTAAATGTACCTGCTCCCAACATTGCCGTCTCGTTGCGTTCTGTCTTTCGAGAAAATCGTAAAATGCGCGATGATGGCCTCTCATCTCTCTAATATAAGGTTAAACAATCTTTTTAAAACTGATACGGTACCTCATTTCGTGCTGAGAAGTCCCCAAAATCGAGTTCGAATGCCTGACAGACTACAGTAGCTGAATATAAGGATTTAGTCGGTATCTTTTTGAATCGGATGATTAAGTACAGAATAATGAATTTGTTTCAATATTGCAAAAGAAATTTTAAATAGGGAAGTGGCCTTGTCTCGCACAATGATGACTGGCAAAGTCGGCAACCTTTGAACCTAGAATGAGAGATTCTGACTGACTCATATTTCAGCGTTGGATACATCTTGGAACTGCCTCTAATTTCCGGCCACCGGTGTTGTTAAATAATATTAATAAAGTTGATAAACGTAATTGATAGCTTTATGAACATTCCAATCATAAAGGGAAATGTACAGTTTGAATACGGGGAATGTAGATTTTTTGTATACTGAAGATGGTTTTCTGTCTTGGTAGAAATAAAAAAGGGTAAGAAGAAAATATACGAAAGGAAATTAACCTAAAAGCGCAGAATGAAGAAAAAAGGATGGTTTACTCCCACGCGCTGGGAGGAAAGTTCCCAATGACTTGGTCAATAGGACCGACGGGGCTGCCGTTGAGCTTGTAGCTCATCTTACACTTCATTTTCAAGGCGACTTTGTTCGGGTTGTTGATTCGCATCTGTTGGGTAAGCGATGCTCCTGGAGAAACCGATGTGCTGGACGGTTGGGCGAGGTTGATTTGCAACTGCTTGGGCACAGCAGCGAGGAAGGAGAAGTCGGAGACTTCGTATGCCAGGGAGCTGTTGGTGATCGTCATGTTTATTGCAAGGATATTGTTATCGACTAAATGATAAAATGAGCAATATTTTGAAACAGCTAGCAAGATTCTTGCTTGGAACAAATTGGAAGACGTTCAGATTTATCTCTTACCTTTTTGGAAGTCCATTTTCATTCCTAAAGTATCATCGCACCAAGGCTCTATCGACGGAATCGAACTAGCGGCGACTGGGGCCGGCTGAGGAGCAGGAGGCGCAGTATTCATACCCAGATCGCCCAACAAGTCCACAAGGTTACTCGAGTTCATCACAGGCGCGGGTTGAGCGGCAGGTGTCGACTGGCCTATATCGCCAAGGCCGAGAAGATCATCAAGAGCGCTTTGCTGAGCCGTATTTACCGCTGGCACTACTTTCTCTCCCTGAGCGGGGTCATTTGCTTCTGAGTAGATTCTCTCTTCCTCTGATTTCTCGAAGAGTGGCATTCGCTCAAGAATTCCAGGTCGCTTATCATCGTGCTAATTACGTAATAAAATCTAATCACAAAATGAAACGCAAAAACTTACATTGTTGAATAGCGAGGAAAATTCTACTGATCGTTGTTGTAGCTCAAGATTCATTGAAGTTCCATATCGCGCGAGGATCTGCTTGATGGATGGCATCAAATGAGATGGTAGACGATTGGCAAGCTTGGCGATGGCATTGACCGCATATGATTTTGTAATGGCACTTGACAAGTGACTCTCGCACAGAGAGTTCAGGCTCTTCAAGATTTCTAAAAGGATTCAAGCCCCTGCGTCTGAGAAAGGGTTTTACCTTCTGGCTGAACAGGATCAGCATACTCTGATCCGGAAAGAAGGACCTCTCCGTACTCCCCAAGACACCAGCAGGCAACTTGATTTAGCGGTTGGTGAAGATTGTTCGTTTTGATCGCTGTAAAAAGCTGGCTGACTGTGTAAGAATGGAGACTTGCTGTCGACGAAATAAGATGAATGAGGATTGGAATTGTTTGATCAGGCACGTGGTTTCCGCCTGTTGTCAGGACCTGGAAATAATTTGTTCAAATTAGCCACTAAATTACAAACGAGTGAACCTTCAAAATAGTGTCAATATGCCACTGAGCATTTGGCGCATATCTTCCCGCAGAAATGACGATGTTGCTGGATACATCGCCCTTGAACTCGCTTGGGCAGTTCTCGAGGAAGATGAGAAGCTCTCTCATCGTTCCACGAACGTTTTGGTCGTTAATCAGGGCGAAACAAAGGTCTACGGCACGGCGAAGAACAGATGGATCTGGGTCCTTCAAGCAGTCCAAAATTGTAGATCGATGACGTTGAACTTGATAAAGAGATGAGTGTCTGAATTAGTAAACAAGTTAGCTTACCGGCGTTCATATCAGTATGCACCGTCTTCAAGAGCGAGTTGAGCGCCACATAGCGGATATTCTTATCGCTCGACAATAAGAATCGACCAAGAATATTGATGGCCAAGACTCGAAGACCAGATTCAGACTTGATGCCCATAATCGTAAGCACAGTTTCATAGAGGATCGCATTGCCAACATTTTTCGATGTTTCAGTATTAGTAGCGACTTGAGCAAGGATGTCATTCATCAGCTCACTAGAAGAACCGTCGTTTTTGCCGAGAATGCGGAGGAGGCGGATAATTCGCACTAGAAAGCTCTTTATAATTTTTTGGAAAAGGATGATTACCTTGAAGAAAAGGATCAACCACACCAGAAACATCGTGTTCAGGAGAAAAGCCAGACATGATCAAGTTTTTGAGCATTCGAACGAGAGCAGGCACAGATCGTCGGAACTTGTCCGTGTATTCTGACGATATATTTAGTCTGATCAAGTTTTGCATCCCTTACCATCTGAAATATTACACATTTCTGTCACAAAAGCGACTCCAGCAAGCATCACTCCATGATGTTTGTCATTGAGGAGGGAAGGAACAAGTTGAATGAAGTTGTCGATGAGTTCGGGTTCTTTTCGAATGATTCGGCAAGCGCAGAGTGTAGCTTTTTTCTTCAGATAGGCGGGCCCATTTCTCATGATTCGCTCGACATCTTGAGCGAGATCGCGTGCCATTTCGGAGGAACAGATGTTTCCGAGAGTGCAGAGGGCGAGAGAGACGACGTATTGGGATGAATGTTCTGGAAAGTTAGATTTGCAGTAAGATTCAAAATTTACCGAGATCATTTTTAAGCGAGTTAGTGATCAGCATCGTAACTTCGCGATTTTCGTCGAGCAGAAGCATCGATCCAAGGTAACCGATCCGTTTGTCAGTAAATCGAGGCGAGACTACTAGCTTCATGACTTCCATCTGGCCAAAATGAGCAGGAAACCCCAGCATATGCACATACAGAAGCTTGGCCACATTTCGGCATCTAAAGATATGATAAGAGGTGAGATAAAATACTCTTTTCTCACCTGAAGATATTGTCCTCCTCTCGGAATCCATTTCGAATCTCGGCACACTCTTTCTGGATTACCTCACGCTCTTCGGCCGCGGTTTTCGCCGCCCGAATGTTTCGAATAAGATCACGAAGTCGTATTGGCGTCGGCATTCTGCAAGGAAAACATTTACTCATGTTGTCACATTGTGAATTTTCGATTTATATTTATTGAATTATTGTTTATGAGGATTCTTGGCGAGAAATAGGAAATCTGTACAGGTAGGAATAAATAGTAAAATTGTCATTTTTGTTTGTTTATGATTTGCTGTGTTTTTGGATTTGAAGAAATTTTTTGAAGAAGAAGAATTGCACAAAAATACATATTTAAATATATAAGAAATCACTGTTAAAAAAGTACATTGAAGCTATAATAGCCTATTATTAATAGGTCATCTTTGAGAGTTTTTGAAGGAAGTGAGCTCGTAAATGGTGGAATAATGTTTCTGAATGTAGCACAAGCCAATCAAAAGACCCAAGAGACAGGCACCCACTGATGGTCAACACTGAGCCGATCAATTTCGGATAGAAGCTTTTGAAAGGTCTCGTCAAAGTTGTCATTAACGAGCGAGGAATCGAAGTAGTGAGCGTATTCCTTCGACAGTCGCTCAGACTCAAGTACGATTCGCCGGCATTCTGAATCGTCTTGTTCGACTTCGCTCCAGCCGTTTTCAACTTGGCTGCGTTGCTTCGCTTTCAGCTTGAAAACAATTCTTACGAAAAGGAGTTATTGAAAATGCTCACCGTGTCGAAGCTTGGAGACTTGATAAATACAACGTAAGGCATAAATTGAGGCGTTTTGAGGTATCGTAGGGTCTAAAAAAGAAATAAATAAGATACGTTGAAGAAAACGATGACTAACCCAAGGGTTAGTATCCAACACGCAAATCTTGTTCTGGCTAATCACATCTTGTATACTCTTCATTCTAGTGCCGAAGAAATGCCCATCATAATTTCCATATTCAATAAATTCTTTCTGAGCGAGAGCATCGTTGATTTCCTCTAGGCTTCGGATGTTATACTTATCCTTGGATACGTCTTGGCGGGTTGTATCTGGACGTGGACGGCCAAATCGCTCGGGATGCTTCGAATTATTTTTTATTTTCGGCAAAATCAGAGCTATTCTTACTGTTGTTATCAGGCGTTTCGCGATGGCTTCTCGACCAACTCCAATTGCGCCAATCAAGATGAGCATTTTTCTCTTGAAAGGAGGCATTCTAGCGACGGACTCGTAGATTTGGCAGTCGCATCGGTCAAATTCCTTAATCATTTGATATTGTAAGAATGCGTGATTTATTTTTACCTGTGATTTGGAAGCCGAGAAGATCCTCTCCGTCGTTTCCTTCGTAATTTGTCTTCGCTGCGCTTCTTTCTGGATTTTCTTCGTTCTCCTCCGCTCTTCTAGCCATTCAGATGGAATCAAACCGGTTTGTTTCGTCTAGTAAACGAGTAATAAATAATTATGAGTGAGTTACTTACTCTTATATTCTCCGCCTGCCAATAGAGCTTGTCACTTTTGTCATGCACAATCAGAACATCGCCCGATTCAAACCCGACGCCGACGTTTTTCTTCGGCAAGAGCGAATCTCTGTCCGGCCGGTATGAAAAATATGCGCGAACGAAGGGGGTCGAAACTGGTTTCGGCTTCTCCTCGGCGTCTAGCTTTACAGCAAGTTTGAAAACCAAGCTGCCGTCGGTGTTAGAGATGTACTCCTGTAACTCGGCCGCGTTACTGAAGATTCTATTGTTGACTGCTCTGATGACGTAGCCGCGTTTTAGAAGTCCCAACTTGTCTATATATGAGCCAACCATCACCCGGTGGATGATAATGTCATGTCCACGGTCGACGACGCTGCAGAACAAAACAGTCAAAATCGATAATATGATTAATAAAATTAAACCTGAGGCCAAGAGGAACGCCAGGGCGCTTATTTATTCCTGCGGTTTTGATGAATTCTTCATCAGGCTGGATCTTTGGAATGAGGTTTTCTTCGTTCTCGTCAAAGAGGGATTTCGGGCGATCTTCGCAGGCGACTATTCGGTCATGACAGCTGGCCAATTGCTAGAAAGAGGTACGATAAAACACGCCTACGCAATTCTAACTCTCCCTTCCGGCAATTCGCTTACCGGCCAAGAGCAGTCATGTAAAAGTCTTACCTTCATGCTCCTAGAATTAAGCAGTTTCTTGAGCTCATTCTCTAAATGTGTCGAGTCACTAAGGGATCTTGCCACCGTGTCCAGCAATACTCTGGGGTTATTTTAAGTTAGAAGAAAATAAATATTAAATTGGCGGTACCCGAAATCGGAGGTAGCCGCGGCCGGCCGTTCAGTGATTGATTTGGACCTCTCCGAGCCTTCCATTGAATCATTGATGCCGGTAAGGAAGAGCAGGTCAGTCTCCCGAGCTGAGTTGCCTCCGAGCGGGTGATCCGAGTTCCGCATTGTCTGAAAGGAACAATTTTAAAGAATCGTAGATAAACTCATGGAATCAATGGAATCATGCACAGAAAATGAATTAAAGAATTAGAAATGACAGTGTTCTATCTAAGTGATTCATGCGACAACAAAATCTCTCCATTCAGGACATTGGGTTTCATCAATTGGATCTAGGAAGGGCTCGACTAGGTCGGAAAGGATCTTGTTTCCAGCAGCAGAGAAATGGAGACCGTCGGACAAAAGAGCAGCAGGGTTAGCTTCAGCAGCCATTTTTTCGTACAGTGGAATCAGTGGGATTTCTAGTTTTTCTGCAACTTCTTTCACTATTACGAATTATTCATTGAAAACATTTCACTTTTATCTTACCTGCTTTGGCATATTCAGCGGCTCTGTCAGAATTTCTATTCGAAACTTTGTGATTTTCATCGGGGTATTTTTCCTGGCAGAACTTGAGCCATTCGGACGCAGAAACCCAGGGGGTCTCAATTAGGACGACATTTCTAGCGCCTGCGAGTTTCACCTTGTTTGCAATTTTCTCCAAGTTCTCTTTGAACAATGGAATGTCTACTGTCTGTGTGTCTGTAGCGGCATCGTTGGCACCCATCATGATGAAGACATAATCGGCGTGTTCGAAGTCTCTACCAAGCTTGTTCAAAATCGACAACAACCAGGTCGTGTTGTAGCCGCTGAATCCGCGGTTGACAATGTCAATACTTCGCTGGTACTTGCTGAATGCGCCATATAGATAAAATTCTAACTAGATTGTCAAGTACCTTTGCAAGTTGCCAAGCCATCCTCCAGCATCATGCCCTTGTTGTGTGATCGAATCTCCAAGGCACACAACTTTTCTTCTCGATGACATTCTACAAAAAAGACGATTGGCGATTAATACAGTATTCGATGTCTGAATGGATTCCCAGGAGAGGTTACAGTTCAGCATCTAATTTTTTCACATCGGTGATTCAAAATCCCCAAATTAGCTGAAAACGAGACTGGTTTTTGGCTCAATCTCTTTTTCCCTCTCAACTGAATTTAATTTGGTAATAACTTTTTGGATTGCAAAACAAAATATTCAGACTGTGGTAAAATCAACTGTGTTATAGCGTTTTTTGCGGATTCGTTTGGAAGAATTGTATATGTTTTTGGCATGGCGAACAATTGAAAATGCCTCTTTTTCATGGTTTGAAAATCTCTCAGGAAAACAGACAAAACGGGCATATCTGAATTTATTACGCGTTCAATCAAAGTGTGAGGCCTAAACAGGCGCATTCTAATTAATCCCGCTTTATATATCGACCACTGGCAATTCATCTATAAAACCTATCACTAGCCTGATCCTTCTGCGCCGCTTCTGCATCAGATAAAAAAGGGTGCTTGTAAAAAACGGAATAGGAAAAATTTCGAATCTTCTGCTTTAGACTACGAATAGCTATTTTTGGGAAGGTGCCAATTTCGAATTGTCAGGGGGGAAATCGATAGAATGGTACATTCATGATTTTTTCAAAGAAAAATAATTCAGAATTTACATAAATGGCCGGTAACTATTATCATGAGAGTCGGGAAAGTAAGGATTTTTTAGAGATACGGTATCTCAGATACCAAGAGTATCAAAATCTTCGATAGAAGATTCTTTTTTCGCATGAATCTTATTGGCTGGTCAACTCTTTTTCTTATTTGTCTACTTTTCAAGGAAATAAAACTTCACCGTACACTTATTTATTTCGTAAAAATACTTTTCGACTTGAAAAAGAAACCTCAATCCTCTATTTCCAATTTCGCCAGGATTCCATTTCTTATTCTTCGAATATTCAATCTCTCAGACGAAAAAAACTGTCGAGAAATGTTTTGAAGTACAGAGAGACTCTTCTGTACTCGGTTCGATTTTTTTTCAAGATAATCTTTGGCGCTCAATCGCTCAATGAATAAACTCGTGAGTCATTCTTTGCGCTCGAGGGAGTTGAGCTCATTTTATTGAATTGTTGCAGCTTACTGAAACTTACTGTAGCTTGTCTGTAACTGTCTCGCTTATCGAATGATCAAATGTGAGTTTTTGTAAGAAGAGAAAGTAACGAAATGACGTTTAGACTTGATTCGGAGGCTTGGAAATTCGAAAATGGAAGTTTGCTCGGTGCTCAGAGCAGAGTCACGTGCTAATTTTCATTTTAAAATATGGGGAAAGACCAGGAACATCAACAGAAGTACGTATGAACAAGACCAATCATCCTTACCATTCATTTATGAGCATTTATTCATTCCTTCTTCAGTCGACTCTGATCCACTGGAAAAACTTGCCCACAGAATCAGTTGTATCCTCGAAAAAGACCTGAAGCGGCAGCAGCCGGCGAAAAAGAAGAGAAACGAAGATGGAACTGCTGAAAAATCGCCCTCGAAAGTACCGACAACGTTGTTGAAGAGCTTCGGGAAAGACTTAGACTTGGAAACAACAAGTATTGATGATGCGCTGAGGTATAGCTATGTTTCTTTCGAAGTGGCCCAATGTATCTGTTTAGGTTAAAGGATTTGACCCTTCATGTTGGGGAAACAAGCTTCCGCTGCATCGTCAATCCGCCTAGAATAAAAGAACTGGCTATTACGCCGAAACCAATGGTCAATTTCAACGCTTTTGTCGACTGTAAAGCTCTCGATGCGAAGAATGGCGTCGTTTTTAAATGGTATGCTGGAGAAATGAGCGAATCCCCGGGAATTGAGAAGGATCCTATTGTGCTGGACACTATCAGAGCTGGAGTCGATCTGACTTGCACAAAGAAAGGAGTTCAGAAGCCGACGTACTTTCGGCCGATTGGAGAGTCGAGGGAGAACAGATTCAAGATAGACAAGGATTTAGAAGGGAAGATTCTCGTTTGTCTCGCATGTCCTGTTGTTGGTGAAGGAGATCCGTCTATTTCAGGAAGGTGCTTCTATAATAATCGAAAAAAGGTTGATAAATCCCCAAGAAAATGAAATTAAGCCCGTTAAAAGCTGCTGCTACCTCAAAACTGCCAGTTTCAGCCGGTCCCGGCCTCTGTCCCTACCAAACCCGTCAGGAAGAAGAGACTCAGCGTCGGTACTATGAAGAAAGCACCGATAAATTCCGCGTTGTCTCGTATAATATTCTGTCTGACGGTCTAGCGGAGACAGAATTTTCCAAGGACGGATTGTTTCCATATTGTTCGGATGAATATGTCTCCTGGAATCACCGGAGCCACCTTTTGCTAGACGAGATCATTGGCTACAATGCAGATATTGTCTGTCTACAAGAATTGGATTCAAAGATGTTCAGGGGAGAATTTTACAAGACGCTGGAAACTGAGGGATTTGAAGGAGTCTTTTCGAACAAATCGGCCAGTCCTGAAGGAACCTGTGCGCTCTGGAGAAAAAAGAGTTTCGAGAAAGTCAGATTCAGTGAATATCCCATCAATGGAGCGCTTTTGGACAAGGATGAAAAGCTTTTTGATGATTTGAGAGAAGTTGTCATGAAATGTAAGCCAGTAAAGAAAGCTCCGGATGGAAAAGAGTCTGAAAAAGAAAAGGGAAATCAAAAGTCCGGCCAGCTGATTCTCCAACTGCCACATGTTCTACAAGTAGTGACGCTTAAAAACAAAGCAACGGGGAAAATCCTTCTTCTTTGCAACACTCATCTTTTCTGGCACCCAAGAGGGAGCAACACAAGAGCCTTGCAGGCAATGGTCATTTCCAGGCTGATCAAAAGGGAGCAAGATCTTTTGGAGAAGGAAACGGGGGAGCAAGTGCCGGTAGTATTCTGCGGAGATTTCAATTCGGTTCCCGAAAGGACAGCGGTGAGGTATTTGACCGGAGCGACCGTCTATCCTTATGATCTAGGTATGATCAAAATACCGATAAACGAAAGGAAAAAACATGTTTAGATTTTTTCACGAGTGGCAAAGATGGAATTTTGCGATTTGAAAAGGAAGTTTCTTCCCCGATTGTTTTCGAGCATGGAGTGAGGCCACTACCAAGTAATGTCGACCCTTTAAAGCTGCGTTTATGAATCCTTTCAGAGTACAGCAACTTCGTAGCTCCTTTCATCGGCTTGTTGGACTTCATTCTCATCAACAACTTGGACTACGTCGAGAGCTGCAAAGATTTCAAGCATGAAGATGTGACGAAACACAGCGGGATTCCGTCAAAAGTGTTTCCTTCTGATCATTTAGCACAAGTTTCTGTATTGAAGTTCAGATAGTAATATATTACTTCGGTATCACGGATACACTTACAAAAGTAATGAGCCAAAATATTTAGCATTACTTTTTGCATCGTCCTTCTATTGCAGGATATTCTCTAGAACAGCCGGTAAAATCATAGTTTTTCACGAAGTTGCATCACTCCGACAGATTTTAGCCGCAAGAGAGCAGATTTTTGAGCCTTAGAAATGCCCGGTATTGACTTTTTAGATTTTAAATATAGTGAGACAATTTTTCAGCCAAGAAAAAGACTTATCAGAAGGAAAACCTCGATGGAGTCATGACGAGGGCAGCAAGACGTATGAAGAGTATGTCTAATAATTTGACTGAAGAGAGTAATTTATGACTTTTATGTTGCTTTTGGTTTTCAAACCATTTCAGAGGCATACGAAGAAGCAAAGGTCACGCTGAGCCCAAGCGCAAGATCTCCAACTCCGAGTGGAGATTTTACAACTCCGCTGTCCTCGCCCATCCGGACGTAAGTTGTAAGCAGAAATCCAAGCTTATTTTTTTCCTCAGGGAAGATGAAAAGGCTAAGAAAGCTCAACAACATCCTGGACCTCGGGTGATGAGCAATAAGCAAATTATCTGTAAGTCATGGAGTCTTTCATCTTTATAGCCATTTTAGTTTCTGTGAGTGTCGCACTCCTGGCCATCGTTGCCTTTCAAGTTGGCCGAAGCGATTGGGGCCAGGAAAAGGTCAGAATCATGCAGAACGCATGGGAGGACCAGCGAGTCCAGTGGCTTGAAGAAAACCCGACTCTCGATGGTACTTACCTTGGGTTTATCTTCATTGCGCGTTTGTTAAAAGAATATTCTAGCGATCGTAAAGATGTTCTCGAAGAAAGCCGAGTCCCTCGACTTGGCCAAAATGTGGAACGAGCTGACCTGGGAAAACGTCAAGGAAAAAATGACCTGGACTGAGGTGAAAGAAGCCATCTCAGCAAGCTCGTTTGAAATCAAACGAGAAGAGTACAAGATCGCCAGCTGGTTCAACGCAGTCAAGGCTGCTTGGTACGAAGAAGACGATCAACAGGAAGATTGATCAAAAAATTTTTTCATTTATTTATTCTTTTTGTTAGTTATACAGTATATTCACCACCCTGCCACTTACACTGAATAAATATTCACAAATTGAAACTCGGCGCGCAATCGATGCAGCCCAAAAAGCAGGCGCCATAACGCGCACACATGCGGGAGAGCACGGTGTTCCACTCGCGCTCCGTTCCCCATCGCTTCCGGCCTTTGTGGCTAAGATCAAGTGTAGTATCTGTTCTTCTCAGTGTGACAGCTGGGACCGTCCCTACTGGGACGTCTATTGTCACCCTGATTTTTGGAACTAGGGATGTAGTTAGGGGCTTGCTCCGCTCTTCCCACGGGTTGACTCGCTATTGCAGTACCGGCGAGCTCGGCCCACTCCCCCACGGGGGAGAAACATAATCGGAACAAACATGAAAACCCGGTAACAGCCGAATAAATACCGTAACTAGTTATTCTCATTTGGGCCAGCTGTCAGGGGATATCCCGCTTCCGAAATATGTACTACCGTTTGCCATTTTCTCAGAAGCAGGGCCGGATTACCGGTCAGAGTCAACACGATTCCTGAGCGCTAAATACGAATCAGAACTCAAAGAGCATGAGTACGAGAAACTCACAAATAAAAAACGAAGAAGTTTTCTGTCGAGGGTGCCATTGTACAGGAACACTCTATGTTTCCAATGGACAGGTCAACCTTGTTCCTTTCCCGTCTAAGCCCCACTTCTTCACCCAGAAGTTCGGCGTTATCTTTCACAAACAGTAAGATCAATAAATAATTCAAAATCTTGATTGAATATTAGCGGTGGCGGTACCAATCGACAATGGGCTGCGTACATGAGTTTGGGAACAATTTTCTGGTTATCAATAGTGCTAATAACAAATTATATTGGGCTCGAGAAGCTCACTTCTCATCTGACCTTCTTGACAACTACGTGCAATAGAGAATACAAAGTTTGCATCCAGCGTGGTCTCTTTTATGATGACTGTGTTGATGCATTTGATGACTGCAGAGGGACGAAAGTATTTAAATTCCCAGAATATCATCATTATTTGGAAGCTCATATTCGAAGGCCGATTGTACAAGACATGTATAATTACACAGAACTTGAACAGATAACGAATCGCAAAAGATGCAAGAGTTATGAGTTTTACGACTTAAAGATTTGCAGGTCTCTCTGTCCTATTCAGGGCGAGGGAGTTTTAGAATGCAACACGATATGTCGCCAACTTCTTGGGAGTAAAACTGGACTTTGGGGACTTATATGTCCTGGAGACGAGCTATGCCCAAATGGATGTCCATGTCCGCATTATGAGTGTGAACAGATTTCAGATAATAGCATGCTTCAAGTTGGTTGGTACTCTGGACACTTGGATGATTATTTTGACCCGGCATTAATCGGGCCTGTTGTTATGAACTCGTGGTATGAACTCTCGGAGTTGACAATCATGAGGATTGATGGATCCTTACTTGCCCTCTATGACTATAGAACTGGTAACAAGACTATTTATAAAAACGTTCATTTTGGAAGACCATATGGGGTAAACTCTGGATGGAATGGACATAATTTTGGGGGGTTTGAACGTCCTGATGCTGATTATTACGATTCGTATGGTAACGCGGTTCATTGGGCACCAGCTGAAGTGGACAAGAATAATGTTTATGTCATGCAAGCAGAACCAGCGACTTCGGTTTTCTACGAAGGAAGGATTTTATAGTTCTTCTCTAAAGATTCTGCAGCGATTTGAAATAATAATTTATCCTTCTAAAGATGAACATTATTTAGTAACTATGGATTTGAGGGTGTTCAAGCTCCTTCATGATGGGAACATAGATGATCTTAACCTAGACATTGACCATCGCAGGATGTTCCGTTATGAAAGGATAAAATTTAATCAAGGAGGAGTAGTTGCCGGTTTTAAAGGTCGCATTTATTTTTGCCAGCTCCACATACTTCGAGATGGTTGCTACTACGCGCTTTTTGAGAAAAATGCCAAGATCTATAGATTGAGTGGTAACAAAAATATCTTCCATAGAAAGAAGCTAAATGAACTCAACACTTGTAGCATATATTCCAAATCGTCACTCCGCAAGATCGCATATGACAGTTTGGGACGAAGAGCTTCATATTAGTAGTGTGAGGTTACAAATGGGAGCATATGGCTATTTCAGTGAAAATTATATAAGAGTTTCAAGCTCGTCTAATCCAGGTTTGGAAACTTATCCCGTACGCTTGATAATTTTGAAGCTATAAAATGGACAAGAGATGAAAACATGCGTGGCTCTTATTCATCTGTTAGAAATTACTGTTTTCCACACTGTAATGGAGATATTTATCTGAATGATGCTTTTCCGATTCCCGATCGAGAGGGCGTGCTTATTTTAGCGACGTACTCATTCAATTTTTTCGATCTAGCCACCCACAGCTGGGAATGTAATAGATTACTGGTTGCTTACAGGTTTTCCATCATAAAGAAAAATATCTTTCTTTTGTAGAATCAGGAGTGGTATCTTCGTAAAAATCGATCATAAGCTCATCTACTACAGAAACAACAACTTTAAAATTTTCGACATCAAAGCCTTCGAATCTTACGGAGATATTGCAATTACTACGAACCAATATGACGAGACAAAAATTATAACATGGGATTTAAATGAAGAAAGGATGGTTATATCAAGGAAGGTCTTGTTTGACATTGATCTGATTGCTATCTGAACTTAAGACATTAAATTTGCCAAATTGCGATTTTTCTGCTCAAATAAAAACTTAAGAAATAAAGTTTTATGACCTTATTTCATCCAGAGACGTGTTCTTGCAATGTTTATTCAAGGCTGAACTTAGAAGGGGTCAAGGGCAGTGAGGTGCGTGAAGATAACCGGGTTAAATGGGTAGGGTGTCAGTGGATGAGTGCTCTTGCGAAGAGAGAAATCGAGCACAATCATTGTCAAGCTTAGCAAATTATGTGAGCGGGAATGGGAGGTGAAGTTCCAATGATTTATGTACAGAGAGCGGGGAGTTTACTCGATCTCTTTAACTCCTCGCTTGATCCAGGCCAACCATTCTTCTTTGGTGTGTTGCGGCGCTGTGACATGCATCAAATCGGCAGCCTTTTCAAACGCGACTCTGAATGAATGAATGCCATTTGAATACTTTAAAATATTAAATCACCTCAGCTTGTTATCTGATTCCTCAGAGCTAGACTCGGAGTCAGAAGTCGAGGGTGCGACAACTGTGTTGTCGATTTGTTCGGAAGTTGTATCATCATTCTCATCAAGATCGTCCATCTATAGAACTGTAATCTCATAAAGTGCATTGATTAGTACCTTTTCGGCGTCGATCAGCGGCTGAGCATCCTTTTCTACGGCATTCGATTGGATGGATTGCCGATCTTTTTTCATGAACGATCCAGGGAACTTCTCGATAATGTCCACCCCATCGACGAGAATGAGCGCGTCAGCTGTCACTGGGCCAGTCGCGTTGACATTCTGGATCGTTTTTGGCATTCCTTCCTTGCTGTAGATCTAAAAAAGAGTCGAATTAATGGGTGTAGGGCGGCCACGTTCTGCAGCAGAACGGCGTTCTGCAAATGCAGAATGGCGTTCTGTAAATACAGAACGGCGTTCTGCACTCAAAAAATATATGCGCTTCGCGCCTGTCTTAAAGGAAATCTCAGAATTTCTAAAGTCAGGAGTTACTATTTCAGCATAGCTGAATGCGTTAAAACTGAAAAGAATCAAGTTACATCGTTAAAAAAAATCCTTATGCAGAACGCCATTCTGCATTTGCAGAACGCCGTTCTGTATTTGCAGAACGCCGTTCTGGCAGAACGTGGCCGCCCGTCACCCGAATTAATGATTGCCTCATTCGGTTTTCTTACCTCATCGAGAAAGTTGTTAACAGCTTGTTCGTCGCCATCGAATTGCCAGCCAGACTGAACGAAAAAGTACATCATCGGCTCTTTGCATTGCTCTTCCGTGATCTTTCGACAGGACTGCTCGTAGTTTTCATTCTTGATCTCTGTCTCGTTTCCATAGTCGACGAAGAAGACTGTGAAGATGTGATCTTTCTTCTCCATGACACAGGCTCTGTACCAAGATTTATCTTCGTCCCACTGCGCGATGATGAAATCACCTTCTTCCGGCAATTCGAGCAGTCGGTCTTGGTGAGGCGCGCATTTCTCAAGTTCCTCCTGAAGCACGTCAAGGCGTTCTTCGGGATCACCTCGAGCGATAAGGAAGCCATTTTTGTCGAAAGCCTGGATTTGAGTATCCTCGTCTCCTCGGAGCGGAATCGTAAGCCTTTGATCAGAGGCCTCTTCTAAAGCTGGGCTCTCGGGTGTGTTCTTTTTGGGCTCTTCTTCTTCAGCTAATGAAACTCGGGTAACTCCTGTTTCCTCGTTGCATGAAACAGTTGTCGGTTGAATAACAAAGTCCGGATTTTCATCAAGGCTTTGGTTGAGGTCCTCGAAGTACTTGTCTTCCGCGTCTGCGAAACTCAACATCGAGAAGGCCGCCGGACGGGCATATTCTGCGGACACTTCCCAAAGATCTTCAGCTTTCTTCACAGAACTGGAGTAGCCGAAATCTATCCAGAGCAGCACAAACTCACCCCCGCTATTGATATCAATAATCTGAGCTCGTGAGTTCCCGTCCGGGGTTGGGGAGATGCAGAAGTCGCCGATTTTGGGATTCATGATCTGCTTTTTGTTCTTGATCGCATCGAGGGACTCGGTGAAGCTTTCAGTCCAGTCAAGGTCAGAATCGGCCACGCTTCCAATCACATAGTATTGGCCGTTCATTCTTACAACGTCCGAAACAAGAAGCGACTGAGACGGGCCCGAGTAACTCTCGTAACGGATGAGGTTCACTCGGTTCGATCCTTCTTCCGCCATTTCTTCTACCTGCTCGGTGGCTTTCTCGCTGCCGCAGCTCTCGGAAATAGGCTCTTCATCCTCCGAAATAGATGGGAGAGAGTGTTTTTCAACAAGAGGAACTTCTTCCTCGTAAATTTCTGTTTTTGGGATGACCTCGGGCTCTTCCGAAGTTTCCCCTTCGAACATTCCGGAAAATTTATCCATAAGAACGATGTCTTCTCCATCAATGAGAACTTTCGCGGAGGCGGAATTCGGGCCAGATTGAACAACGCCCTCGATCTCTTTCTTGACTTTGTTGTTCTCATAAATATCATCAAGAAACTGGTTCACAGTTTCTTCTTCTCCATTGAATGGGCATCTGATATTGACCCAGA
The DNA here is from genome assembly GCF_907165135.1 of Oikopleura dioica. Lineage (NCBI taxonomy): Eukaryota > Metazoa > Chordata > Appendicularia > Copelata > Oikopleuridae > Oikopleura > Oikopleura dioica. Next base: position 11,847,353 of record NC_137292.1, read on the forward strand.
AGAAAAACATCGGTTCTCTCGCCTGCGCTTCGTCGATCTTTCGACAGGAATCCCCAACGCACGACTTGGTAATCTCTGCGCAATTTCCATAGTCTGTGAAAAAGACGAGAATGTTGTTTTCATCTTCGCTCTGGACGAAAGCACGATACCATCGGTCGTCTTCCTCCCATTTCGCAATGATGAAATCGCCAATAGCTGGGGGATGCGAAAGCTGTTGCAATTTGAGGGCTTCAGATTGAAGACGATCGTCGAGACCTTCCAACTCGCTTGATTCGTCCACACGTGCGACAAGGAAGCCTTTTTCTGCACAAAACTCCTGAATGCCCACGACGAGTTTGTCTGAGCTTGGAATCTGAATAACAACTTTTGGATCAGAATCTCCAGGGGCGGATTCAGAAGGTGCGTCCTTAGTGTTTTCCACGTTCTTCGATGCTGTCGGGTCCTCAAGCGAAGAATTCTCTTCGGATTTTTCAACATCGCTCTCATCTGCAACGGACGCTATCTCGTCCGCCTGATTAGACTCTTCCTCAACAGACTGCTCCAATTCAAGATTATTGATCTTGCTGTTGTTTGATTCTTCAAACTAAAAAAAGATTCCTTTATCTATACTTAGGAGTAAAAAACCTTGTCAGAGTCGAGAACTGGCTTGGAATCTTCTTCTTGTTCCTCCTCGTCGTCCTTTGAGGAAGTAGACATACCCTCCGATTTGAACTTTCCAGGGAACATATCCAGAATATCCACTCCATCAACAAGAATAAGAGCGCTCGCCGAGATTGGTCCGGTCACTTTTATTGCCTGCAACTTTTTCGCCATTTCAGCTTTGTCGTAAATCTAAATATCATTATTTTAAAATATCAAAAGAATAATGGTCGTTTACCTCTTCCAAATAGGCATTCACAGCGTCTCTATCGCCATCAAATACCCAGCCAGAGTGTACCATAAAGGACATCATCGGCTCGTCGCACTGGGTATCGAGTATCTCTCGACAAGATTTTGGGCATTTGTCATTGCTGATTTCTGCCTCGTTTCCAAAGTCAACGAAGAAAACCTTGAAGCTGCTATCGGTTTTCTCTACGACGTAAGCCCTGTACCAGCAGTTGTCTTCGTCCCACTGCGCGATAATGAAATCGCCGACATTGGGAAGCTCAAGAAGTGGACTCTGGCTCGGTGCAGCCTCATCAAGATGAGTCTGAATTGCTGTTAATTTTTCTTCTGTATTTGTAAGAAGGACAATGAATCCTCTCTCAGGGACAAATTCCTCGATAATGACGTCCGTAGCTTCCACGGGCACTGGAATCTTGAGATCTGAGGCTTTCTCTGGGGCTTCTTCTAAAGCCGGGGTCAGAGGAGGTTTAATGTTTACAGCCTCTTTTTTCTCAGATCGAACGCGAGTTATTCCTGTTTCTTCATCACAGGAAATGAAGGCTGGTCCAATTTCAAGCTCTGGATTTTCATCGAGGGCTTTCGTCATCTTCTCGAAGAACTCGTCATCTTCGTCTTCAAAGTCCAAGAGAGAACACGCTGCCGGACGACCGAATTCAGAAGTCACTTCCCAAAGATTTTCAGCCCCTTTGATAGTGCTGAAGTATCCGAAATCGATCCAAAGAATCTCGAACTTCTCATCGCCAGAGATCCCCATGATCTGTCCTCGTGAAGTTCCATCGGACGTTGGAGAGATGCAGAAGTCACCAACTTTTGGAGAAGCGATCGGCTTCTTATTTGATATCGTGTCGAGGGACTCCGTGATGTTTTCTATCCAGCTAATATCAAGATCGGTCTCATTCCCAACGACGAAATATTTTCCACATTTTTGTACGATGTCTAGCACGACGAACGGCTTGTCTGGGCCCGAGTATCGCGCATACGGGATGATGTTCACCCGGCCTTCAAGACACAAGTTCTCTTTGTCTTTCTCTTCGGGCTCGTTGTCTTTTTCAATATTGGAACTGGGTTCTTCTTCTGGTACAGAAGGAAAAGAGCTTCGTTCGGAAGAAACTTCCTTTACTTCGTCTTCTGGCTTGGATAAAGACCCAACAGAGTTTTTCGGAGTGAAAGAGTTGGAAAGTTTATCAGAAAGCACGATATTTTTTCCATCGACGTAGATTGTAGCAGAGACTTTATTCGTTCCTAAACGCTCGATTTCAACCACTTGTTTTTCAGCTGCCGGATCCTCATACAACTATAAAAAAGTTTTATTAATAATCATTACATAATTTATTATACTTCATCAAGGTAACTGCTGATCGCTCCCATATCGCCAATAAAGCGATAGCCAGTGTCCACCCAGAAGAAGCCCATCGGTTCTGCAGCCTGCTCTTTCTCAATTTCACGACAGGAGTCCGCAATGTAGGACTTCTCGATGACAGCGTTGTTGCCATAGTCGACAAAGAACACGACGAAACTGTCTTTGTCCTCGCTGACGACGCAGGCACGGTACCATCGGTCATCCTCGTCCCATTTCGCAACGATGAAATCACCAACTTCAGGCGCTCGCGAAAGTTTCTGTAATTTTTGAACCTCTGTCTGAAGACGAGCGTCGGAAACCTCGAAAGAGTCGTCCAAACGTGCGACGAGGAATCCTTTTTCTGGGCAGAACTGTGTAATATCCGCAGAGATTGATTGTGGAATTGGAATCACGAGCTTTTCAGTTTGAGCTGGAGTTACCAAGATTTTCGAGTCAACAGCTGCATCCGTGGTCGTAGACTTCTCGATGATCGTGCTACCAGTCACAGTTTCCTCTTCATATTTGGCCTCTGCTTGGTCTTTAGCCTCACTTGCCTTCGAAGAAGCGTATTCAATCGAAGAAGATACAGCGGAGTCTTGAACATTCGCATGACTGTCAGGAAGTTTTTTGTTCGCTGGCTCGACAAGAGTAATTCCAGTGACTTCGTCAAATTCAACAGGGGCGACGGTAATTTTGATGTCTTCAGTCGAATCTTCGAGTTGTTTTACTAAATCCTTGACAAACATAGAATCGTCGCTGCTGAACTTGAGCAAAGAACAAGCAGCGGGACGGCTGAACTCTTTAGCAACTTCCCAAAGATCTTCCGAATTTTTGGTAGTCGACAAGTATCCAAAATCGATCCACAGCAAAGTGAATCCTTTTTCATCGATGGTAGTTATTTGTGCTCGAGAGTTTCCATCCTCGGTCGGAGAGATACAAAAGTCGCCAACTTTTGGAGCTTCGATCACTTTTGCCTCGTCGCCCTTGATTTCGTTGAGAGTCTCGGTGAATTCGTCGATCCAATCGTTGTCGACTTCGGGAGCATAACCGACAGCGAAGATTTGATCGCCCATGCGAGTAATGTCGCTGACGAAAAAGTCATTGCCGGCGAATCGTGTGTAGGCAATGCAGTTCAAACTGGGCTTGACGGCTGGTTCTTCGGCTTTGTCGCTTGTAGAGAATGCACCGGACTCCGAAACCACACTATTGTCGGCGGACTTGTCTCGGGGCTGTCGGATGGTCACAACTGTAATTTCGGGGTCCTCTTTGGTGGCATGGAAAAGAACATTCAAATTTTCAGTCTCTGGCGTAAGATTCTCTGGCCAGACTGCAGGTGTGCATCTTAAATATCAACTTAGTACGAAAATAGATCTATAATAATCTTTATAGGAATCATATCACACCTTCTGACAAAAGGGGCAAACTCGCTTAGTTCTTCTGTCAGCTTGTAGGCCTTCTTGAACTGGGTCGCGTAGCCGTGATCACAAACTCGGGCAATTCGAAATTTGAGTAAACTCGAACTTTCCACAACACCCCGACAGTAGTACTCTTCGCCAGTTTCTTCGTCTTCCGCCAAAATAACGTAACATTCACCGATGACGATGTCTTTCGCGGGGACGTCAACTTTATCCGCGTCTCCAAAACGAAGGCAGATTTCGTCAATCTGTTCTCCTTCTGGATCGCTTTGTTGAAATAGCCAAATGCAGTCGGCCTCGACGACACTGACTGCCATTTTGACGTAGCCGTCATCACGGCCCGGCCATTTTTTCTTCGGGAGATCTTTGAGCTTCATCCCGCTCGTAAGTTCGTTACACACGCTAAACTAACAAGAACGTTATAGTAAGAGGTTTGAAACAACAAGAAAGAGGTACAGAAAATCATTAAATAAATTAAAGATGAAAGGTTGTTCAAATTTTGAGAATATTGAACACGATGAATAAAATTCATTGACCGAGCAAATTTTTCGACACCCAGAATCTCTAGAATAACTTCCTCTAATCCGGATGCAGCGAAACGTGTTGAAAATTGGGTCAATAAGTTCACATCTAAGTGTGCTGGCCAATGAGCGTGAAAACGAGAGTGACTCATTCTGTCGGAAATCAGGTGCAGTCCACGCCTCCATCAGATGTTTAGGTTTAAATTTCGCGCACTCTTTCAAAACCTTCCTTCAATAACTCAGATTTGTAACTTCTCGGATGAAATAAACAGGTTAGCCTTTTATTTACACTATGATTTGAAGAACAGATTTATTTTACTCTTAGATGATCGGGTATTCTTGCAGGGCCAGTGAAATTTCCCCTGAGATCGTTGAAGGCATCGTTGAGATCTTTTTCGAAAGAAAAGGCATTGATCAGTTCCACCGGACTGCTGTACTTATGCTGTTCGCAGAAATAGTACTTCGGTCGTAAACTCGTCGATGATTTCTCCTGGAAGATCTTCATATGCCGCTGCTTTTTCTCCCAAGTCACCATTGAAACAGCTTGAAACCCGGTTAGAAAAGAATTGTGAGCTTTGTCTTACCATAGGGCGCTTGTTTGACATCGGCACCAGCTCGATCTCGAACAAGGAATTGACCAGCAGAAGATTGCTCTAAAATACGCCTGGCTTGATCTCTCTCCATCATTCCGACATAATATGGCTTTTCTTTCAATTCCCTGTGATTTTTATCTGAAAGGGGTTGAAAATTATGTTTGAAGTAAAAAATCATCTACCGTGAAAGTCGTGTGCTTCGGTAGGATCAACAGAATAAGGGTTTTCTTCAGGTCTTCTGTAGGTTTGAACATTTTCAATGCACCCTTCGTGAACATAGATATTCGGAAACTTGGTCGATCTGAAGCCCTGCATCTCCAATCCATTGAAGAGTTTTTTACAAATTTTACAGCAGCTGATTTTGGGAAAGTAATTTTGGCAGTTGTAACCCAGTGGAATATTGAACGCGGTCCAGCCTTGCTTCATATTCTTTGTGTAAGTCTGGTAAACATTGCTCAATCGCGCGTGGAATGTCTTCGCAAATTGCTCCGTTGGAAATTTTATTTCATAATTTATCGATCTGCCATAAGTCGTTTTGACTCTGACTTTCCATTGGCTTCGTTGGCGCAAAACAGCTCTGGATTCTTCTGGCTGGCTCACTTCCGGTTTGTTGTTGCCAGCATTCACGATGTGTTCGAATTTTATTACATTGATTAGGAATGCTTTCGCGTTTCTTTCGAAGCCGACGATGACCAGAACGGTGTGGAAGACGAAGACTTCAATTTTCTCCCAGTTTAATTTTTCGCCATCTTTCGAGACTTTGTCAGCGTTGAGGCCTTCTTTGTACTGCGTTTTGTCCTTTGTTCTCAAAGGAAACCCGAACTCTTTAGTTGGAACCCCTGTCCTTCGACTGATTTTGTTACGCTCAAGGATGCCTGTATTGTCCCCACTACACGCGTTGACGTACGAGTTTATTTCCTTCAATAGATCAAAAACTATCTTCAGATTGTCATAATCAGGGTGCTCTGGACCAGATTTGTTGATCAATCGCTCCACAAACAGTGGATATCTGCAGAGTCTTTCCATCGGAATTACCAGGGCTTCTTGAACCTCTCGTTTGCAGATTATTCTAAAAATGGGTTTCTTCGTTGATTTCGAAGCATTATTTATACCTTGATTGCTCGGCATTAGTGCGAATTACGTGTAAAGCTTTCTTATAAGCTGGATTTTTGTCGGCATCCCGGTCGATCAGCTTCATTTTGTCTTTAGCGCTCTCAATTTTTGTTAGGTACTCTTTGTATTCAAGCAAGTTCGACATCATTTTCAGGAAGCATTCTAAATATTTGGTAGATTCGGGAATGGTGCTTTTTCTTACCAGAGATTTTGCGGCTCTCAAATTGTTTCTCGCTCTCCCTCTTTATGTCCTTGTAGAAGTCTTCATGAATTTCCTTGATTTTCATCAAGTTTATAAAAACAGCTTTCATATCTTCTTTTGATAGAATTTCAGAAAGAGGCTTGATCCAATGTTGGTCAATGTCTCGGAGAAGACTGAGGTAGGTAAGTTCTGAGCTGACAAGTTCATCAATAATGCGCGTTCTAATCTCGATTTGCCCTGGAAAAATATAATGGTGGTTCTTTTGGATCTTTTGTCTACCTGGAATGCCATAAATTTGCTGCTGGCCCATGTAAGCACCCGTTTGAACTCCATCTTCTTCGACATCGCCGCCGAGACTGTCCATATCGTACGGGCTCATCAGAACGGTATAGAGATCTGATGGGTTAGCGTCATAAACAGGAATTGGAACTAAAAATATGCGTCAATAAAATGCCAATGCTCCAATTATTTTTACCATCAGCATCCATGACACTCAAGCGAGAAAGAGTCGAAAGAGGACGCGGTGGGATAGCTGGGGGTACATCATCTTCCGGGACTTCGTCGTAAGGTGTTGGTGGCACTTCGTTATAAAAATCTAAAAAATTGATGCGCGCGTCGCTACTGAATCTAACCTGAAGCTACGGGATCATATGGAACGCCAATTTCACCCAAATCTCCATTGAAATCAAATCTCGGTCTTGATCGGAACTGGCTTGTGATTGGAAAATGTTGAATCTTTGTGACCCCGTTCAAACGGTTCATTTCCGGAATACCAGATAAAGCACACAAAAGCTCCAGGAGGTAATCTCTTTTAACGTCGTCTCTCGGCAAAAGGGGCAAGGTAAATAAATCTGTTTCTCCTATTCTTGGGCTAAAAAGGTGTAAAGATAAAGTAGTGAAGTAGAAACTACTTGATATATGCGAATTCTTCGGCTAAGACATTGAAAAAATTCCTTGCATTTCTTCGTGAGGATTCTTCTCTTGCGTCAACCTGCGGGGATGCATCGATGGAAATATTTCGGCGATGGAAACAGCCACTTTTTGAACGAATCAATAATTGATTTTCGAATCATTAATTAATAGGTCATTATTGACCTTGATTTTATGCTCGTTTCCTGATCACCTCATCGAGAAGATTGCATAAAATATGGCCGCTTTTGAGGTTTTTAGACAGGAATTGAAATTGCCAATCTTATTCCTAATTATCTAACCATTCTCGAAATCAACAAGCCTACCTAGAGCTCGTTTGTCAAAGTCAGTAGGCTTTCCCATCCTTCCAACCATCGCCAACATTTCGAAAATCTTCCCGTACATTTGGTCCACGTCTCTCGCCATGATTACCCTTCAGTATTCAGATTTGATCAGCAGTTAAACAGAGATTCTTTCAAGGTTGCTTCTGAGTTGATTTCTCTGGGGAAAAAGCTTCGTAGTATATTTTCTCCACGGCCGCTCTGCTCGCGTAACCCTGAGCAAACGGCTGCTCCCGCATTTCCCAAAATCCTGGATTTCCCAAATCCTGGATTTCTCAAAATCCTGAATTTCTCAAATCGCCAAATCAGGATTCTGCCGATTCAGGATTTTGGGAAATGCGGGATTATTTTTTCTTTTGAGTCAGTTTTCTTGCTTTACCAAATTTGAATTGATTGATCATATAACTTTTATTTCTTGGCTTCTCCACAGTCTATCCCGACTTCACCAACTTCAATCCTGGCTTCAACAATTTCGATCCTAGCTTTACATACGTCAATCTTGGCATCTCCAGCGTCTATCCCGGCTTCTTTAAATCCGATCCGGTCGTCACTTTTTTTCAATCCTAGCTTTTCAGATGTCAGTCCCGGCTTCTCAGTTCTCTATTATTGCTTCTTGAATGTCGATCATGGCTTATCCAAGATTAGATTATTGTTGGAAAAGCCGTGATTGAAAATGATGACATTGAAGAAGTCGGGATTGACGTCGATGAAGCCGGGATTGACATTGGAGAAGCCATGATTTAAGTCGGTGAAGCTAGGATTGACGATGTACCAGAATTGACGATGGAGAACCCATGATTGATAAAATATCAATGATATTGGAGAAGACATGATTGAAGTTGGTGAAGCCAGGATTGGGGTTAAAGAAGCCAGAATCGGCTTCTTTTCGGGCAAACGGAGACCAATTTAAGCTAAATCCTTAATTTCTCAAAATCCTGCTTTTCCCAATCCTGCATTTCCCAAAATCCAGAATCGGCAGAATCCTGATTTGGCGATTTGAGAAATTCAGGATTTTGAGAAATCCAGGATTTGGGAAATCCAGGATTTTGGGAAATGCGGGAGTAGCCTGAGCAAACAATTATTTCCTCAGAAAAATATGAAAGTCTTCATTTTTCAATCTTTCGTAAAATCAAGATAAACTCTGTATTTGACTGATCTTCTGAGATAAAAAAACAATGGTGATATTTGAACAACCCAGATTTACTCTAACGAGGGGACTTTTTGACTTGACAAGAAAAATAAAAAGGGAAAGGAGAATTTTACTAATCATTAGTATGCTTTGTTAAAAAAAGATATTTTTATGAGCCGAGTGATGAAAAACATAAAAGAGATAAATAAAATAGATGAATAAAAAGTCAAATAAGAGACCATGACCTTCATGAATAGTCACTATTCAAACTTACTTATGAAAATATCCAACCGTTATTGAAAAGAACTTCAAGTATCAGATTCTCTTCCAGCTTTTCTTCAAAACTTCAGTTTCAAAGTGAACCCAGTTTTCGGAACGCTCGGAGCACAAAAACGATAAGGCGTAATAACGTGATGCTAGCGCTGATGATTCCGTCTCAGACCCTCAGGCAGGTCTCATAAAGACCTATTGTTTCCGCATGAGGCGAAATTATTTATGACTCAGGGAGATTCAGTCTCTGAAGGTCAAATATTTTTCTGCTAAATATTTAACTAAACTTGGATCCATGATGAAATTTATTCAAAAGAGAAACATGTCAGGTAATCATTTTATTGCATGGCAGCTAGCTCTTCCTTTAGCTCAGGAAAATCATTGACGGCTTGATCGCGGAGAAGGTATTTTTGAATTTTGCCAGTGACGGTTTTTGGGAACTCAGAAGTGAACTTGATGTACTTTGGAATCTTGTATCGGGCAAGTCCTTCTTTGCAGAACTCGACGATATCTTCGGAGGTGACAGTATCATCTTTCAACTGTATGTACGCAGCTACTTCTTCTCCCAATCTGGAAGAAGGAACGCCGATCACATAGCAGTCAACAACCTTGGAAGAAGATAGACAATGTTTACTGGCGAGGATTGTGTTTACCTTGTCATGCGTGGCGATGAAATTTTCGATTTCCGTCGGCTGGATATTCTCTCCTCCTCGAATGATCATGTCCTTCGATCTGCCGCTGATCTGAAGCGTTCCATCGTCACGCACCAGGGCAAGATCGCCGGTTTTCCAGTATCCATCTTTCGTGTAAGATTCTTTTGTTTTAGCCTCGTCCTTCACATATCCTAAAAACGATTCTCTAACAAAATTTATTCCTCGTCCTCACCTTGGAAAAGAACGAATCCCTTCGTAACCAACTCTCCAATTTGTCCCTTCTCAAGAGTATTTTCTTCATCGTCGATGATTTTCGCATCGACACCGGGAATAGGAAAGCCAACGGTGTTGCAGGTGACATCTTCGGTCGATCCCGGGGGAGTCAAAAATGTGGCACAGGAATTTTCCGTCATTCCATAACCGACTGTCATTTTTACACCAAGCTCTTGGTTTGCTTTTCGCACAAGAGCAGGGGTTGCTGGAGCTCCCCCAACAATCGCGTACTTCAAAGAGGAGATGTCGTGATCTGCGCGTGTTGGATCGTTGACAATGTCTTTAGTGAGTTGAAAAAGCTCTTAGTTTATAGAAAATGTTTTCTTCCGAAAGTAACTCGATCCTGTAAACATTGTGGGAGTTCCAAGAAGAAATGTGCATTTTTGATTAGCACAAGCTTGAATAGAAGCAGCGGAGTTGAATCCAGGCGCCGGATAGATATTTGGAACGCAGTTATAAGCGCCGGATAAAGAACCACCAACGAAGGAGAAAACGTGATAGAGCGGCAACACGTTCAGGAATGATGTATTTTCGTTGAGAGAGGGTTCAATAACATTCAAAGCTCTGGTCAGCGAGATGGCGTTGTTGGTAAGGTTGAAATGCGAAAGTGAGGCCGCTTTTGGCATGCCGGTCGTCCCAGATGTAAATTGAATATTCGCAATTGAATGTGGATCAACTTTCATTTCATTGATGGATTTCAGATCAGCGTCGCTACCAGCTTGCTCCAGTTCTGACCACTGAAAGGTTCCAGCTTCGGCTTCAGGGGAACTGTAGTAAACGATTTTCTTCAATGTTGGCACGGAAGGAATATTGAGACTGAATCGGTCTTGCTCGGCGAGATTCGGAATAAATTCCTGGACTTTTGCATGATAGTTGAGTGGGCCGATCGTCTTTGGGCAAACGAGCATTTTTGCGTCAACTTTTTCCAGCGCATATTCAAGCTCGCGTGTTGTATAAAGAGGGTTGATGTTGACCATTTCGAACCCAGCTCTTGCGCAAGCCCACTTCATCACCAACCACTCTGGTTGATTCGGCCCCCAAACAGCAACACGATCTCCAGGGCGAATTCCCAAATTGAAAAGACCTGCGGCGATTCTCCCCGCTTCATTGTGCATTTCACCAAAGGTAAAGGCCTTTTTATGCATTTCAAAGGAAGCCATCAATTTTGAGTCGTTCTTTTCGCACGCGCCAAGGACAAAATCGTACATGCATACTTCTTGTGAAGTGTACGAAGCGCCCTGGATTTGGCTTGACAATGAACGTGCGAGTCTTAACAAGTTCGTTGATCTTTATGAAAACGAAACTTAGTGAACTCTACTTTTCTTATGGGCACTGCTCATTGCGTAGCAGTCTCTTGAAGAGAATAAGTTACCTTCTCCCTATTGTACCCTTCATCCTTCTCTCTAGAACAGAATGAAAATGGTTGACCTAGATTTTCTAAAAGAATCTCAAGTGGATTTTAAAAAACGTAGGCGTTTCTGGTCTAGGAAACAAAAAGATTGAAAAGCTCCTTGCCTCCGGGAGTCGTTCGACGCCCAAAAAAGCAAATAATTTAGTTCAAGCAGTGCAAATAATGGTCTAAAAACGTTCATTTTGGGCATTGACCTTTGGACAAGAAGATGAAGCCATAATATCAACAACAATCCTTATAAAATAAATCATTTAGCTAAGCGAAATTGAACACGCTAGAAATGTGGAATTTATTAAGTTTTTTCATGAAAGGAGCGTTGAGGGCCAACTTGAGGCTTTATTCTTGAATTTCGTCTTTCAGTTCAGGAAAATCTTCGAGAGCTTGTTTTTGAAGCAGGAACTTTTGAACTTTGCCAGTCGTCGTCAGAGGATAGGTATCTTCAAATTTGATGTATTTTGGGTGTTTGAATCGGGCAAGTCCGTTTTTGCAGTGGGCTTTCACGTCGTCGATTGTGATGGAAGCACCTTCGTTTAGCTATAAAAATATGTTATAGAAGCAAAAAAATGACTGCTGCGAACTTGAATATAGACAGCAACTTCCTCGTCAAGACGCTTTGATGGAACTCCAATAACAAAAGATGCTTTGACTGCTGGCATTTCATTGATGTAGTCTTCGATTTCCGTCGGCTGAATATTTTCTCCTCCACGGATGATCAAATCCTTTTCACGGCCAGTGATTCTGAAATTATACAATTCCGATGATTCGAAGGAAATTCTTACTTGAGCATTCCATCCTCACGGAGGAGGGCTAAATCTCCAGTCTTGAAGAATCCATCTTCGGTGAAAGATTCCTTGGTTTTTTCATCATCATTGACATATCTAAGTTAAAAGTAATGATAAACTGAATATAATACGTTTAGCTACCCATTGAAAAGAAAGTATCCTTTTGTAACAAGCTCTCCAATAGTTCCCTTCGGAACAACATTTCCGTCTTTATCGAGGATCTTCGCTTCAACACCTTGGTAGGGCTCGCCAACACTTTCAGAAACAACGCTCATATCTTCAGACAGAATCGGTGTCTGGAAGGTACCACCAGAATTCTCAGTCATTCCATAGACAATAGACACTCGAGAGTCCAGGACTTCTTTTGCTCGCTGAACCAATACCTTCGAAACGGGGGATCCGCCGAGTACCGCGTAATCTAAGGAGCTTCGATTGGGATAAATTTTGATCTTGATATGCTTCTATCACAGATATTATCAAAGTTCAAATCCCAATTCTTAAATCAAGCTCCTTGGCCAAAGGTGAGTTGATCATGTCGACAAACCTAGAAATAATTAGATCAATCAAAGTAGAATCAACAAACATTGTAGGAGTGCCGAGAACAACATTGCATTGATAGTCAGCGAGACAATTGAGGGCTGCATCCGCATTGAATCCCGGAGTCGGAAAGACATTTGCCTGAGAAAATCATATCGTCCTCATTCTTACAAATACTCTTAATGTACCTGCAAAGAGTAACATCCTTGCATTGACCCTCCAAGATAAGAGAACACGTGATATAATGGCAGAATATTTAGTATCTTCGTTTCGCCTGGGACTGAAACTTGGCCATTTTTGTTCACATGGTCATGAACTCCAATCGCATTGTTCACAAGCCCATAGTGGCTTAACCCAGCCGCCTTAGGCCGACCAGTTGTTCCGGAAGTGAATTGGATGTTCGAGTTACTGTAGGGGTCGACTTTTACGCTTCGAACTTCCGTCAGGTTTTTGTCTGATCCCATTTCTTCGAGCTCGTCCCATCTTATCGCGCCACCGACTTCTTCGTAGCAAGAGTAAAAGACGATCGTTTTCAAGTCAGGCATTGCCTTTGATTTGATGCTGAATTTGTCCTGGCTTTCAAGATCAGGAATCAATGATTTTAGAGCTCCGTGATAATTGAGAGGTCCAAGCTCTTTTGGACAGACGAGTGCTTTCGCGTTGACCTTGTTCATCGCATACTCAAGCTCTGGTTGAGTGTAGAGAGGGTTCAGACTAACTTTGATTTGGTTTGAACTCCAGTAACTTGTTGCTAGACTAGGAATGCTGTCTATCAACAAACAAAAAGAAGTACTGACCAGATAGGCGTTTTTCAAATAGTTTCATAGAACGGTTAAATATTTGAACTGTTCACACAAACATGCCCTTTGCATTTGGGGCAACACACCTCAAGAAGTAAAAATCAGAATAACGAATAATTTCAAACCAGTTCCTAACGGCATGCCAAGCTTAGCAGTGGCCCACTTCATTATGAACCATTCTGGCTGATTCGGTCCCCAAACTGCCACTCGATCACCTGGCTTCAAACCAGCAGCAAGCAAGCCGGCGGCGAATTTCTCTGCAGTCTCGTGTGTCTCTTGAAAAGTGAATTCCGTAGCAAAAAGATCGAAAACAGCCTGTTGAGAGTCAGGCATTTTCTCGACCGCTCTCATGAGAAGTTGATCGGTGGTCCATTCTTTTGGAGTATAAGAAGTACCGTTGATAATGCTCAAACACCTTTTGGCTCCCCGTGTTAGGCGAACTGTTTTGTTGGCGATCATTTTGCTAACTCTTGTTGATCGGAATGCGGGCCAAAAGTTTATGCATTCGAAAGAGAGCTTGCCTTGGCTTGCCAAGACAAATATGCATTTACCTTTGGTTTCTTTCTCCTTCCTTCTCAGTACAAAGGTCGAATTTTTGGACACCACGGAAAAGAACTTGGTCGGCAAAATCTTGATATAATCCTCAGATAATAAAATATCGCAGATTAGAAGATTTTTCCTACAGTGGAATATAAATTATATTATATAATTATTTACGCAAAATTTTAAATGGAAAAATACTGAGTAGAATAAAAAATCCTGTTTGGCAGAAATCAATCTCATTTCCGTCGAAAAGACGTTAAATTTATTCATTTTTCTTTTTGAAGGCCGTTTCACGAGACATCGAAATGTCTGGCACCCTTGTGTTTTTTCTGAATTACCAGGATCAGTGCGTATTTTATTAAACATAAAAGAAATCCATCTACACGAAGTATCATCATTTCTACTACAGCCATATAATAAATAATTGATCAAATGAAAATCCAGATCATTTTGATCGCTTTGGCATCAGCTTTTGACTACGGACAACTAATGCAGGACTATCATCTGAATGCTGAGCCTACTCTCAGGCGAAGTAATGTGAAACAATGGCGAGCACCTCGATTCCATCCTAGGTCGATGAGCAAGTACTTCCGCAGTTATCTTCGACGAATATCTAACTAATCAACTGACTTTTCTCAATATGTTTCCCTGTTCCTCCGCATTATTTATCTATCCAAATTATTCAACATATTCTTCTCACTATTGGCTTAAATTTAAACATAATAAACTCCAAAAAATCTACTAAATAACTTTTACTTAAATTAAAATCAACCATACTCAGATTTTTGAATATATATAAAAATATTTATTGGCTTACAGAAAATATTTATTTACAGAAGGGCAAAATTCATCTTTGGACTTTCAAAAGAGCAGGGAATGTTTTCTTCCTCAGCCTCTCGACTTCTTGCTTGAGGACACTAATCTCGTTGTGCTGGCGCTTGACGATCTCTGCCAATTGTCGATTTCGAGCATGGTTTCGCATGATTTTACCCGTGTCGGGCATGATTTGGCCGTTCTTGATGTTGCGTTTTTCAGAAACGGCAATCAAAAGCTCTTCGATGATTCCGTCGAGATGAGCATTTTCACGAATGAGAGCTTCCTTTCGATCGCGAAGTTTTTTCGCTTCCTTATTACGACGAGCCATTTTCGACTAAATTTATGTTAGAAATAGGTCACTCTTTGTGAGTTTACCTTGTGTTGTTCATTTTGCGCCTTCAAATTTCGATCAAGTCGCGCTAGATCTTGGTTTGTCTTATTCTGTCCGAGATTGCCAGAGAGAAGCACAGCTTGAAGTTCCCTAGTAAGTTTCAAGAGCTGAATATCCTGCGTCTTTTGGATGAGGTCGTCCTTCTCCATCTCGAGTTTGCGCCTTTCCCATTCGAGTGAGTGAATTCCCTTGAAGCATTTTATAGTAAGAAGGATGAAAATTATTGATTTACTTTTCTGAAATCGGCGGATTCGATCATGGCTTCAATTTTCGCCGTACCAAATTGTTTGATCTCAGCATTCATGTCCTCAACTGTCTCCCGATGAATAAATTGCGCTTCTGTATAATCTGAAATCAGAGCTTGAAATGATATTTTATAAGAATAAATTACCTGTGAGGAATTTGCCAGGATTGACCTCGACCTGGCCCTGCTTGAGTAAAATTTGGATGAGAAGATTTTTCGCCTTGTTTTTCATCTCCAGCTCGTGCGAATTCGATTCCGTCAGCATGTCCGACGCTTGAGCTTGAATTCTAGCGTCTTCAGAAGCACGAAGCGATAGGAAGTCTTTCATAACATTTACTTTTTGCTGATGATGTCTAAACGGAGTTTTTTACTTGTGAACTGCGTCAAATATCTTACCTCACAATAGCTTCTTTTCGCATTTTCTCTTCTCGAAGCGTAATCGTCTTTTGCCAATCTGCTTCTTCTACACCTGTTGGTGCCTCTTCTATGTTATCAAGCTCGGCCATGGTTTCATCTGGCTTTGGTCGGCGCTTGTATGCCTTGAAAAGCTGGTCGATAAAGACGTTTGACTCATCGAATTCGTTTTTGAAGGATTTTTCTGTTATCTGAAACTAAATTTGACGAGTGAAAATTGTGACAGAACTCACCTTATCATCATTAATTTTATCATCTAACTCTTCTTTAGCTGTATCGTAAAATCGCTTGAACTCATCTAAATACTTCTTTTTCTCTTTGACTGCTTCTTGAAGATCGCTGATCAGCTGTTTTATTAAGTTGTCAATTTCTTGCGCTTCTTCGTCCCAGGTTAGTCCTCGTTGAATTCGAGCCATTCGGAGATATTCTTGGTCGACAGCCAACTGAGCAATCAATCGTTTTTGGTTGAGTTCTGAAAACTGTAAGACAAACATAAAGAACTGCGATTTTACCTTGAATAGTGAGATCAAAAGAGTGCATTCCCTCGACGATTCCCTGCTGAGTCTTTTTTGCTTCGATCTCGAGTGACTTTTTAAACTTCGTTCTCTCTTCTTCGAGAGCTGCAACTTTCTTATCGTACTCTTTAGCCTGTTTAACTTCTTCGTCGGTCCAATCAGACTCCATTTTATCTGGATCATCCATGAATGCAGGTCTTGGGACATCGATTTTGAGGACATCTTCTGATTTCACTTCCAACACGCCATCCATCATTTCAAGCAGCGCTCGATCGCGCGCGTTATCACCTTTATTGGCTCTTCTTGCTTCTTCTAAGCGGCGTTCTTCTTCCAAAAGCGCTTGCTGTTCTTCAGTGAGTACTCGCTCGACCTCGACTTCTTCATCTTCGACTTCAAAAACGAGCTCAGTTTTCTCGCTATCGTCAAACTGCGGCTGAAGAAGCTCAAATTCGACGCCAGTGTCATGGGAGATCTCGGTGATTCGTTCGTTCTTCTCGGCAATCTTGGCGATCTCGCTCTGTTTCTGTCGGAAAACCTGGTCAAACTGCTTGTTGAAATGCCTCTTGATCATAGTTATTCGATTTTCGATGAGAATCATTTCTGTTTTGCGGGATTCGGTATCGATAAGAGAGAACTGGCTTTCAAGCAGGTTATCCTCCCCGATGAGCTGGTCGGTGACGGACCCATAAGGATGAATACCTGCGGTTTCTTCGTCGTCAACATTGGTGTCAGAGTTTTTGTTCTCTTTTTTCTGCACAGGTTCATTTTCTCGCTGGGCTTCTCTTTCTGTCTTTGCGTTTTCATAAATCCCAGAGAATTCTTGAGTAGTTGGCCGGATCTCAAAATTCTTGACAGCGATCGGCATGTAAAATGCTTTGAGACATCGAGCGCCAGCTTCCATATTCTTCCAGCAATTATCACTGATCGAGTCAACTAACTTTCCGTAATCTTCGATTTTGCCGGAGATTTCTTTTCGCAACGATTCGATATCAGAGACTTCTTTCATCGCCATTTCTTCAACCTGTTCTTTATCCAGGTTGAACTCCTGGTTATCAAGCTTCTCCAACTCGTCAGCTTCGTCATTTTCTTTCATCATTTTGTTGACAATCTGTCGCAAATCGTCGAGCTCAGAGGTGAATTCTGCTTTGATTCTTTTGTATTTTTGATCTTCGATTTCCGCAGCTATCTTCACCTGAATGGCAAACCAGTCTGGTTCGTCTGATGCCAGTTTCACATCCGAAGTATCAGCCAGGAATGGAAGATCTTTCGCTCCTTTACCAAGGGTGATTGCTTTTTGAACAAAATCGCTCTTCGCCTTTAGCTCGATCAACTCGATATTATGTTCGGAGAAGACAAGGAGATTCTCACCATTGCGATCAAATCTCAGTTCATAAGCTTTATCTGATGAAGGCAGTTGAATCTTCTGGGTTATGTTTCGGATAAGGCTGAGTGAGCCAGAGCGGCATGCTTGTGCAACCCAGAAGTTATGAAATGGAGCAGCAAAGGAGATCGATGAAGTTGGCCACTGACTTAGCTGTCGTACGAATGAAACTTCATCTGGGTAGACCTTGCCAAGAGTGAACTCGAGCTGATTAATCGTAGCAGTTTCAGAAGACACTGCCCAGCAACTCGCAACGCTACTCACGCAGCTAAGGAGCGATACCCGGGAGCAAGGTGGAATCATCACAGTTGTGGCGTTAATCGCTTTTTGCTCCAGCTCGAGGAGGTTGTTTACGTGCTTCACAAGATGCGACTCCTTGAAAACTTCTTGCGAGATCTCGAATACAAGGAGAGCATCGATCACAGTTGAGGTCGACCCCTCGGCCAGATTGGCCAGAACAGTAAGAGGAGTGTTTGCATTTGAGGCCGAAACTGACAAGCCTTGTACCACGCCGTCGACTGGAAGATATCCCATAACATCTGGCAGGATTTTTTCAGAATTCTTCCATGTCAGCACCAAGATTTTGTCGTCGCTAGCAGACCCGACAATCAATGCTCTGTTGTAAGTGTCGACTGCGATGGATGTGAGGTTCTCCGTGAACAGCTTCTTTGATGCCATACAGAGAAGTGTCTTGGTGTCAGGATCTACTTTCAGGGCAACTAAAGATCCACACTCAGTTCCAAGGAAGAAAAGGTTCTCTGACGCTGTTGATGAGATTGTCAAAACCTGTGAATCGACATGAAGCACGTGACATCTTTTGAGCGTTGACTCGTAAAGCTCAAGCGTTTTTGAATCCCTCGAAATGACGATTCTACTATCAGAGGCGATCGCGGATGCAACTATCTTGGATGAACTCTGATAAAACTGCAGCGAAGTACTGTTATCTTCAAGCCTGATGACTTCTCGCTTTCCACAGGAGTACTCGACGAAAATATGGGTTTCAGCAATGGCATAACAGTTGGTAATATTCTGATAATTTGTTGAAGAAAGCTGCTTCAGAGTTTTAATCATTTTTCCTTTTTGTTTTCTTGTCTTTTCTTGCCCAAGTAGCAAAATGCCATCTTCACCAATCATGACCAACTCGTCACTCTTCAACGCCATGCCTTGAATGCCATCAGAACAAGGGATGAAGTTCTCTAGAGCTAAGCTCGTCATGTTCTTGTACTCGGAGTCAGAAACGAAAAAGTCGTCATGTTCTCCATTTTGTCGGATAGCGTAAATTTCACCGTGCGAAGTCGATAATAAGATCTTGGAGTCTTTCCAGAGCGCTGATGTTATTTCGCCATTATTTTGTTTTTCAATTTCGAAAGTAAGCGGCAGCTCTTCAACGTCGTTTTCCCAAAGATTTTCGGTTCTTCGTGAAAGCAGATTTACGGATCCATCCATGATATCGCTGAAAGTCACGTTCTTCTCCGTAAGCGTGCATTTTTCCTCATCAAAGCTTTCAATGGTGAACTTAGTGATATGCTTCTTTCTCTGCATGAGAAACTGATTGTTCGCTGATGGGTTGAATTTGAGCGCGCGAAGGTCGTCGATGATGTCGATAGGCTTTTCAATGATGATCTTTCCGGTCTTGAGGTTGGCGACTTTTAGGCAGTAGTTAGGCAAACCGGATGCGAAGACACAAAACAGTCCATCTTGGGTGACATCGGCGGCTTTTTAGGTTTTTAAATCGAAAAAAATCAAGATAAATAATGAAATTCTGTTATGTAGATGGTGAAACCTTTCCTAGAATCTCATAATCAGCTGCGTCCTCGAGTTTGGCTCCATATTCTTTTCCATTTTTGAAGAATTGGATTTCAACTTGACCAAGAGCATCCCTAGTAGTAACGCCAAGAATATCCTTTCCGTTGCCGAAAATACGGATGATATTCTTGGAACACTCGATCGAGGACTCTTTCGATCCGTCGACATTATAAAAATGGATGTTTCTGCATGTGGCGATGACAAGATTATTGCCGAGGATTATTGATGGGATTGAGCTTGGTAGTGAGTATCCCATCCTGAAAAAATGCTCAGCTGAGTTTGAAGGGGCTAACCAAAAAAGGTCCTAGCTGTCACGTCCTAGCTCCAGACTTACTTATTTGGATATTGAAAAAATACCGAATTTTCCAAAATTTGACTTACGTGGTGGCGCCTTATCGAATGAACTATTTTTCTCACTTAAAATCTCTGTAAACAACTGGTTGTTCTAGAAAAGTCCCATATTTTAAATAAAATTTGTTTCCTTTGAGAAAATACTCAACGCGATGCGCGTTTCCATGGATACTCCTCGATGCCTTTCCCTTTGCTTCAAATTTCGTATGATTTTCATTTTTACATTTTTGATCAAGAGTGACCAAGTGGTGCCTTTCTAAATGTATTTCCTGTAATCATGTCTTATCATTCGGCTCGTGAAATGCAAACAGCTAACTTTACTACAAGACTTTGAATCATTCTGGGGATTATACTTTATTCGATGTAATTGATCAGTTTCAATTCAATTAACTTGTAAGATAGACCTACAGTAAGAATAACCTTCGAAGTTGATTAAAATTGGGTACGGGCAAGCTAAGCTAGGGAAAATTTACAGTAGAGAAGGCAGTAAGAATTGTGAGGTGTAGTGGGTACAAGGGGCAGTTGGTAATTTGAGGTTGATATTTTATCAACTCGTTGGCACAGTGGTGAAAGATGTGCAGAGTTAGATGAAGAACAGGGAGTCTTGGAACTTCGTGCGAACGGTGGTTCGCTTGTCGTGGGAGTTGAAGTACCCTCGGACCTTTGAGAGCTCATTTTCGAGCTGCTTGGTTCCCTTCCAGTGAACACGAGCTCGTTCAGCGACGATGGAAGCGAGTCTGACAGGGGCGCATTCCGAAGTACTGAAATAATTTTTACCTCTTTGATTTGAGAGGAGTAACTTACGCTCGGTTAGCCCGCATGGTAGCGAGAGACAGCGCGTATGTCATTTCGGACATGTTTTGGAGCTCGACGTTGTTGTCGTCGTGCAGGACCTGATAGAAGGTCGGATTTACGGTTCCGCAGGCCGCCTGTGAAGCAAGGTGGAAACTGTAGCTATCTAAATAAAAAGTTGGTGAAAGGGTGGCGCGATTTGGACTTACCTGGAACGCCGTTTCCGTAGCCGGCGACAACTGTTCCAGCGGGGATGTTCTCACCCATTCCATCCTTGTCCTCGTCATTAACGCAGAAGTATTTCTGCTTTGAGCCTCGGACCGAGCATATGAAGGTGATGCCAGGCTGGTAAGACATGTCGATTTCGGCGAGGGCCTTGCGGATGCCTTCCATGAGCTCGTTCTTGAGAATGGCCTGGATCGCTCCTTCGCTGGCTCCTCCTCGGTAGATGATGATCCGCTCCGGCTTGACACCGTTGTTCTTCGTGATGAACTGGCCGATGAGGTGCTTGAGGGCGGCCTTGAGCGTATCCTTGTGGATGATGGCGAGACGGGGGTCTTGGTGGTGAACGTAGTTGACAAAACCAGTACCACCTTGAGTCGTGGACGCAACAAAACCCACGAGAGATGGGTCAGTCGACTCGGGCTCCGCGTGTGAGATGCTCATTCCCATGATCATTAGCGGAGTTGGTGAAGGTGGGAGAGGAACATCAATTCGCCAGTTTTCGCCGCCAAGTTTGGCGTTGAGCTAAGAGTTTCCTTTAGATATATTCATAATCTAATGAATAGTACCTTGTACCAGAGGTTTTTGAGCATCGCTTCGTCTGGCCGCATCACATTTTTCGACTTGACCATTTGAGTCAGAATGCCATTGTTAAGCTCGGCGATGGATTTGACGACTTCGTAGTCATGGCCAGAATCAGGGACGCAGACGAGCACGAATGGGAGTTCGTTGAGCGATCTGCCCTTATCAGCGTACTCGGAGACGATTCGATCGAAGTCAAAGCCCGAGTCAAGTTTGATGTCGAGGACTGGCTCAGACTTGATTTCCACGCCCAGTTTTCTCCCGACTTCTACGAACATTCTGCAGAAGCTGTCCCAGGTCTGTCGATCTCGAATCTGGTTTCCGATGCAGATTCGTCCCCACATCGGCACCACGGCGGCCTTGTTGAAGGTGTTGACATTCCAGGTGCCGTTTCCTTCGCCCTTGGATTTTTCAACGTCCACTTGTTGGCCAGCGTTGGCAGTGATAGCCGGCATATCGAGGACTCGACCTTCAGCGCCCATCGCTTCTTTGTTGATTCGTATGCCAAAGTCTGCAAGCATTTGGTCATCGAAAAGCTCTTTTGTCTCGACGATCTCTTGAATCTTCGCTTGTCGGACTGGCGCAGCTTCTGCCGAAGCTCGGATGAGCTGAGCTTTGTCATCTGCAGAGATGACCTTAGGTTTTTGCCCCGCGAGGACGCGGCACATGTCGGCAGGGAACATCTTCTTTCCGCCGCCCCGACCACGGCCTCTTCCACCGCCACGCCCTCGACCACGACCGCCGCCACCGGCTTTCGCAGTTGTAACGACAACAGGGAAGTTGCCATTTGGATTATAGCGGGAATATTCATCTCCAAGCCGGGTTTCTCGGCAAATTGGACCAAACCCGTCGAACTTGTAAATTTTTCCGTCCTCTCCTTAAAAACAAAGTTTTTTCAAAAATATGTCTTTGCATATTACCTCGCACTTCGATGTGGAGGTGTTTAAGGGAATCAGCGAGTTCCTGGGAGTTCTCCGGGTCGTACGAATCACGGAGAATGTCAGCAATCGGCTTGTGCTGCATGAACATTCCATAGGCCACTATTTAAAACTTGATTCAGGAACTTTTTGATACTAAAATACTCACAGTCGAGATTAAGAGTGACTTTGGTGCCGATGCCTTTCCAGTTGGAGATCTTGGCACTCTGATGAATTCCGTGCCAGACTTCCCGGCCGCGAGGGATGATTCGACGATCAGCATCCTTGTTCGCGATTTGACAGAAAGCAGCCCGGCCCTTTGAGATGGCGCTGAGGTAATCGTTTATAAGGATGAATATTCACTATTTTGTTAGACTTACGCTGCATGAAAAGCGGGGTTAGTTCGAAGAATGATTTCGATCGCCTGGATCACTTCGGCAGGATGTTCTCCTCCGCCCTCCATGAAATCGAAAAGAGCTCTCATCTCGACTCTTTGTTCGCATTCTTCGAGAGTTCCTTCCGCTGTTTCCTCCTTGTCGCCAGTTGGGTAAGTGACGCGGAAACCAACTCCATTGTGGCGATCTTCGTAGACGCTTCCATTGCGATCGTCTATTTCGCGGAAGCCTCGAAGCTCCCGTGGAGAAATCAGCATCTTGTCCCCATCAAACGCGAACTTGACTCCGAAAATCTGGGACAGAGTGTTGACGATTTTCCGCTTGTTCTCCTTCTTCACGTCTGGAGCAGGCCCTCGGCTTGGACCTTTCTTGGCAGAAGCAGCGACCTTAAAGTTACGAACTGAAAATAATTGAAATCCACTCACTTTTGCGTTGAAATGGTAGATGTAGAAGACTGCGCCCTTGTCGTTCTTGAAGTCCAGGAGATAGTTGTTCGTCTTCAGCGAGATCAGTTTTCCACGGGTGAGCTCTCCATTCATCCTGGCCACTGGAATATCCGCAGTGGTTTTCGCGATCTCTCTGGCTAAAATAATGAAGTCAGTAATTGATTTTAATCAATTATCTTATATAAGATTTTAATTTACCCATTTTATGTTGCTTGCGGTCCTCTTCGGTTTCGGAAAACTTAGCAATATTGGCCTTCAAGTTGAGCGCGTCAAACTTGCGAGCAAGATCAGCCTTGGCATACTCGACCTGACCATCACCAGTGTATGCTTCGCGCTTGATGTTCTGGAGGCGCTCCTCTCGTTCTTGAGCCTGAAATCTCTATTAATAGTCGCTCTTGAGCGCAAGGCGCCAACATGCGGTTATCGAAGATTCGAAATCGTCTAAAACGCTCTGGCGACTAGGCGATATCATATCGCTCTGTCTAGCCTATCGATTTCTTCCGTTTTATAACCCTTGTAGAGACGTACCTTGTCTGGGCCCTTGCCGCGACCTCCGCGCCCGCCACGACCACCGCGTTCGCCTCGACCACCACGAGGTCCTCCTCGTCCGCCACCACCACGTCGGTCACCATATCCTCGGCTGTCTCCGTGATCTGAAAACAAAATTTGAAAATGTGAGAATTTAAATCTCAATCGAAAATTTCAATTTGAATAATTTAAGAGAATGATTAAATTTGATTAATGATTTATCGCAAACTTACCTCGACGATCGTAGTCGCGACCACCCCCGCGATGATCCCGGTCGCGGTCCCTGTCGTAACCTCCTCTGTCTCGATCGCGGTCATAGCCGCCTCGGTCCCGGTCGCGATCGTATCCACGATCACGATCTCGTCGATCATAAGATCGATCCCGGTCGTCGTATCCCCGATCGTATCCCATCTCTCGTCTTCGATTTTTATCTGCAAAAAAAGTGAAAAAATTGGTTCATAAAATGAATGAGGAAAAGTGAGCTGGACGGTGGTTTAAATACTGAGGTTCGAAAATTCTTGATCAGAAATGATAAAAGGGGGAGAGTCACAGGTAACCGGATATTGGAGCTTCAATCCTGATGAAGTAGGATCGTTTTTCTCTTTCTGAATAAAGGGGATGAAGAGGTGGAGTGTAGGGAATTCAGGAGCGGAAATACGAAGAAATAACCGAGGATTTTCTCTCGCGGGAGTGGGTGGCCTTCTGAGCAATGAGAGGAAGTCTCTTTCAATTCTCGAAATGAAAATCTCCTGTCATTGGTCAAAAGCAGTTACGCCTCGTGCTCAATGTATTTTCAAAAATGACCATCTGCCATTAGGGTTTCGCACCGGCTCGAAAGTCGCCAAAATATATTTGCAAAACTGGCGACGATCATAAAAGCAATCTTTACTTGGGGTAATAAACCGGCCAGGTTATCTACGTAGAATACAATTCTAGAATATTTTATTAAAATGAATCAATTTTAGTATTCTAGAAATAATCGGGAAATTCAGTTTTGTTGGAGGGGGGGGGCGACGAAAATACTGGAAACGAATTTTCTTTCGCTGATTTCTCTCTCAGAAATCATTATATTTTTTCACTTTATTTACATACCTTAGGTGTTTTTTTCGATGAAGGGAAGTTTCGGAAGTTTCCAATTCTCGTTGTAAGATCTTTGATCAACAAACGACTCAATGCTGACGTAATAAAACGCGGCTCATTTTTCAATGGACAAACTTCGTCTCGCAGACATCTCAAAACACAATTTCGACGTTCTGCGATATGATTCTGCTGTTATTACACTGTAAAAGTGAGACTTCGTAGATTGGGCTGTTAGTAAATAATTTATTAATAATGATTGATCATTTTTGAATCCAGTCCTTCACCAGAATCAGGTGTAAAGCGACAGTTTTGGCAAGAAAGCAAAATAAAACGAAAATAATCTTAGGAAGGAATAAAAAAATGCACAGTTGGAGAAAGCAAAACAGCGTAAATGAACTTAGATATTAATTGGAATTATTATTGTGCTAGTAAGAGCAAATTTAGAAGTTTTGAATTTGCTGCGAATTTTGACGATGCTGGTTCAGCAGAAGAGCATGGATTTTCAGTTGGGAGAAGCGGCTTAGGAAATCGTACATCTTTTCTTAGCTGAAAATAAGGTTGGGAAATGCATTTTCAAAGCAAATACAGCAGGTTACCTCTTTTGAAGAGTGACTTCTTTGATTTGGGTTTTTCTTCCTCAGCTGGAACAGTTTCTTGAATCTCTTCCGCTTGTACAACATTAGTAACATTCACACTAAAATTATCTTTTTAACATCGTCAATCTTAGTCGCTCTAATTACATAATTGCTTTTTCCTCTTCATCGTCGCTAGAGGAAGATGACGAAGAAGAGCTCTTTGAGCTTTTGGAAGACTTGGATTTCTTTGACGCTCCCGAGCAGCAACTGACGTTGTCTTGCTCTCCACAATCGACCGGGACTTCTTGGACGATCACTGGGGCGACGACTGGAGCTGGAGCGACCTCTTGATTGACCTGTACGATCACATTGACTTCGACATTGACCTCCTTTTCCTAGAGTTAAATGTCAATCAAGTGCAGAACTTTCAAAAGTACCTTTTCTGAGTCACTATCCGAGCTGCTGCTGCTTGATGACTTATCATTCTCCTCTTCTTCCGCCTTCTCAGCCTCTTCATCTTTGCTACCCTCTTCGGCGTTATCTTCATTTTCAGCGGGCTCATTATCGTCTTCATTCTTATCATTATCGTCACTCTTTTCCGCGCTTGACTCAGTGCCATTTTCTTTCACTTCGTTCTCTTCTTCTTGTTCTACAGATTCCTCTACTTCTTCTTGTTCTTCTTCTTGCTCCGGTTCCAGCTCTGGTTCGGGTTCTTCCTCATATTCTGGCTCAGGCTCAGGTTCTGGCTCGACAATTTCATCTTCTATTTCAGGCTAGAGATAGTTTTTTGTAAGTCCGTGCAGTTACATAATCATAACATACTTGTTCCTCTTGAGTTTCTTCCTCTTGTTCTGTGCTATCTTCTTCCGGCTCTAGAATTCAATGTAAGGCTCTTATCAATCACTTCAGTTTCTCTTTAGCTGCATCAGTCTTACCGGTATCTTCCCACTGTCTTTCGATTGTCATTATTGGTGCTTGGGGGTTATTAAAAGTATACTTATTGTTTTGGGTGTTTAGTGATTGCTGCGGAATTTGTCTCTCCGGGCGGGCTTCAGCTCTCGATTATGGAGAATTCTCAGTGGCGGCGAATCATGTTCTAAGCTAAATTCGAAAACTGCGCCGGGGGGCCGCACTATCAACCTTGGCGCTCAATGAATCAATCTTCTCCCTTTTAGAAGAATTCCTCTCTCCTTTCTCTTCCTTTTGTTGAAATCTTAATCCTCAATAGGTCGTTTTTTATAGCCTGACTTGGTATGAAAGGTGTTGTTTTAGCGCCGCCTTCTCCGGAAAGTTGTTTTATCAAAACAAAACACGTTACGTGACGATAAACGTGCGGTTTTAAATTTTATGTTGACAGGGATGAAATTCCGTCTACAGGTATTGCTTGTTCAAGCTTCACACAGATACAGGTATTAATTTCAATTTGTGAATCGAAGTTTATCAAATTTTACCATTCTCAAGTGCAAGCAGCTTTCACCTGGAAATTTAAGTAGCAAAAGCTGATAAGACGCCCCGAAGATTTTTATTATTTCTACCCACTTCTCGTAGCGTTTCTCGGCTTCCCCCTTAAAATATCATCTTGTGAATATGATTCGAAGAAAATTTACTGGTACTGATCATGATGACATGAGTCGGTTAGATTATCTGACTACTGTTTTGAGTCAAAGTTTTCGTTGAATAAGGGGCGTGCGTTTATAAGCGATTGACTACTCTATCATCTAATCAACTTGATATTCTCATCATAAATCTCGCGTGTGACAATATTTAAACGTTCGATTTGTTTGTTAGTATTTTATATTTATCCAGTGGTCAGTCACATTCTCAAGAACTTCCAGCGCTTGTCATTTTCTTCATAATGAGATTACTTTTTTCTCTTCTATTTTATGATATAAATGCTTTGAGATGTGACGAGAGAGTTTATCTTGAGAGAAGCAACTGGGAAAGTTCGACAATGATAAAAATTTGAGTTTGATAAAAATGATGATATTTCGAACTTCTAAAAGCCAGATAAAGAGGAACTGATCATCAAAAAGACAAAAATATCAGAAGATGATTTCATTGGACTCCAACCCGATTCCTCGCTCGAAAAAGCTTGGAGAAATCGGTAGAGACGAAAAACAATTAGCTTTGAATAAAACCATTTAGCGCAAACCACGAAGAAGGCTTTAGCCGCAACACCCGTGTCCTCGGAGGCAAAGACAGTCAACATGGTAAATTCCCTCACATGATTTCTCTTCAAACGCACAAACTTGTTGGCTCGAGCTTTTGTGGAGGAGCTCTGATTTCCGATAGTTGGGTGCTATCAGCTGCCCATTGCTTTACTGACATCTCAAGCGAAGAAATCGAGCAGACTTGCGGTCGAAATGGATGTCGGTATTATGAGCCGAAAGACTTTGACGCTGTTGCTGGAGCTTTCAACAAAGAGATCCGAGAAATCGAGCAGCAGCGCCGCCAACTTGCCGAATGGTTCATCCATCCGTTTTACACCGCTAGACCAGTATCTCATGATATCGTCTTACTCAAGACTAAAGAACCCTTTCAATTCACAGAGTATATCCGCCCAGCTTGCTTGCCAAAAGCTGAGGAGATTCTAGAGCCGAACCAGATCTGCTTCATCTCTGGCTGGGGTTACATGGGAGTGGAAGACAACTTGGAGCTCATCGAGAAGCTGCCAGATTTGCTTCAAGAAGGAATCGTGCCGATTCGGACGAAAGAAGACTGCAAAGAACGATACGGACGGAACTTTGTCCCAGACAAAAACATATGCATCGGAGGTCGTGGAATCGTCGCAAGAGATGGTGACTCTGGCGGGCCATTGACTTGCATTCGCCTAAGCAAACGAAGAGACGAGCTTTATTACACTCTCTATGGACTTTCTTCCTTTAGCGCTGCAAAACTCACCTCGCGCTTGCCTTCTGTTTACACAAAAGTTTCAATGTACGTAGAATGGATCAACGAAAAGATCAAAGAATCTAAACGCTCTGAGGCAGAAGGATCTCATTTCCAGGGTTTCCTTGCGACAACTCTTGAAGATAACGAGCATGAGGAGGCTGGTAGACTGTCGCCAAGAGCTAATCTTCCTGATGATCCGAATGAAGATATTTCTGATTCTGAGTCAAACGGGCAAAGCGCTTTTGACTCGGAGGAAACTATTGGAGAACTCGCCCCAAGAGCACCAACACCAGAAGACCCATTTGCAACGGGCGATCTACCTCAAACAGAAGATCGAGGACCAAGAGTGGACGTAACTATTTCCAACGCGACTTTTGCTGGCGTGGCGATTCCCCAATCCGTAGATGCAAAACCGAGTTTCCAAAGCTTGAGCGAAACATTCTATCAAACGGGACCTCAATTGCGATCGATGCAAAGCATGGAAAGAGGCCCGAAAATTGATCAATATGATGAAGAAGATACATTCACAGCTGAATGTCTTGAAAATGCACTTGGGTAAGCGTAGCTTATTTCAACGCTCAATTAAATCTTCAAGACTCGAATATAATGGGACGGAAGCAATAGCAAAACGAAGAACCTGCGTTGCATGGAGTAATTTATCGCCACGAAATCGATTCAGAACGCTGCCGTCAAATTTTTGCAGAAATCCTGACCGTGATCCTAGAGGACCTTGGTGCTACGTGTCTATTCCTCAGCGTCGGAATTCGAAGCCAATTTACAGGGTAATTGTTAACAACAGAGAAATAACTTTATTTACAATTTCAGTACTGTGACATCCCGTTGTGCTCAGAGTCACTTGCAGCTCCAACAACGACTACGACGACGAAGAGAACGACAACAACGACATTCACTCAGGGAACTCTAGCTGACTGGGAAATACCGATTGCAAATGCAATGGCAAGCGTGAACAATGCCTCTGACTTATCATCTTTGTAAGGAACTTTAAACTCATCATTTTGAACTAATTTTCATCAAAGTGATTACATTCCAGACTCCGGAGGAGATCCATTAGCTGGAGACAGCAGCAATTACTGGGCAACAACGACGACCGAAACAACCACGACAACAACCACGACAACAACAACGACGACGACCACAACAATGACTTCCACAACGACGACCTCCACAACAACATTAATGCAAACAAGCCGTCGAACAACCAAAGAGCCACAAAGACGATACCGACATCGTCAATATGGCCGCCCACGTGAATGCATTTATGAAAAACGAGGACTTCACTACTCAGGGAGAAAGGACCACGCCAAAAATGGTCATCGATGCGTTGCCTGGAGCTCTCTCTCTCATTTGAACCCAAATAGAAACCACGAGAAGAACTATTGCAGAAACCCGGATCAAGATCCGAACGGGCCTTGGTGCTACACAGGCAGAGATGAGTTGGGTGATATGGTCTTCCAGGTATTTAAAGTTGGACATGAAGATTTTCTCTATATTCTAGTACTGCGCGATTCCGAAGTGCCAAAGACGTCCAACTGGTGGAAACAGTGGTCGACTGCATGAAAGAATCACGACCACGCATTTGCCAAAAAGTCCACAAAAAGAAACGGGTACTCCAAGCCCGATTATACAAAATGGAGCTCCTAAATTTGATCCTTGTGATTTCGGAGACGAGGGCAGGCTCTCTAAATTCTAAACTAAAAATTTTTCTTCACTCACTCTTTCAATCTTGATTTGGCTCAGTTTTCAAGCAATATTATACTTTGCTCCGTTTCTTTACTGAAATAGTGGGTGAAAGTAGTAAAAAAGAAGAAAAAAAACGAGCCAAATCAAGATCATCTCATTTGGTGGCATCAATAGGCCTCAATTATTGTCACCAGAAGAGGAAAGAAAGAAGTGTGAAGAAGAGTTATTCAATTTTCTACCAGCTAAGCCAACAAGTTAAAGTCAATTTGAACACGTAAATTTGATAGAATAGGATTTACCCCGAAATCAGCGAGGACAACCGCTCAGACTTACTTCGCCGGAGACAATTACGACTGTAGAAATGGAATTCAGTACTTTGGCTCGCACAATGTTGGAGGAGGGATGAAATGCAAGCACTGGTCAAGTCTTCGGTTTGTCATCGATGAATCAAATGCGTAAAAATGATTTAGCAACATCTCATATTTCAGGCAAAATCATCAATTCCGTGGTTTGACGCAGAATTTCTGCAGAAATCCAGATAATGATCCAAGAGGCCCTTGGTGCTACGTTCAAATTTATCCAAAGGACTGGGTTTTCAGATAATTATACCATTTCGCACCAGAGTGTATGG
Source organism: Oikopleura dioica (assembly GCF_907165135.1). Taxonomy (NCBI): domain Eukaryota; kingdom Metazoa; phylum Chordata; class Appendicularia; order Copelata; family Oikopleuridae; genus Oikopleura; species Oikopleura dioica. The sequence goes on from NC_137292.1 coordinate 11,877,748, forward strand.
TTTGAAAGAAAAATTGAAAGAATCCATGAAAGCTAAAATTTCGATACTGTGACATACCAAAATGCTAATAAAACACATCTAAGATGAAAGTACAGCATCTCTCATTATTTTCTATAACCGAATTAGCTTCAGAAGATTTCTTATTTCCTTGATTACTGCTTTATCGCCAGAACTTGTTGTTTGTTTTACATAGAACAGAATAGCCTTGGACAGATCTGAGATCTCCTCCAGTCATTTATCAATAGAGAAAGCGAGAAAGGATACAACTGGGTTGAAAACTTGAAAAGTCAATAAATGTCAAGTGCATCGAGCTCACAATCGAACGTTTCAGCAGCCTCTCAAAAGGTAATTCACCACTTTATTCACTGGAATTCCTGGGCGCTTACTAATCTATCTTTTATAACCGTTAATTGTTGAAATTGCTGAAGGACAGATTCTCCTTGTTCTGAACTTTTAGGCGCATTAGCGCGGGCGCACGAGCTCTTTTGTCAGATTTGGAGTCTGACGCAAGTTTTTCTCAGGCAAGGCATAGTAAGAGACCGACGAATCAGGGAGGAGAATCTCACGCCTATTTTTCACCACTTTTCCAGCGCTGGTTAGAGATCACGAGTTCATTGATTTTCACTTTACGGACTTGGTCAGAGAAGTTCAAAAAGAACGAAATCATTGAAGGAAGGGCTGACCGACAAGAGATTTAAACACCAAGTTCTTTTCTAGACATGAACTTTTTTCCAATTTGAAAATTCACGTCAGCTCCAAAAGAAATAAAAATTTGAATAAAAAAGTTTCCGCAGTGAAAGTCTAAACCCACTAACCCTCATATGGGTGCCCAAAAATATGAAGAAGAGAAGTTTCTCGAGAAATTTGACCAGGTGGTTGTTTGATTTTTTCGCCCAGTGAAACCCAAGGGCGATATTTTTCGAACCAATCTTGATTTTTTACAGCCGAGATCTGGATCTCGCCAGAAAATTTTCAGTCGGGCGCGGCTCATTTTTTGAGTTTTTTTGTTATTTTTTTATATTTAATAATGGGTGTATTAGAGAAGAGTGAATCGGGATCATCGGATTCAGAGACTACAGGCTTTTTTCGAAGAAGCGGTTCTGTAAGGAGAATTTTTGTTTCAAGTCTTATCTGATTCATTATCGTAGTTACGTTGAACTCGTGAGACGATAAGTCATTTGAGTTGATTGCTTCGTTATGCAACAACTCAATAGCATCTAGTAACAAGTAAATTTTAGGAAGAAAAGGATGAGAAAAAAGGAAAGAAGAACAGCTCTATCACCACCATCCTATCCATTTGGAACTGCATCATGGGATCCGGACTTTTGACCATGCCCTGGGCTTTTGAAAAAGCTGGATTCGCTCAAACCATGGTTATCATGGTCCTCTGCGGAGTTTTTTGCTACTACACTGCTTATCTTGTAAGTTACTGAATAGCTGATGCTTGAGTTCTATCTAAATTCTAGTGCATCAAACTTGCCGACCACCAACGAAAGAAAGGCGAACCCCTTCCCGAATTCCAGACAGTTTGTAAAATCTACCTCGGCCCATGGGGAGAATATATTGCGCTCTTTGCGGCTGACGTCATCGTCATCGGCGCGTTGACGGTTTATTACGTACTAATGGCTAAGTTTCTTTACGGCGCCGGGATGTCCATTTACGAGCTCAGTACTATGGTAAGATGTTGACTTCTTGCCCCTATTCAACACTCGAATGTAGCCTGAAGGAAGCGAGATTAAAACTTACGTCGACCCGCCAAAATGTATCGCTTACCAAGAAAGCCGACTCGGTCTTCCGTTTTCACCAGCTGCCCAAGAAACCGGTGACGAAGAGACTTTCTCCGCTGCTTGGCAAAAGAACGCAACAATCCCGCTTTATATCCTCGTTGTGTTCTTCCTCACCAATATCAAAAACGTTACTTTCTTCGCCAAGTTCTCTGCCTTCGGAACTTTCACAGGTTTTACATCAATTGGTTATGTCGATAAATAATTGAGCATAGTCTTCCTGATCTTTTTCGTCACAATCTACAAGGGCGCTCAGTGGGGTTTCAGTGACAATGTCGATTTCGTCAATACAACTTCAATCCACTACGTCTCACAATTCAAAGCTACAGGAACCGCTGCTCTACCTGGAGTTCTATCGATGGGATATTTTGTACATTCAGCTGTTTGCACTTTGCGTATGTTTTTCGGCAACCAGATACAGTTTTTTTCCATCTTAAGAGGCCCCAACTTAAGAGGACTTTTGCGTCAATTTGGCTGATTTTGTCACCCTGAAAAATTCCAACTTAAGAGGACTTTCATGATAATTTTTATTAAATTTTAGAAAATTTCTATAAACCTGAGCCAGCCAGAGTGCACCATCTGTGGATAACTGGTCAAAGAATCAGCTCTTTCGGCGAAGTGATTTTGATATTTGAAAAAAGAAAGAAACTGTAGGGCAATTTATCGATAAGCTACCCTTAGACCCCCTTCCGGCTATTCTCAGTTAGGAGTAGGGTTAGGAAACAGCCTTACTTTGAGGATTACTAGATGCACCATGTGCGGTGCACAACTATAATAGCGCCGACACCTCTGAAGGTGTTTTTGGCCGGTAGGCTAAAATTTTCCGAAAAATGCACCGAATAATCTCCCTCTTCAAATTTGATGTCTGTATCCGATGCTGAAACCCAAATCCGAGCCAATTTTGGCATAAATATTGATTTTTCTTGGTCAAAACTTCTTGTTATCAAGTTTTTGTAGCAACTTTAACCTTCGGACGCATTAGGAAGCAAAAATATGGGGTTTTCAAAAATTTCAATTTTTAAAAATATGTATACCTGATTCGACTCGAAAATTTCCAACTTAAGAGGACTTTTTCTCAGCCCTTGTAATCTCAAAAGGCCTCTTAAGATGGAAAAAAACTGTACTGTTTAAAATTTCTTTAGTGAAAGACAACAAGAATCAGGAAAAGAACGCTCGTGATCTTGGCATCGCCTACATCCTCGTTTTCATCACCTACACTGCCCTTGGACTCATCTTCTACCTCTCTTATCCTGGCTGGAAGGGATGCATCTCAGATATGTTCATCGAGGTTATTCTTTCTATTTTTTCAAAAGGCGAAACAATCTCTTAGAACTTCGACAAGCGAGAATGGATTGTGCCAATGATGGACATTCTCATGTTTATCCGAATCCTGACTGTCTATCCTCTGCTCACCTATTTTATCCGCTGCCAGAACTTCCTCGTTTTCAGCAAGACCGAATGGCCTGGATACCCGAAAGTCGCCATGGTGAATTTCTTTATCGTCGCCCTTGGATATTTTTGCGCTACCTTCTATGACAAGGTATAATTAGTGGTATTCTTGGATGTTGAATTATTATAGATTGGGAATATCATTCGATACAGTGGAAGCTTCTGTGCGATGATCTACATGTTTTTCTTACCCTGCGTTGTCTACATGGTGCATCAAAAGCAAACCCTCGGCAAAGTACCCATCTCTTCCTATCTCATCCACGGTGTTTTGATCCTCATCGGCATTGCCAATTTCATCAATCAGTTCATCGTCAAAGACCCATACGATGAGTTCGTTGGAAATACCACAGTTGCCGCTTAGAAAAATTACACTCTGCACACTCACACACAGTTAGCCCAACTACCTTGAACCTAGTCACATTATTTGTGCCAGACCTTTTTCCTGCGATGTGATAATGTTTATATATAAATAAATATTATTATCTCATGATGAACTCTTTTAGCTTCGTCGATAGCCGTTACTCTTGCCATTTTCGTAGGTAGGTATCACAAAAATCTACTAGCCATTTACCTCTATTAAAAAATGGAAATATCGTCCGTTGCCAGAATAAAAACCCTATGTGGAAAGATCTGATACAGTATACAGTATATGATATACTTTATATCATATACTGCATATCAGGTACAGTTTGATCGATCAAGACTGCTGAGAACGCACTCATTCAAAGTTGAAATTCATCATAGATTGATGCATTAGAAACGCGGGCATGACATGCGCGGTACAGTTATCCCAAGAAAATTGCCTCTCGAGAAGAAATAATATCGTGGCTTTATAAAAGAGAAGTCCATTCTTTCGAGTTTCAGAGCAGTAAAAGCATGAAACCTTTTCAATTTTTCCTCCTTGCAAAACTAGCACACTCTCACACGGCTGGAAAATATCCCGTGACTTTCAAAAAAGTTATGGAGAGACTTCAAGACTACGATCTTTCGAACGAAGATCTGCTCGATCAAATCTTTGAAAATTATGTTGGTTAATTCATCTGTTATCCTTCAAACAAGATTCTGAAATAAAAAAAGCATTTGATTTTGGCCGCCAGTCACAATTGCGCACATTTGTGTCGGACAACTGTAATTGAGTAATTGTAGTGTTGTTTATCTTAGAAGGCATTTTTGTTGTTGATCGGATCGGTTATCCCCTTGTATTAGCTTCTAATGGAAGGATTCATTAATCGAAGAAGAAAGAGAAAACGCCGAGAGCTGAGGGCCCTTCACCCGCTCGCTAGCCAGATGCTCCAACTCAAAAACCATAAAAAAACGTCGGAAACTTTCGCCACAAAATTCTAAAGCGAGTTTCATCGAACTTTAACAGTATATAAATGCATGGCTAAGTGTGAGTCTTAAAATCAAGATTGATGAATTAAAATAATAATCAAGGTATAAAAACTGGCATAAAGGAAATAGCTTCTTTTGGATTTAGGAAGTTAGGAGCGTGGCATCTGCTCACTACAGGGTGCCGTGTATACAGTATCCCTGTCGTTCTGTATTTACTCTCGTTGAATGGCTAATCGATTAAGAATTTTTCAAATTCTGAAGCTTTCGGTTCACATTATTTGTGTAACACAATCTTCTTTCATGGAAAGTTGGTTGAGCTGTACGAATTTGGTAGTAAAAAGGCTGAGAGATTTTTGCAAGTGGCTGATGACTTCCTCTGTCATAAAAAGCATGTGTTTCTAGTACCGGGCGGAAGCGATTTCTGCTGCGAAAGGTTGAGCCTTTCATAATTGGCACGTGGGTTTGTTATTTGGACAGTTGGTGCAAAGTTGGAGCTTTCAGTGGAGCAGAAGCTGAAGTGGAGTCAACAGTCTAGAAAATTTAATTGATTTCCGGCCGCACCTAAGTCCCCAAAGTGGATGATCATCACTTCTTCCACTAAAGCCGGTTAACCGAGCGGAAAGTAAATTCAATTTCAGTTTCACCAACGGCCATTCAAGAACTTATAGAACTTGAAATCCCGTTTTATCTTCCCGGTCGTGCTGAAACTTTATGAAAATCAAAGTGTTCTTTTTCACTAATGCTACTTGAATTCATTTTGATGGGCCGAATTTAAGCACGGAAGTAGCTGTTAAACCCTTCTGCATAATTAATCACTTGATTCGTAACTGTATTCCTAACTGCCGCGCCTTCTGACCAGACGGATTTGGCTCCGTGCGAACATAATGTAACTCGAGCTGTAACTCGCCTCTTGCCAAAGAGTACAGAATCGGTTAAACAGGCGTCTTCTCTATTTTGCATTTGGACAGTGATCAAAAATTAATTTTTAAGCGCATCGCAGAAAAGCACATACGTACAGCGCTTGTTCATTAACGCGTTTAGGTGCATTTTACAGTTAATATTTAGCCAGCCACTTGAAAATCTGACTTGAAAGTTTGCCTTTTGCATCTTTGATCGGCCTTTTTCGAGCTACATTGAGATTCAATTAGATTTCTTGGACGAAAATCTAGCTCTGGATTTGTTTTCTGGAGCAGGTGAAGTACGTTTTTGAAGTTCCATTCGATTGAACGGTTCCGCCCAATTAATCAAACTTAGCGATATCAAATTCTCAAATTTCCAATTTTATTCTTATCCCTTAATTTTTCCTTTGAAACCGAAAAGTACAGGGAGGAGGAAAAGGGTTGAGTAGTGATAAATGAAGTGTCAGAAATGGTGTCAACAGCTCGTAATATGTCGGCAAGTTCTGAGGCGTATTGTGGTACCACGCCGCGCTAATTGAGCCACATTTACGCTCTTCAAAGGAGACCAGTGACCTGGAAGCGATAACCTGCCCATCTGGCGAGCCAGTACTTTTATAGCACCTCCAATAACTGATGATAGCTGATTGATAATAATTTTCAATATCTCTTAACACGATCATATCACATTTTTTATCTAAAAATGGGGTTCTAAGTTTTAAAATAAAATTTTCAATTATACCAACAATAAGATTCTTAATATTATTCCTAAATGATTTTTACAAAAAAATCTGCTTTCATCACCTTTGAAATCTATTTTGAAGCCTCTGAAAGTTCTGATTATTTTGCTCGAACTTGATAAATGAAATTTCATTTGTTAACATTTATTGTCTAACACATGCTTTAACATGTTTTTCCCTAAAATCTTCGAGATGCTTTAACACGCTCTCATTACTTTATTTGCCGAGTTCCATTCTCACATCTTGAGTTAAAACATTCAGCGGTAGCGCTCCTTCACGGTGAAAGTTTCACCTCATAAACCCAGGCCAAAATCAGATCTACCAAAACCTAACAGTAAATTTGGAACAACCACGGGTCAAGTGATGGCGCTGTTCTGTGCGGCGCTGCTCTTCCGACGAGCGAAGTATCTTTACGGTCGATTCATAGTCCTCAGCCACTGACAAGTCGAACTCAAAGCAGCTACATTCAAAAAGATTTTCTCGAGTACTTAATCAAATTCAGAACTCAGAAAACAGAGAAAGAGAGAGAGAAACCAAGTCAAAGAAAGGATGTTAGAGCCACTAGACGCGGCAAACTTACCGATTTCGGTCAGCTTACCTTCTGGCTGCTTGGATACTCCTGTGATGAGCTTTTCTGAGCTTTTAGAGCAGCCGATGAGCTACGACTTTCTCCCAAACAATGTAAGTGATTGAAACACTTTTGCTCAATAAATTTGGACTTTTAATTCATCCGGTGCTTCGAAGCCCAGAGGGGGACCCGAAAGGTGCCCCCAACAGTGCGTCCGGTCGTGTGCCCAGAAAATGTTTATTACCTGCGGCGGAGCTGTATCGATTAGGAAATAAATTTCTCAACCTTTCAAGAATACAAATTAATTTGACGACGAAAAACGGCGAAGAACTATAAAATGAAATTTATTCAAAACTATAAAAAGACGCTCCTGATCGATAATTGTATACTAAACTTTTAAAACTTTGATCGATCTTCTTTTTAAAACCAAATTTCAGTCTCTCGATTCTGGCCGGGAAAGTTTCACATCAACAGGATCGGCTCAATCGTCTCCTACATCACCTCTTACATCTCCGGCGGAGCAAACTGCCTCTCCTACCCTTCCAGAAGCTCAAGTTTCTCTCAGTCAACAGCAAACTCCAGCGACATCTTCAGCTCAAAGCCATTATCCGCAGGAATTTTATCCTCAATACGTTCCACAGCCTGATGTAAGATTTTGCTCATTTAAATATTGGTTTTAACTGTCTCTTAGGTCTATCTCTACCCACAATCATATCTCCCCGTTCAAAATCAACAGTACCAGCAATATCACCCGGAAATGACTACCAACTACAGCAATACGGCCGCTTTTTACCCACAGATTCCAAAGTCAACTCAACTCGCTCCTGAACAAGGCTTTACTGGAAACTTCAGCAGTCATTTGCCATCAAATGTCCCTCCACCTGGTACACGTCTTTCGAGGAAATCTCCGAAAAAGAAGAAGAAAAAGGATCCTAACGAGCCAAGCAGACCTGTTTCCGCATACGCCTTATTTTTCAGGTAATTTAAAAGCAAAAGATTTCAAATTGAGATTCTCTTCCTTGATTTCAAATTGCAACAGATGCGTTATTAGGAAATTTTAACGCCTATCATTCAGAGAAACACAATCGCTCATCAAAGGCCAGAAACCCGAAGCAACTTTCGGCGAAATCTCAAAAATCGTGGCGTCGATGTGGGACGCACTCGGGGATGAAGAAAAGACGGTAAGAAGCGATAAATTACATTATGCATTGATCAAGGCGCGCGCAAACTCGTGTCGCTTTCAATTATTTCCAAAGCTCACTCCCCTTGGGCTAAAGACGAGATTTTGTTTACTTTTGAAAGGGGATAATGTATATTGATGGAATCGGATCAGGGAATGATTATTTATTCGCTGAATACGAGCCTCTCATCTCCGTCTGTTACCGATGTAACTCAGGTTGAGCGCCGGATAAGCCTACAACTAAATAATACTCTAATGGGAACTGATCGAAATGCAGTTTGTTCTGACCATAAATACAGATATCTGACTGATTTGAACTGAAATAAGTCGTAAAAAACAATTTAGGTCTACAAGCAGAAAACCGAAAACGCGAAAAGAAACTATCTCCGCGAGCTGGCATCCTACCGAGCATCCCTGGTTTCAACATCCAACGGCCAACAACAACAACACTCAGTCCGGGCGAAGCCTTACTGAGCACAAGGCATCACCATTCATTATTTCATATTTTCTCATCGCACATAAATCCTAAACTCATCAACCGACGCGTAATTGAACTGTTCAGTTATATAATTTGTACATTTGCGCTTTCTACGGAGATAAAAAATATTTTCATAAATTTCTGTAAATAAATAAAAAATTTCAGCAAAAATTGAACCGAGATTTCAACACGGAGGCGTGTTATTTACACAGTCCTGTGCTCGTATTTATCTTTTTGTCTACCTTTCTTTACGAGAAATTTTTTTTTTTCAAAAAAAGGAGAACGAGAAAAATGCTCGAATTTCTTTTTATTGTAATTTCAACTTTTGTCACGTGCCATGCTGAGTTTCTGGATGCAGAGGATACGCGTTGGGTCAGAGTTTGTACGAAATGGATTCCATGCCTTTTGCTTGCGATTATGATCCAAAATGAGAAAAAGAAGACGAAATGCATCCCAGGCAAGCTTTAATTCATTAATAGAGAGCTTCCACCCAGTATATTTTACAGTACTAAGAATCTGAGCTGTCCATATTTATCCGTAGTTATCATTTTCTAGGTGCACCAACAACGATCCAAGTTGGTTTGTTCTTTTCTGCCATCGGTGAGTAACAGAACTAAGGACTATTTGTTTTACAAAGCTCCTCCTGACCTTCAACTCAGGTGATGTTTTTCTGGTCTACGGAATGTACGAAAACTACTTTATTGCTGGCGTATGCTTCTTTGGCATTGCACAAATGTTTTACACAATGTCATTCGGCTGGGAAGTTTGCAACTACGTCTCGATGATGATGATGGTCTCTATGAACTACATTCTTCAGGTAAATTGTACTCATCCTTGATTTTCATTCACAAAACTCAAATAGAGAACGGTCATCGCCGAGGTTCAAGATGAGAAAATTCATGTCATGGTTGTTGGTTACAGCGTTCTTCTTACTTTTATGGGCTGGAGAGCTGTTGATGCTGCAGTAGCACCTGATGCTTCTGGTAGTAATTTTTATGATTCATGTTTTGAGTCTGTTTTTAGGCTGGGAGCGAGTCTATTCTCTTCTGGGAGGCATCATTTTCGTTATTTCCGACCTTATGATCGCTGTGAATCAATTCGTTCGACCGATTCCAAATCACAAACTTTATATTTTGAGCACTTACTTCTTTGCCCAGTACTGTCTCGCTCAATGGTCAATTTGCAAGGCTCACCGAATGCCCAAGATAAAAACCAACTAATTCCATGGAGATTAATTTCGCATCAAAATAAACGCCACGAAAAGCCTATTCATTCTTTTAATTTTATTATCTTCTGAGGAAAGAGAATCAGACATGTGATGGATTGGATTCTAATACCGCTTTCGAAGGTCGCCCGCGAACATAAATTATCTCCTTGCTCAGCGTCTTGAAAATTGAGTTGTCTTCGTTGTTGGCAGTTTGATTTTACCTTGGTCGATGATTTTGGTTTTATAAAGGCGAGTTGGAGCTGATGTCTTCCATAAATAAGTGCACTTTTTGAAGTGAATATTAGCAATTATTATCCTCTATTTTCCGCTATCTTTTTCTTTGTAAAAGATCTTTGAATTTCAAGAAGAACTCTATTTGTTTAGGACATTATTTCACTATTTCTTATAAGCGCCAGATGCACAAGCCCGCCTGATATGCTCAGAAACAAATTGACGCTCATTTCCAGTTTCGTCGAAAAGAAATTCGAGTAATGTCCGATAAAACCGAAGCAGACCTGAATGATTCAGGCTGAATCCTTCACTCTCTTTTTTCATCACGAATATCTTACCGAACAAACGAAGCTTGAGAAGCAGCAAAATATGCTCAAAGAATAGGAGCAAAGAGTTTTCAGATGACCAGCTAGAATGGATAATATTCCTGTGCAGAGAAAAACTGTATCGAGCCCAGAATAGCCATAATAGTAAACAAACCAATCGTCCCAAATAGACCAGCTGGTCCAGCTATCTAATCATAGAATTACAAATCGTCGTATTCATGAAGTCAAACCGTCACAATTTGAATCCAAATCATCACTTGAACCCGATTGACTAGAGCCCGAATCATTTTCATCGTTGCATAATTTTGGCTTAGGCGGCGCTAGAATGAAAATCTAGATTAATAAAAAGAGGATGATTCTACCTAAGTAACAGTGGAATATTATCGTAGCTACCGTAATGGCAATTTGAGAAAATGCTAAGTTTTGGAGAATTTTTTCTTGCGTCATTTCTTTCTCTCTTTTTTACAAATGAAAGTTCAATGCGTTTTCTCTTTCTTTTTCGTTTCTCGGTGCAATCAACAGTGACTTTGATTGAGGGCTCACTTTTCTTTGGTTTCTTCGATTGTGCTCACTAATGAGATGCTGGGCCAGTTCAATTTAAAATCGAAATTGGGCACACTGGCCGGGATCGTACGTAACTCGCAGGCGTTCCAACTGATCTAACCACAGATCGTGGATGCACCAGTCCTCCCTTGGGCCCCGAGCAGGTGTCAAATCCACATTGAAAGGCGTAGATCATTTTGGTTATTACCTTCCTCGTCCGAGTTTCGATTTTTATGCACGGTATCTTACAGTCTTTTACAGACTCTGTGTGATATTTTTTGCGCGAGAAATCAACGAGGAGTAATTAGGCGAAGCAGACCTATTTTAATGACGATTTTGATAGGCGAAAATCGCATTGATATCTTTCCAAGTACTAATTTTGAATAAACACCATCTAGTCATTGTATCCCATAGAAACTCTAGTCATCAAAGCGATCCCGCGAAAGTCAAAAATAAAAAGTTCAATCACGCGAAGACGCGAGCCGTAGAGGAGCTTAAAATTTTTATGAGGCTGATCGAGCCAGGTGAAGCGAGAAACCTGTTTGGATTTTAAGGAAATTTATGTGCTGTTTCTATTTAGGCTGTGTATTTGCTCCGTCACGGAGGTTGAAATGGACCCCTCCCCATGTTTTTTCATTGAAGGGCAAATAATGCAAAATAAGCTTTCAAAGAATAATTCCCAAATGAGCAAACTTTCGACAGAGTGAGAATCCAGTGCTGTCCGAAAATTCATTGTGGTCAATTTTGTGGTGAGTTTGACGCTCATTTAGACCAAGAAAAGTACTCTTCATACAAGTTTAAAAGCTCCTATGCTTTAGAGCACTCCTTTGACATTGTGAATAAATGAAATTTTACAAATGCCAATAGTTGTGTTAACAAGAAGTTCTTGATCCTTCTTCTGGGGAGTTAGCTATTTATCAGGATCAACTCGTCTCGTCTCTAATTATTGCTTTCATCTGACGTTGATCCCCTTACTTGTGGCAGTCGCTTGATTGACGACGACTTTTGCGCTGATCGACGAGTTTATACCGCAGCATTTTTACAGACTTCAAGACGTACTCAGAACAAGTCCTCGTGATATCAAAAGCCCTAAAGAGCATTTTTCTTTTAGGAAATATGGTGGAAGAGCCTCAATTACGTTCCAACTTACCTGGACGCAGGTGTCCATAGCTGCACTTTCCCCACATTGGATCAGAGGCATTTACTTATTGACCGCTTGATTACTACTTTCTTCCTTATCAGATCTCTCGTACCTGATCATCACCTGTTGCCTTTGGCGCTGTTCTGAATCTATATAAATCTATCTTCTCTCATTTTACCATTCACAACAAAAATCGAAAACTCACAATGGTTAATCTTCTTTCAAACACTAACCTTCGATTCCTCACCTCCCTCCTTTCAATCTTCGCCATCGCCGCCGTCTTGTGTCATTGTTTCGTCTTCATCATTTTATTCTCCAACATTGGCATTTCTGCGCAAATTTCCGAAGAACTTCCTTACTCGATGATCGGCCAAGGAATTTGGTCCGGTGGAATCGCCCTCGTCACAGCTTGCATTCTCTTCACCTTCATCGCTTGCAGAATTCAGTGCACTTTCTCGAAGTTCTACTTTTCTAGCGACGAGAAAACTAGCGAGAAAACAGTAGTGGTCATCCTACTCGGGACGTTTCTGACGACTCTGGTTTGCGCGCTCATCGACGGCTTTGGCTGCGTCAATCTCGTCCGATCCGTTTATTTCGAAAGCGTTGGCGGGTCAGTTCTCTTCGCAATGTTGCTTTTTGAAGGCATCAGTCTCCTCGGCTGCTCGCTCGTATCTTTCATCATCATGGCCTACTACACGAGCAACAACGAGCTTGTAGCGAACTTCCGCGCTCTGCAATACCAGTCAGATGTCAATTCAATCCAACGCTCCGTCTCCGGCCGAACCGACGATTTAACAACTCTGGTGGATGCAAGGATTGTCAACTCGCGGAAAAACTCGACATTTTTCTACGTTACGAGCGAAAATACTTCCGGATACAGATCGTATTCAGATGTTGATGAGTATATGTCCGTGATCACCAATTCGAACTTTTACGACTAAACTGGTTCTGTATATAAACTGTATTTTGTCTGAATCTGTAAATAAAATGAATATTCTAAATCGATTCTGATATTGTTAAAATGATCTAGGGTCTAACGATCTCCCATAACTTCATAAGTAGCGATTTTCCTAAAGCCATAAATCCCCTGAAGGTCAGCACCTGCTTTTTTCTACCCTGCTGCAAATTTGACGCGTCTTCTGAGCTCCGACGCTCTTGAAATCATATTTGTTAATACCCTGGCTATTCAAAAATTTATTTTGGGAAAACGTGGGGAGAATCTAATCATCCATCTCAATTTTCATGTTCAAGTTTGTAGATGAAAGAAAGAGGTAAACTTTTAATTTTCCTTTTCCTTTGGCTACCCTTCAGCTTGCTTATTTTTAATGGGACTTGAACTTTTCTACTTTCTGTTTACTTTTAGAAAGTTTTTGGAAACAGAAAGCCAGGTCTCAGCTGTCCCTTTTTCTTCTGATAAGGATTCATCTCCCGCCGGGGGACGAATCACCACTACGCTTATCAGTATTCTGACAGGCCTCAGAATAATTGATGGCTTTTACTTCCGTGAGAAGTAATGATTAAAGCTTTTAAACGGTTCTAAAAGGGTCTTTTTAAGCGATTTAATAACTTTATTGGCTTAAAAAGTTGATAATGTCGATTTCCGCTCGATATAAAATTATCGCCTTGTTTCTTTTTTTTTGACCTCAGAGTAGCATCAGAATGACGTGAAGATTTTTAACTAATAAGCCGTGTTAATCCGATTTTCCAACAGTGGGTTTTGGGCATTAGAGGGCGCTAAAAACGCGCTACTCGCGACTAGCGCTGATTGAGCTCCGACTCTCTGAATCATTCACGCTTATTTAGCGCAGCGCCAGAGATCTCCTCCAACTCGACAAATTTCATTTTCTCTAAAAAAAAGAACATTCAAACTGACATTTTTTTCAAGCACTAAAAAATTTAAAAAAAAGAGGTTGGGCAGATCGACATCGAAAACAAAAAAAAAATACGAATTTGAAGAAGATTTTTGAGAGAGGGTCTATCAATTTTATACGAAAATTTCAGGTACATTTCTTGCCTTTTCGTTTATTTACCGACATATTAAAATGTCATTATATATTTCTATAGCTAAAGAAATTACCAATTAACCCGTATGTTCTCTGATGACAAGATTAATAACAAGTCGGACGCAAATTACTGTAATGGTAATTGAGTTTTTGAGTAGTTGTCCTTTGCTGCACAAGTGCTCCTTGTCATTTTTTGAAAGGTTTCTTTCTGAAGAGCGGAATCCAAACAGATTCACAACGTCATGAGAAAGTCCAAACACTGATCCGAAAATAAGTACAGGAGATTACTGTTATTAAATTTTCACACACTCCTGAGGGACAGCAGTAGCATCATATGCTTGTTAGGAAATATGCATATTTCTGATCATTCACTTAGAAAATCGAGTGGATCAGTTCAAAAAAAACAATGATGAAAATTTTAAATTTCAGCTGTCGAAATTTCAACAACTTAATTTGGCTGGCCCTTTGATGAAAAATTTTACGAGCAGAATGAAGACACTCACAAAGTCGCAGAACCATTTTTATTTTTTAATAAGGCAGCTTTATTAGTAAAACACTTTCGCACTAAGCCGTACTTAGACATCCTCGAAAGGAAAATGCTGATTAATTAAAAAAAATGAATTTTGGCGCCGGACCAAGCTCACGCCAAGGAATCGCCCTTTTACGATATTTTCGAATTAATTTATCATCTATTAATCTCTTTCCTCCTTCCAATCAAAGACTTTTAGACAGAATGAGCGCTGGAATCAATCATCAGTGATGTCAAACGCCACCGAACTTTTCCTGACAGTAACTTCCGCCACAATTGCAGATTCTGATGAAAATCAATTGAGCCAAGCAAAATGTCTATTGCCAAAAATTTGCCTTTGCGAAGCAGGTACTTTTTCTTTCATAGAGACAAAAATGGTCAGAAAACAAGCTTTTATTGAGGAATTATTGTATCATATAATTGAATGATTTCGCATTCAGAGCTGTTCTTCTGGAAAGAACTCAATTTGATCCCTAAACCTTTTTTTCCTAAAATCGATCACTTTCCACAACTTGCCAAATAACAACATCAGAAGGCATAATTGGGGAAGCGAGGTCTAATTAGAGTGAATAATTTTAGAGGATAACTGTCGGACGTCATTATCGGCAGTTGAAGGTTTATAACCGATAGTTGACGCAGTTGCAAAACTTGCAATAAAATATATATTATTCAAGGCAAAAACATTCTTGACTCTCACTTTTAGCTGACAAAGAATGCCTCGTAATTCTGGGAATATTGATGATTGCCGCAGCACTCGCTCTAGCCGCTGTGCCCGTTTGTGTCATCTTCATTCGCTCAAAGCGAGTCTCAAAGGTAAATGTTAAAATGAATAATATTTTTTAAATAAAACTTTTTCATTGAAGATCAAAGCGGCGCAAAAGGCAGACCTGGAATCAATAGCAGAATCCAACAGGCGCGACACTTTGCTAAACAGGTAAATTTCACTCAGACAAAATAGCGCGCCCCTCTGGCGATTTGGCAAAGGCCTGGAAATTCAATAAAACACCTTTATTAGAAGCAATGCGCGCTTCCGGCGAGAGTAGCATCGATCTGTGACAGATTTTGTCAGAAATTGACCTTAAAATTCAATTAGAAATTCTATCGGTGCGTAATTTTTAAGGCTAAATTTTCACTGACTATTATGCTCTTGAATAATTTTGAATTATAGCGCGAAATTATAATAATTAAGCTAAATTGTGGATCAAAGACACCACTTGAGATATTCCAGATGTTATTCTCTTCATTATTGATCTCAACTGTAGATGAATTAACCGCCTCAAAATTTCTGTTTTAGGTCGAGTACAATCAATTACTACGCTACAGAGTTGGAAACCAACACAGTAAAGATGGATTCTGCAAACAGAACGTATTCAAATCTAGCGCCGAGTGTTGGCAAATCAAGTTCTACTGGCTCTACCGACGAGTCTGGCTACACTTCCGATTCGCTACTGGCGACTTTTGAACTGCAAACTTCTTTTTCAAACTCAAACTAATATATTCAAACAAAAATTGTTAATTAACAAATTTATTGGAAATCGTGGTCAGTGATAAATTACTTGCTCTCAAGAGCCTTTGATCGAGCCTTGTTAACAGCGGCTTCAGCCATTTCAGCTCGCTCGTTAGCTTCGTCAAGTTCGTGCTGGACCTTTCGGAATCGGGACATGGCGGAAGAAGCAGATTCAGTGGCGTCTTCAGCGGCCTTCTTGTAGGACTTGACCTTGGAGTTGAGCTTGTCGATGCTGTCAGAAAGTCGGACAAGGTTCTTCTTGTCTTCATCGTTCGCGTAGTTGGCTTCCTTGTATTTACGCTCGAGCTTTCGCATGACCTTGGTGTTGTCGCTAGTTCGTCGCTGCTCGCTCTCGAGTTCCATTTCGATTTCTCTGCACTTGGTCTCGAGCTTCTGGACGGCCTTCTTACCACCCTTAAGAGCGACCTGTTCAGCTTCGTCAAGTCGCATCTGGAGATCTCGAAGGGAGTTCTCCTGGTTCTTCTTCATACGCTCAAGATGCTGGGACTGGTCCTGCTCCTTCTTTA
Organism: Oikopleura dioica; assembly: GCF_907165135.1. NCBI lineage: Eukaryota > Metazoa > Chordata > Appendicularia > Copelata > Oikopleuridae > Oikopleura > Oikopleura dioica. Next base: position 11,894,189 of record NC_137292.1, read on the forward strand.
GGTCTTCAGAGAGAAGGGCGGCGGTAGTGAGGGCCTTCTTAGCAGCATCCTCAGCAGATCGAGCCTCACCAATGGCTTCTTCGACTTCGGTCTTGACAGCGTTGAGCTCACCCTCGATCTTTCGCTTCTGGTTGATGAAAGCGCCGTTTTGGGTGTGGAGCATGTTAGATCGCTCGTTAGCCTCCATGAGGTCGTTTTCGGCCTGTTTTCGGGTTCGCTCGGCCTGCTCGAGTCCCTGTCGGAGCTCTTCAATTTCAGAGGTCATAAGGCCAACTCGTCGCTCAGAGACAGCAGATTGTTCTCGAAGATCTTCAGTCTGTCGCTGAGAATCATCAAGTCTCTGGTTCAAGTCCTTGAGCTGAAGGAGGAGATCCTTGGTGTTCTTCTGGGCATCCTGAGCCTGTCGGGAGGATGTAGCCATGTTGACCTCGAGGTCATTAAGATCGGATTCCATCTTCTTTCGGGATCGGATGGCTTCACCTCGAGCTCGCATCTCATTGTCGAGAGAAGCTTGGATCTGCTCAACAGATCGTGAGGCATTTCGTCGAGCGTTGTCGATTTCTTCGTCCTTCTCAGCCAATCGTCGATCGATTTCCTGCTTGAGCTGCTGAAGTTCAACCTGGACTCGGAGAGTCTTGGCTTCTTCGGACTCAATGGCGGCCTCGGCTTCTTCAAGAGAGGACTGGATGTCCGCTCGCTCCTGGTCAGCCATTCGCTTAGTCTTCTCAAGCTCATGAATAGTCTTGGATCCTTCTTGGAGCTGGTCGACAAGCTCCTGAGCCTCTTCAGCGAGATTCTTGTTTTCTCGTCGGATAGCTTCAAGGTTCTCAACAGTCTCTTCAGTAGAATTCTTGAGCTTGAAGAGTTCAGTCTGCTGGTTTCGCACTTCTTTTTGAGCAAGCTCAAGTTCGACCTGGGCTTCTTCTTGCTTCTGTTTAGCTTCTGCAAGGAGCTTATCGAAGTTTCGCTGCTTCTTGTCAAGCTGAGATGCAGCGGCGTTTGATCGTTCAAGATCGGCGGAGAGATCTTCAACTTCACCCTGGAGTCGGGTCTTGGTCTTTTCGAGAGATCCGCATCGGCCTTGAGCGGCTTCGACCTGCTCTTCAGATTCCTGAAGTCGAGCGACGAGCTTCTTCTTAGCTTCCTCAAGTTCTTCAGTTCGCTGAATAGCATCAGTCTCGTACTTGTTTCGCCACTGGACGCACTCGTTGTTAGACTTGCTGAGATTTCGCTGAAGTTCTTGCTTGGACTCCTGCTCTTCCTCCATCTGTTCTCGGAGCATATCAGTGTCGTGTCGCTGAGACTGAAGTTGGTGAGAGAGCGAGTTCTTAGACTTGGACTCTTCATCGTGCTGTCGCTTGAGCTCATCGTGAGTTTGAGAGAGGGAGTTCTTGTTTCGAACAAGCTGAGTGTTAACAGTGTCCTTCTCTTCAATATGTCGACGATAGTCGTTGATCTCCATCTGGATTCGATTGTTATCGTTGTTGGAGTCGGAAAGTACGACGGCGCCTTCTTCAAGTTTCATCTTGAGGTCAGCGATGTTATCCTCAAGGTTGCGAGTCTGCTTTTCGTAGTTAAGCTTAGATTTGGTGAGAGACTCAACATTGACGTGGAGCTCATCGACTTCCATCTTTGCTTCGGACTTTTCCTTTTCGAGCTTCTGCTTGATTCGGTTAAGATTTTCAATCTGCTCGCCGAGAGAGGTGGTCTGATCACCCTGCTTCTTTCGGATATTAGAAAGAGATGATTCGTGGTTAAGAGTGGCTTCCTCAAGTTCTCGTCGAACCTTGGCGGCTTCAGCGTCTCGTCGCTTGGCAATTTCGATCTGAGCTTGAGTGTTGGATCCAGCTTCTTCAAGTCGCTCAGCGAGCTCCTCAAGTTCTCTGGAAAGATCTCCTCGAGTCTTTTCAGATCGAGCTCGTCCACCTCGCTCAGATTCGAGCTCTTCTTCGACTTCTTCGGTTCGACCCTGGAGCTCCTTGATTTTTTTCTGGAGCTGAGCGGCCATAGCCTGCTCATCCTCAAGCTTCGCGTTGAGCTGGGAGAAATCAAATTCAGACTTCTTCAAGGCTTCTTCCTGACCAGCCTTGTCATTTTCAAGATCCATAATCTGTTCTTGAGAGAGTCGAATGTCGCCTTCAAGCTTTCTCTTGGCTCGTTCAAGGTCCATTCGAGACTTTTTCTCAGCTTCGAGGCCGATTTCAAGATCATCGACCTGCTGTTCGAGTTTGCCCTTGGACTTGGTGAGATTGACGACCTTTTCTTCCTCATTTTGAAGATCTCCAAGAGTCTGCTTGTGAGCTTCTTGAAGAGCTTTCTTCTCCTTTTCAAGCTTGTGAATGGCCTCGCTAACAGAAGCAAGTTCCTCGGTAACGTTCTTGGACTTGTTCTCAGTTGCGTGCTTTTCTTTTTCAATCTTGGCAAGAGTCAGCTCAAGATCATCAATATCCTTCTTAAGTTCGGAAGATTCATCTTCGAGCTTTCGTTTCTTAGCAACAAGCTCGTTGTTCATTTCTTCCTCATCTTCAAGTTTCTCCTGGAGATCTCGGATCTTTGCATCAAGCTCGATCTTAGCAGCAATGAGTTCTTCGCATCGACCCTCAGCGTCATCAAGGAGAGCGTTTTGAGTCTCAGCCTTTTGGGTCAGTTCATTTCGCTCCTGTTCGAGAGCAACAGACTGCTCCTCGAGCTCAGCTCGTCGCTTTTTCTCCTTCTCGAGCTGCTTTTTGACCTCATCATAGTTCTTTTCAAGCTCCTGCATCTTCTTGCCCTCTTCGGCTTGGGAGATAAGAGGCTTGATTTTGTAGATGATCTTCATCCATTCCCAGTCCTTCAAGTACTGGAAGGCTCGGATATTACCCTGGATGATTTCGATCGAATCTCGTCGCTTGATCATCTCAGCGTAAGTTCGCTCAGCAAGTCGGTATCGCATGTAAGACTGGAGAGAAGTGAGAATGGCAGCAATTTTTTCATCACGCTCGTCTTCGAGATCACCAATAACACCAGCTTTGAAGAAAAGTTTAGTGTGGCCGAACTTATGCTTCTGGTCGGAAAGAGCGATTCCAGTACAAATTTCCTTAGACATGGCTTTCCAGTCACAGAACTCCTGGTCCTTCTTTGCTTCAGCGTGAAGAATGACATATCGCTTGGCAAATTCTTCGTACTGGACTCGAGAAGGGAAACCCTTTCGGCAAATACGGATACCTTCCAACACACCGTTACATCGAAGCTGATGGAGAACAAGATTCCAGTCCATGTGGCCGGGCTTTTTGATTTCGTTGGGGACAATGCAGCGGACAAAATGGGGCTGAGTAGATCGAAGGTTTGACATGAGTCGACCAAGGGATTCTCGGTGAAGACCGGAGACAGTCTGGAAAGAACCACCCTTTTGCCGCTTTCCACCTTTTCCTCCGCCACCCTTTTTGGCAGCTTCGGCGGCTTCTTCAGCAGAAACGTATGAGTCCCACTGAGCGAGGATACACTTGTTGGAAGATTTCCTGAAAACAAAGTTAAAATCAGTAAAAATAAAGTGATATTACTTAAAGAGACCGACGACAGAAGGGTTGAGAGGATCCTTGTTCTTGAGAAGCCAATCAGTGACGTTGTAACCGACAGTACCGGCGTAGTGGTAAAGCTCAAAGTGAGGAGCAGGGACGTCAGCGTTCTTGTGGTTCTTGGGGTTGGGCTTGCCGATCTTGTCGTTCTTACCCAAATGCTGCTGGAAGAGCTTGTCTCTGAAGGTCATATCAGTAGCCTTCGGGAACATGCACTCTTCTTCGAGAGTGGACATGATACCAAGAGGCTTTTCGATCAAGTCGATGGTAGCGGCCAAATCCATACCGAAATCGATCATTTCCCACTCAATACCTTCCTTCTTGTATTCTTCCTGCTCGAGAACGAACATGTGGTGGTTGAAGAACTGCTGGAGTTTCTCATTGGTGTAGTTGATGCAGAGCTGTTCGAAGGTGTTGAATTCAAAAATTTCGAAACCGGCGATATCGAGAATACCGATGAAGAAAGATCGAGGAAGGTCAGTAGAAAGGGCTCGGTTGACGACTTCGACGAGCCATTTGAAGAGTCGATCGAAGACAGCCTTGCAGATGGCCTTCAGGGCGTAGTTGACCTGGTCAACGGTCTGACCCTTGGTCACGTAATCAGCGCCGACCTTAATTCGTGGGGTACAGAGGGCCTTGGTATATTCAGAACCAGAGATACCCAACATGTAACCAGCAAGATCAGCAGCTTCATGTCCATCGGGTTCAGCCTGTTCTTCTCGGGGCTTCTGCTTGAACTCCATGTTGCCAGAGTGCATCAAACCAGCAGTAATCATGTAGATACCAGCCTTCTCCTCAGCGTTGAAACCGAGAACGTCAAAGGAAGAGTCAGTAGCATCGAGTTCTTCAACATCGTTGATAGACTTGACCTTAATCTCACCCATTGAGCAGTATTTGTAATCATAAGGGTTGTGCGTGATCTGGGTCATTTCGTTGATGTCCTTTCGGCCTTCGCAGCAGATCTGGTAGAAAATATGGAAACATCGCTCGGCCTTGAGCTGGAAGACAACTCGAGACTTTTCGAGCAGGTAGGTATCGATATCACCAGAAGCGAGTTTACCAGTGAGACCGAAGTGAATTCGGATAAATTTACCGAATCGAGAAGAGTTATCGTTACGGGTGGTCTTAGCGTTACCGAAGGCCTCCATAGCAGGGTTGGCAGCGACAATCTGATCTTCGAGGGTTCCACCTCCCTTGAGAGCTGGAGCACCGTCGTCACCGTCTTTACCTCCAGATCCAAGGGCGGCGACAACGGCGAAGTACTGGATGACTCGCTTGGTATTGACAGTTTTACCAGCTCCGGACTCGCCGGTGATCAACATGGACTGGTTATGTCGTTCTCGCAACATATCGTTGTAGGCGTTATCGGAGATGGAGAAAATATGGGGAGGCATTTCAGACTTTCTCTTGCCCTTGTAGCAACCGACGACGTGGTTGTCGTAGACGGAGAGCCACTTGTAGGGGTTGACAGTGATACAAAAGAGACCGGAGTAGGTGTAGATCATGAACTTCTTGTATCGCTCGTCCAAGTTGTAGACCACAGCAGCCTCAGAGAGGTAGGTCATGTTGGCCAAATCCTCGAGCAACTCGTACTTTGGAGGGTTTTGCTTTTCAACCTAAAGACGGAGTAAATCAGTGTTTTTTCAAATCAACAGCTTACCTGCTCGTCTTTAAAGTCCTTCTCCTTGTTATCATTCAATCGTCGGACCTTGGTGGTTCCGGGCTTGTCACCCTTACCGATGACGAGACCCTTGACGTAACCAGTCTCAGAGAAAGGGACCCAGACCTGCTTGCCACCCTCAAAGGGCTGGTTTCGGATCTCCAACATAGTGGTATCGGGAAGTCGGAGCCATTGAGCGGCACTACCGGCTGCCTCGGGATCCCAAAGCGACATCTTTAAAAATAATTAATAAAAAATTAAGTCTCTGGGTATACCTTGTTGAAGTTTTAGTTCAGAACAAAATGTTGAATTGCAAAAAGCTGGGGCGTATTTATGCACACGATTTGAAGGTGTTGACTTGCTTGGAAGAGCCAAACCGGCTCTGATAAAGATGACGAGTCGCTAATTTCCTGCGTTTCAGCTGTACTTAACCAAGTGCCAAGCGCGTTTGTACCTTTCTACCGCACGAGAGTGACGTTAATCTTGTTGAAAGATAGGCAATATCTGTAAGAATACGAGCAGGAATGGTATTTTATACCTACCTGATCTCCCGTGCGGTACATTGTCACCATCGTTGATTGACGACTTTCACACTTTGTTTTATTCTTGGCGCGTGCATATCACTATTAGCGCATCTAAAATAATCCATCAGGAAAGTGATGATAAGCCGGTTATTGGGAAATTTACTTCTGGGTTTGTTCCTGTAGAAAAAGGTACTTTTCCATCAATCATGGCGTCTGTTAGGCATATGGTGATGGAATTAAATGTCAAAAATGCCGTCTTTTCATGAAAAATTTATACAAAAGCCTGGAGTTTCATGAATCAATGCTTCTCGCAGCTTCAAATTTGATTTTCACCTTTGAGTTTTTAAAAGAATAATGTCCTATCGAGATTACCAAGATGAAACGAAGTATGAAGAACTGTCCGCAATAGTTTGTACTGCCCTGAAAGCAAGAAAGAAAATATTTTTAAGGACTGCATCTCGATGTTCTTTCTTTCGATCGCGATAATTTTGACAAGTTTGCTCTGCGCACTTTGGATATTGGTCGAGTTTAATATCGAAGAAGTTATTAATTTTATCGGTATCGTTATGTTCATTTTCCTCTACCTCTCAACTTCGTTTTAACAGTAGTTCTCTTTGGTCAGGCGCCTTTGTTCGACTCGCCGCGGAAACCACCTTCCATTGATATTACCAACATGTCCGATGTCGGTTCGGAGGCAAGGATGGTAGTTCAAGTTTACGTTTTTATTGCTCATTTTTAGGCGATGAGCAGAAGGAGCCGCGCGGAACGATATAGCATTTACAGAAACAGTTGCCATTTTATCGTTGAAGAAGGTAAGAGTTCAATGACAAAGAAATGTGAGTTGAGTTTTAAAATTTTTATAGAAGCAAACGAGCTTCAAGAAGGAATTATTGAAGAAGTCGAAGAAGAAGAAGATGGATTTTCCTAAAGGAAAGACATTTCATATGTGCATTGAAAATCTAAAACACGAAAGAATTAATAATATCGGAAAAGTGATTTCATGGTGTGGATTTGGGTTTATTAGGGCGGGGAAGGTGGTTTGCGAGATCTTGCAAAATCTGCGCTGCGGTCGGTCGATCCGTTCTGTCCTTGAAGAGCTCGATCCTGGAGCTAATTATGCAGAGATCAGCTACCATCATTTACAAGAGATCATTTCTATTGGCTTTTTAGAAGCCTTTATAAAGCGAAAAGAAAAATGTAAGTAAAGCGAGTCTGATCCTTTACGGGAAGTCAGAGGATAAATAATTAGAGAATGAATGAGAAACTGTCCTTCAATCAGAATATAGGCAGTAATTATAAATTGATATTTAATTTAATTCGGAAAAGGGTGTGAGACAGAGCGCTGCATGTCACAATAATCGACTTTGAAATGACGGTTAATAATTTACAACCGAAAAAAAAAGAAAAAGAATTAATCGCCATCTGGCTGTTACAGCCGAGGCTCTATCACTTCTGTTTACTATTCGCATATTGAATATTCACAGATAGAAATCTCGAGTTAATTTTAATTTTGGAAAAAAATGAAAGACTTACATGAAGTGGGAAAAGAGGATTAAAAAGAGTGGATAATTTCAGAGTCAGCGGGTGACTCCCGCGACGATTCCAAATTTCATTTTGCAAGAGAAAAAATCCAAGAAGGTATGAAAATTATTCTTGATTTAAAAAATATCAATCAGATTTTGTTAATTTAAGAGAATCGTTTGCACATATGTTCCGCATAAATTATTCGAATCTCGATCGAAACAAATAGAGCTTTGATAGAATAAACGGAATAACAGACACTCCAGTAGTACTACCCATTTTTAAGGTGTTGGGTACAGTAAGAGTGTCAATCAAACAGGCGGCGGATGATTAAACTTGTGACAGTTGCATTGTTAATACTCCTTTGGACTTTCTTTTTATAGTTTCTCCGATATCAACTTCTCGCCCTCTCATAACGAGTTGCAGAAAAAAGCAAACAGAGAAATCATGTCGAGCGAAATTCAATGTGAAGGTCAGTGAACAGTCATTCATGGTATGAAAGATGATGACAACTTTTGTAGATCAAAAATTCATGTGCCGCGATGAAAGTTGGCTGGTTCAGTGCAACAGAATCGAAAAGATCCGACTTTTATGTCCAAAGGTAATCTTAATACGAGGCATGAAAGACCGTAACCGTCCATAGACATGTGGTTTATGCTCCGAAGCAGGCGGCACGGTCAACATCGTCATCAGTGGAGTCAAATCAATCGGCCAAAATTCCATTCCAACCCTGACTCCATTCGAATCTGGCAACTCGAACTCAGCGCTTCTGTCTTCTCCAGCTACTCCAAACTCGGAAACAGTTGTTCAAATTTCCAGCTCCAGTGGGTTCACATTCCCTGTTCCCGGAGTTGTTTGGTACCTTGTTCTCTTGGGCACATTTTTATTAGTGATTGCTGTGGGACTGATCGTCATTTTTGAGAGGCATCATTTGAGAAAACTTCTCGGAAAGAAGACCTACTGCTGCAACAATCCTTGTAAGCTAGAATATCTTAGGATAAGTTGAAACATGATTTAGATTACCTCAAAGAAAATTCAAGCGAGAACACTCACAGAGGCGATGAAAGCGTTTTTCCTTCTCATAATGCTACACTTGAAAGACTTGGAAATCAGGTATCAAAAGTAAGCAGGAGAATAGTTGATGAGCTCAATATTTAGAGCACGTTACCCTTCCCCAACCCGCCGCCTGCTGAAGGCTCGCTGTCAAAAGAACTTGAAAAAGTCAAAAAGACTACGAAATCGATACAACAACTCCTCTTGGTAAAATTGTAACTGTTTGACCCTCTTTTAATAGATCTTTTTCTAAGTTGTCGCTCAAGTTTCCAGCCCTTCTACGATGCTCGAAAACAACAGGATGCATTTCAGATCTTTATGGCTCGAAGCTGCCCCTAAACCGTAAGTTCAAATGAGTAAAATCAGCCTTGAGCACTGCTTTAAGAATCAAGCCGGTAAAAGACTTGCGCTGGAAAGACCAAGAAGACATGAACAGATCGTATTTACCCGCGGATAATCTAACGACAGTTGTTTCCCAACGTCATTTGGATCAAAAACCAACGTCTGAGGTTTCTGGCTCCGGTGGCTCCCTCAGTGTCAACGACGGTAAATTAAAAAGAAATCGATTCAATCATATGCTTTTAGAAGTAGACGATGCTGAGGCTGCCGAAGCCGAGGAGGCGGAAGCTGAGGCAAACGAAGCTGCCGAAGCAGGAGAATGTATAGTTTAAAATGTGGAATAAATTATTTTCAACAAAAATGTTTATTTTGTCTAATTAATAAAATGAGGAGGTTCCAGAACACAGTTTAAAATTGAGGTAACAAGTGTGAATGTACAGAGTGAGGAATAGATGAGTAAGAAATAAATTATATGTACACAAAGATCATTTTTTGGCATAATACAATTTTTGGAACTTTTAAGCTTGGACGATGAGTAATCGGAACTTTTAAGTGTGGACGAGGAGTAATCGGAACTTTTAAGCTTGGACGATGAGTAATCGGAACTTTTAAGTGTGGACGATGAGTAATCGGAACTTTTAAGCTTGGACGAGTAGTAATCGGAACTTTTAAGGGTGGACAAGTAGTAATCGGAACTTTTAAGGGTGGACAAGTAGTAATCGGAACTTTTAAGGGTGGACGAGTAGTAATCGGAACTTTTAAGGGTGGACGAGTAGTAAAAGGATTTCCTAAAAATCCAAGAAAAAAAATGGAAATTTTCATTTTTCCAAATTTTTTCAAACTTAATTTTAAGGGTGTAAGAGGCCTACCGGCCTAGAGAAAACCCCCTTAAAATGCGCCTTTCGGGCCCCTCTTTCATTTAAGGGACCCAGTTAGGTAGATTCAGGCGCGCATTCAGGCGCTCAGCTGATGATCAGTTGTGAAGATTTTTTCGATCTTTTTTCTGCAAAGCATATCCTCAGACTCTCAGCTTTCATTTCCAATTCTCAGAATTTTTATACGACCTAAAGTTTGGTCGCTAGAACTGAATGAAGTTCACTAGTTTCAAAAGCTATCTTGTCCTACAGTTTTCATTTTTACCAATCAAAATTACTACTGGCTGAAAGCTGAGAAAATTCTCTACAAATCCCACCTAGTGTGCAATTTTATGTCAATACTGATTGTAATCAGGAAGCGATTCTTGGAAGTACTTAGCGCGCGCTCAGTGGGAATCCCTCGCAAATAAGCCTTTTGAGCGCTGCGTGACACGCTGCGCGCGCTAAATTTGGTTCATTTACATGGTTATCAGTTTCTGTACGCCATATATGAGGACAAGAAAATTGCACACTAGGTGGGATTTGTAGAAAATTTTCTCAGCTTTCAGCCAGTAGTAATTTTGATTGGTAAAAATGAGAACTGTAGGACAAGATAGCTTTTGAAACTAGTGAACTTCATTCAGTTCTAGCGACCAAACTTTAGGTCGTATAAAAATTCTGAGAATTGGAAATGAAAGCTGAGAGTCTGAGGATATAATTTGCAGAAAAAAGATTGAAAAAATCTTGACAACTGATCATCAGGTGAGCGCCTGAATTCGCGCCTGAATCTACCTAACTGGGTCCCTTAAACGGGGTTTCATTAGGCCGGCAGGCCTTAAACACCCTTAAAATTTAATTTGAAAAAAATTTTCTAAGATCACTTTTCCGATTACTAGTCGTCCGTGCTTAAAAGTTCCTTTTTTTCGCTTAACTTTTTAGGAAAATCCTTTTACTACTCGTCCACCCTTAAAAGTTCCGATTACTACTCGTCCACCCTTAAAAGTTCCGATTACTACTCGTCCACCCTTAAAAGTTCCGATTACTACTCGTCCACCCTTAAAAGTTCCGATTACTACTTGTCCACCCTTAAAAGTTCCGATTACTACTCATCCACCCTTAAAAGTTCCGATTACTCCTCGTCCACACTTAAAAGTTCCGATTACTCATCGTCCAAGCCCAAAAGTTCCAAAAATTGTATAATGCCCATTTTTTATACAGAACCTAAATTTGTACTTTTATGCTGTAAATTTTTCGTTTTCGTTTCTTTTTTTTGGCTAGTTAGATGTTGACGCTTTAGAAGTTGGCTTTCGGACCGACTTTTCGGTCTTTCGTTTTTTTGCAGTGGAAGGAGGTATTATTGCTGAACTGAACTGAGCACGCAGGATGGGAGTCAAGGATGAGTACGTTTGTAGAAGTTGGGTATCGTTTTTTTTGTCTTTGAGTATTTGGCTATTTACACTCTCCAAGCCCGCTTGTTGGAGCTTCTATCAGGTTAAGGCGTAGATCTAACTCCCGTTTGTTCAGGTACACGTCCGAAATGCATCCATGGAAGCCTTCTATTGAGTCACCGAATTCGTTTTTCATTCCACCAATAAACGCAAAACCGTCCGCGGCGAAATCGACAGTAGTTAGTGCAAGGTCGGAGTCGGCATAAGAACCATTGTCGATGAGAAGATTGAGGGTTCGGAAACCGACGTCCTTTTCTTTTTTGTAGACGACCTAAATAACAGTAATAACAGAAACAATAAGATTCTGTCTCGAAGAAAAGTATTTGTAAATTTACGATATTTTCATCAATGAAAAACATTAATCAATTTTAGAACAATCAGAACAGGGCTCCGAATCGCGGGGGCGCGCGCCGTGAGCGCCAGAGGTTGAACTCAAGCGCGAACGAGAATCTCGGGAGCAAGCGGCGCCCTCCCGAGCAAGTTGGGGAGCAAAATTTCAAAATGAAAGCGCCGGCGGGTCCGAGTTTGCGCCTATTTTCTCGGTTTATAATCGATCAGCTTGTGAAAATTGAATGAAAGAATCTTCCCCTGAAGAATATCTTTCAAAATTATGATGAATTATCTTCATTATGAATTTTGACATGAGCTATTTTCAAAAATTCGTTTTTGCATATATACTTTATATACACTCTTCTTTCTATTGTCGTTTTAAGTTTTTCTCTATCGTTCTTAATTCAGTCGCTATCGACGAAAGAAAAGTTTAACTTCAAATGGATTCAGCACTTTCAATTTTGAAAATATGAAATTATATAAAATTGCTTCCACCGGAAAGCCCAAAAAATTCTGATCAAAAGTTATGTAATGAGGTGTTATGAAAATCATCAAAGTAGTAATAAGAATCTATAATCCATACTATGGAGTTTAAGTAGTCTAAGAGTAGTCTAAGACTATGGTCCATAGTTATTAGCGCATACTTTGCGGGAATCAAGCGCAAACAAGCCAAAATATTAACGCGAATGACCGCTGTGGAACCGATCCACTCCGGAAAAGCTCACCTTCCACTCGGCAGGTGATTGTTATCATAACCCCATTAGGTAACTTTAGTACAGAATTTTTTCTTCTTTTCGGTGAATCAAATTTCGTTGAGAACAAATAAAGTTTGCAGGAGTTTATGCCTTTTGAAGTTGAATTTCTCTTTTTTACTCTAACTCAAGAATTAATTGTGATAATGAAAATCTGAAAGTGGGAGGTGAAGGCTGAGAGAATGTAGATAAGTTTAACAGAAAAAATTTCGAAAAAGCTTTTCTGAAAAATCAATGACGACCGCGTGAAGAACGTGAAGACCGCGTTACTCGCGCGGGTACTCCTATACATCGGCGCGGCGCTGCTAGCTCGATCCGCGCTCCGCCAGAACCTAGGCGCGATCGAGCCCTTGGTTCGCGAACGAGAGGCTCGGGCGCGCCCGGAACTCGCCGTGAGCGCTGAAAAATGTTGCTCCCGAATTTTTTCGGGAGGGCGCACCTCGCGCCCAAGAGTTTTGTTCGCGCGCGCGGTTTGACTTTGCCGCTCCCGGCGCACGCCCCCGCGATTTAGAGCCCTGAATCAGAATGCTTTATTTAGTTACCTCAATATCGGTCCATTCATCTCTGTCGATTCTATAAAGTGACTCCAATTCAAGAAGAACATCGTTTCCGTCTTTTATGTCTTCGATCTCAAGTCGCACAACCAAGTAACCGGATCGGACATGGATTTTCAACGAGCTTGTTCCCAATTCATTGCTGCTGTAGTAAATTGTTTCCCTTTCTGTGTTCTCGGGAACTTTGATTTTCATCTGCACCCTAACTTCATCCTGAAAGAAGACGATTATGCAGATTCTGAGAGGAGTGGCATATAGTTTTACGACTGAAATTATCTTACCATCATCATAAGTGGCTCAGTGACGAAATTGAAATACTTGGCTGCATTGTTAAACTTGACGGGCCCAACTTTACGGCTGAAAGGAATTGCTGGCTCATATGCAGGCGCGACCATTCTTCAAATTACTAATTAAAATCATTCTCAAAAATAGTCAATTACCTTCTCAAATCGGCGTCCTGCCACAGGGCCAACTGTTCATCGTTGAGTTTCAAGGACCGGAAGACGCCGTGGAAGCCGACCAGCTGCTGGAAATAGCCGGACAAATGAGAGAATGTTGAAGGATGGATTTGACCGATGACAAGACGACCCTCGATTCTGTTTTTTCGGCGATTGTAGGTTTTTGTTTGACTTTAATTGATAAATAAGTAAGGAAGCGTTATTCGTTGCGATGTGTGCTAAGATATGAAGATTTCTTTTCGAAACTTTCGAAACAATTAAGGGGGTAGAAACAGCTTTCTCGATTTTGGACTGCAGCTACATAAAAGAAAGTAAAAGATTTATTTATGTTCACGGAATTTCCTCATAAATGCTCCTAGAAAAAGGGTTGAGCTTCACAAAAATATGAATGAAATTTGTTTAACCATCAGAGGACTCGAGATAGACGTGTTTAAAAATTTGCGAAAATCAAGAATTTCGGAGAGATAAGCTGCTTCTGAGCCCGCTTACTCAAAAATTTGATGACTAAAACGAATTTCGAGAAAGATGTTCCTAGATCTAAGATGTTTCTATCTAAACCCAAAGAGAAAATTTTAAAATGAAAGATTTTCTTGTCTGTACCGCCGGTCAAAAATCGCCTTTTTCGGAGAAAAGCTGTTTCTACCCCCTTAACTTCAAATTTCAACAATTAGTTAAGCAGTTATGGTTTTATCGTTCCTGTGATAGCTTCTACATTTATCCTGGCACATTTTCATCTCCACTTTCCCAGGTTTGAATTCAAGCCGGACTTTCGTATTGACGCCATCTTCAAGCGGAAATTGGTCCTCAAGAATTTGCTAAAATATCATTTTCGCTATTGTTTAAAATTTTGGCGCACTACCATTCCGGCGGTGTCGGTGCCGTGGAGACTCAGATCGAGCCGCAGACGACGCTCGTCGACAGAGAGGACAACAGTTTTGGCGATGTGCAGCAGACCGTAACTGGCCTTTCCCGGTGTGGATTCGAACTCAATCTCGATTGAGCTGATCCGCTTTGGCTCTTCCGAATCGAACATGAGAATGCTGAAGAGATTTTTATTCAAGAACGGAATATTAGCAAAACCTTGATCCGTTCATCTTGACTCCTTGCGATCGATGAGGTCCCTTTGAAGCTTCACAAAATCTAAGACCGTCCCATTCGACACAAGAATCGTCTTTTTCACACTCATTCAAACTATTTTGACATGGTGATCTTCCATCGCATTTCTCAGTTCCATAACTGTAAACCGATTTGACCGGGTAGTGAGCGTTTTCGTAAACTCCCGATTTTACCGCCGAGCCGCTTATCATCTGGAAGCAGCCGGTAAGACCCTTGTTGATTCCGAGCCTTGAGAGGATATCCAGCTCTTCGTCTTTTGGAATTCCACCAATGTAGATATTGGACAAGTCCAGTTCTCGCGAATCCTTCTTTCCGGCAGCGATGTATTCCTGAAGATTTCCCGTAAGCGAAAAATAATTTCTCATAAGCCTAGGCTTTATCTTGAACATGAGTACACAAAGCACTGACTTTCAAGTTTTTCTTTTCAGAATCAATTTAGTCAGCTTTTCAAGCTTATCCGAGCATTGCGTACTTTTATCGAAACATGAAACTTAAGATGCCAGATGTTTACTTTTAATTCTTGGCCTGTTTCCGATTTGAAATAAACATTTCATTACAAACATGGCAATTTAATATCATCTCAAGACAACGTGTTAGTTTAGTACTACTTACGGGGCGGGGAACATGGTCCAAGATCAAAGTGATCCCACCGCGGTTGAATTTGAGCTCGACAGTGTGCCACACATTATCGTTGACCGCTTTCTTGTACCGATAAGGTTCGTTTTCTGCGAATGAAAGTTCCAGTTTCGAATCTTTTATCTTCAACGCCAAGGTCTTATCCAGCGCGAACGGGTTGCCCGCCCAAAAAATGACACCATTAGGATCGCGCGTTCGGAACTTGAATTTGATCTCGAACTCGTAAGTTGTATCACAGCGCTCGAAAGAGTATCGCTCAAAGGACTCTCCGCCAAACCACTGACCATGGAGAATGTTGAATTGGGTGATTGAACTTCGACCTGAAAAAGAAGTTGAGAATTGAGTGAAGATTTATTCGAAGATACCGAGGTTTTCTTGAAGGTATGTGTTGATCTTTGATTCGAGGTAGGGTTTATCTGGTGAAATTTCAATGTGAACTGTGGCGGATTTTTCCTCGACTGAATCAATACTGGCAGATTTCTAAAGAGAAAGATTAACATTAAAAACTTTAGTTTAGCCAACCAATTTGATATCCCTGAGTTCGGCGGCGAAAACTTCACTCAGGTCTTTTTCAATTCTTGCTTTGTCATTCCAGTCCATCTTTTTGGCTAAAGTTAGAATCACATCGTATCCCATGCTGTCAAAATCGATGGAGCTATCCTGTGGCAGTTTCGCTTCCGATAATGAAATTGAATTATTTTCGCATTCTTCGTCGTCGCAGGTCAAAATTTGTGGATCTATGTATCCCCCGGAACCTTCTTCGTCTGCATTTTCCGTCGGCTCTGGCGCTGGTGGCAAAATTGGCGGCATAATTATCTCCTCCATGATTTCCGATTCCTCCGATGACTCATCCTCACTGTCAATCTCTATCTGTGGATATCCGCTGAAAAGACATTGCTTGAAGTATTTGACAGCTTCCGGCTGGTTTTCTGGCTTTTTATTGCAATGTAGCCGGCGCATGCCACACAGACTTCCATAAATGCGATGATCGTCTCCGCAGACAGCTCCGGATTCGACTTCCGCCAAAGTGCAGCCTTGGCACTCGTCTGGTTGCACGTCGATTTTTATGTCGCATTTTTGTCCAATGAAGCCTGCTTTGCAAAAACACTGTCCATTTTCATCACAAAGTGCGCCTCTACTTCCCTGCTGAGAGCAAGAACATTGAACACAGAGGCCATTTAATTGATAGTAGTTCAGCTCGCAAATATCACAGTGTCTTCCTTTGTAGCCTGGTTTACAAAGACAACCTTCTTCGTGATCACAAGGTCCTTCAGGATTGTAAGCGCCAGGATGGTTACAATTGCAGTTGCTCTTGGTAATGACCAGTTCTCGCTGATTTTTACAGTTTCCATCTCTGTAGTATTTACACAAGTTGTCAAAAACAACGCCTTCTGCAACGACTTGAGATCCGAAATCCGGACAATGCCAGTTACAGCGGCAGTAAATTTGATTTGAGAATTCTTCATCATCGTCGAATCTGTCTGAAACATCGACTCCGCCAAATTTACACACTTCTCCGCCTCCAGAACCTTCTACCTCTACGCCGCAATGTTCCAGCGGTACTTCGTAGAGCTCCTGGTTGAAGTGACAGGCCTGGCTTCTGAGCTCGCAGCGCGAGTCGTAAAGAATTCCGTCTGAACCACAGACGGCAGAATCGCCAAATTGGTGCTCACATTCGGGGCAGCGGCACTCTACTCCATCAACGGTTCGCTCGACACCAGCAGTGTAGATTGGACAATTGCTCTCGTCATTATCGTCTGAATTTTTTAGATTAAGGTGTCATCGAAAATCAAAAACCACATCGCTTGAATTTTAGTTTATAAATTGCAAACAAAAACAGATGATAAAAAAAATTTAAAGCTCTCTGATATTCCTTCCCAAAATATCTAAAGAGGTCACAGGAAATTTGTTTAATTGCATTTAAGACATCCTTGAAGCTTTTGAAAACGGCGCTAATTGCGCATGCAATTCCGAAACGCGACGCTTTTAAGCCGATCCAAGATGATTATTGTCTACTCTGTGCAAGTCCGTTGATTTCATGGTCAGTTGACTTTTGTCCCCGAGATCCGCACAAAATGTACTCGAAAATTAGAATTGGCATTTCAGCTGCCTTCCGGATGAAAATGTTAGAAAAGAAGACGGAATGATAAATTATGTAGCGAGGGGTAATTGAGCGGGGCGTACCTGGACAATGGCCATCCTTGGCAATGTGGACGGGTTGCTGGATTTCGCATTCGAATTGTCTGAAAGAAAATTAATTTGATGAAAAAAAATCACGGTAAAAAACCGGAAAAATCTTACCTAAGAGCACACTCGTTCTTGAACTCAATATGGTTATCACTGCAGACTGGTCTATCGATATTTTTGCAATTGAAATCGCACTTGCACCGTCCTCTCTCACAATATGCGCCAAAATAGCACTCATTCTTGCACGTTTCCTCTGTTTCTTCTCTTTCCGGGCATTTACCAGAACTGACGAATTCGACTCCCGAGCCAAACTCGCAGTTTGTCCGTTTCAGGACACAAAGAGATTGATAAGTGACCCCATCTGATCCGCAAACAGGATGGTTCTCCGCTGGGCAAAGCGGGCAATTGCACTTCCATTCCGTCCCGAATAATTTGCATTCCTTATCTTTACACTCTTCACAAGGCGGTTCATAGCAACTCCCGATTTTCAAGTCAATATCTACGCCCATCGTACACTTGGCAAGACACTCTGATCCAAAGACTCTTCTAAAACTTCCCTTTGTCGCGCAAACAGTAGACGAAAATATCGTCGGCTCATTTTCGCAATCCAGGCAACTGCCTTCGCAGTACCGCGAGTTTTTTGTCGGCGCGCCGTCCCAGTAAATTGGATTACATACTCGACAGATTCCTTCGTGCTCGACGGCCAACGAGTGGATGTTTTCCTGTAAGTCAGGGATGAGAGGAGATAGAGTCTTATCGAGTTTGTTATGGAGTGTTAGACTAAACAAAGACCTCAAAATTGAGTTTATTTTTCAAAATTTCGGTCTATCAAAAACTCGTTTTCTCATCCCGCTCCTTGCATTTTCTTCTATTCAGATCACACTCTGATCTGTACGTATTGCCGTCATTACCACAGACATCAGCAGGTATATTGTCATCGCAGGCCGGGCACCTGCAAATGCCAACATTACAGATCGATCCGTTGTGACACTCATCGTCTTGGCGACATTCAATTTCTGACATTTGGACATCGCGACAAAGGCCGTGGTACTGGATGGAGATGAATTTCTGATCGCGACATTGTGCCGCGTTCAATTCGCATTCGTTCAAATATGTGACTCCATCGGAGCCACAGACAGCTGCTACTTCTTCTCTCTCACAGCGCATGTCCACGCATTGACATAGTCCAGATGTCGGGTCACAAACAGCTCCAAATGAGCACGAAGTTCTAGCACATTTATCTTCCACGAGCTCACCTAATGAACACTTGAGTATAATTCTTTACATAAGTTATACCATTAAAATGCCAAGATTCATTTTCTTGACCAATAAAAAGCTCGGTTCAAAAATCTTTAATTTCTTATTGGTCCAGAAAAAGATAGGGCTTAAAATACATATTTCACAAAAATACATGCTCAAAAAGTTGAATGTGCTGAAGCATGCTGACATTTACTAAATGCTTTAACAACCGGCTCATAACCAGTAATTATTTCATTTCTCTTCTCATAAATGCAAAAGTTGGTGCACGAAGCAGTGCATTTACTGCTAAAAACAAAGCAATTTAGCCCTCAGCCATCTTATTAATTACAAAAAAGATAAGATTGATCAACTTTGAAAATCGCAAAAATTCACCGGATCAAGGGTGCTTTTTTCAGGAATTTTTAATTTCGCGCAAAAATTGTTTTGTTGTGGCGGGGCTTGGCGGTTTGGGCTTTCCAAGGGCAGTGAATCTTTTTATGTGGCTCCCGGAACCGCCATGGGACTGTTTATAATAAAAGTTTGTTTTCGCTTTGTTTGTTATCAGTTTTGGCCTCATACGGTACCTTTGGATAGAGCTTCTACTTTCTCCAAATTTCCATGCGAAATCGAAAGCGGACTACTCGCGAGCGTCAAAATCGTGCCTTCCCGATCTGTCTTGGCAAAGATGATTTTCGTCTCTCCCTGCCGAATCTTGGACTTGCATATTGCTTTATCACCAAAGCCGTAAATCGGCAGCGTGATGTCTTCGCCGTATTCTGTCAGCGTCTGAAGATGAAAAGTTAATTTTTATTTTACGCGCAAATTGAGCTTTAAAAATAATATGAAAGACAAGAATCATATTCCGAATTCAGAATTGTTATTGGCTTCTTTTTTTCTGACACTTGTCATTTTAATTGCATTCCAGTTAAATTTATTCAGAACTATGAAAACGAAAATGACGAGAAATTAGTCAAATTAATATTCGTTTTGAAAATGAAACTCTTTATAAGATTCTCATAAAGGATTCTTAAATTTCTACAAATTGCCTTTCTTATATCTTCATTCAAATAGCCATAAAGATCTGGATCCGCATAGACTCGCTGGCAATCCTAGAAAACGGGGGAGTACTCAAACGTATCAATAAAACATCGGACTTCCGGAGTCACTAATGCCCATAAGTAGCGATGAAAAGAGCGCTCATTTTTTTGGACTGGCCTAGATCCAAGAAACTGAAAAAAAGCTGACAGGTGAGAGTGAAAAAATTGCGCTTTTGTAACTACTAATGATCGCCAAGCGTAATTACTCTTGCTTGGACTCGAGTTTTTATCCGTGAGATTGACAAAACTGAAAATTTATTGCATTTGGTCGTAATGCTCAATTTACGTAATGGCGAGTAAATCAAAAATTTGATTATGGACGGATGAAAGAGCAAGTTCAATTTTGTGGGCGTCGGTATTTAATTAACCCAACTCGGATTAGCGCTCAAATGAATTCAATTCAAATTGAAAGGAATTAATTATCCTCAATGTGGGTATACAATGCCGCATATCTTCAGAAGAAGGTTCTCCCGAGCGAAAAATTTGTAAAAGATTTTGTAATAACTGGAAACCCCCAAATCACTAACTGTTGTTTTTTGTTAACTTCCGTTTTCATTAATTCCTCGAAAGAGCGAAAACAACCGCTCCCTGGTTTTCCGGCCCCGCATCAGAGAGATTATTTTGGCCCGGTGGACTTGTAAAAAATAAATTTCTCGATGGGATAAGCTTTTTGATATGGTCGGGCGGATCAAAGTCCCCGTCTGTGATTCCTTTCGCACCAAGCTTGACCGCGGAGGATGGTCTCGATAAGCCCACTTGCATTTTTCCCAACTTCCGGGTTTATTTCCGACAAGGGTTCAAAAACATCGCTGGAAAAAGCAACATAGATGACAACGAAACAAAATTTGTGTTTTGTTGAATCATCTTATAAGTAAAAATCATGTGATTAAAGCTTTAAATGCCTTAGAAAATAATTTATTTCCGATTCAAAGTCTATGAATCAATTTGACAAGATGATAAAAGTATCTTTTTCTTTGAAAAAATTGCAACTTCCGCCCCCTACTTCCGCCGGAGTTACGGGACCAGGCCAGGGGAAGTGAAGAGCAGTAGTTTTAGGCTTACCGTTGATTTGCCGTGAACTTTTTCGAGGTGGTGGGAGCCTTTCATGATGCGCCAGACTTTCGCTTGCAGACAAATTCCAGTTTGGGACTCGTATCTTCCAGGAGATATTCAAAAAGTTTTAAAGAGGGAGTAAAATGAGGACGGGCGATTGATACCGTCCATATGCAGTCTCATCTGCCTGGCCTAGAAATTGATTTTGCGAAAAAAAATCATATTTAGGACAAATTAACGAAAAACTCTTTTATGAGAAAATTTGTATCTCCTTTCCTTTCGCATGTCGCACTGAGAATGACCTCTGCCTCAGAAGATCTACAGTTTCCGGTTGAAAGTCAAAGTCGAAGTTTCCGGTCATTAAGAATTAACTGATAATTATGCGACGCAGTTTCGAATAAGTGAGATCAAGTGAGAGCGATTACGTTAAATTTGAGTTTCTTTCAGAAGGGGAAATTGCTCTTTTGAGACCTTTTTTTTCAGAATTTCAACCGTTCCTGGATTCGACTGGATCTGGTTTGCAGCGCGGCCGAAATGCATTTAGGGCTTATTTGAGTGAATAAATTTTTCCCAAGAAATTTTTAATGATCATTTTTGAAGGAAAAACTTCAAAATTCCTGCTAAAAACGCCAAGTTCTTTGTTGAAGTGCTTTGAACTGAGAATCAGAGAGCTTCCGTAGGATTAATTTCTCATTTTTTCCCTGGCCAAGTGCAGTTTATAAAAACAAAACTAAGGATTACTCGTTGATGCCTTTCGAAGGTTCTCTCGCGCCTCGGGCAAGTCCACAGCTAATCTCCCCAATCAAAACAGTTTTGACAGGCAAGTGCACTCAGCGCAAGTGTAACAGAAACTTTTTCAAACTCTTGAGAGCCGGCTTGACTGTTTCGAATACTTTCAATGTCAAGGGTCAATTAGAGGACTTAGCCAAAAAATAGTGTGGCGGTAAAATCCTACCTAGCTCCGGTATACAGCTCTTCTATCAAATATCTTTGGCGGTTACTTTTCCGGAGAGTCTCGAAGACTATTATCCCAGGTTGATCTTGAGAAAATGAGAATCCCGGGGTTTTCAAATGAAAGAAAAATTATGTATGGCACAGGATTTGATCTCGTGACCTCTCTGTTCAATGATTTTTAATGATATAAGTTTCAGTTTGTTCTAAAGTTTATCTTATTCAAAACTAACCGATTTACGAGATAATTGACTCTCCGGAAGCGTGTTTTTTATATAAACGTTTTTTGAATGGGTCATTTTTTTGGTTCAATATTTGGCCGCAGCAAAGGCCAAGTCCTCCAGTTTTCATTGTAAATTGGCGGACAAGCGGAAGGGTGTTATTTGTTCTGCACTCGGTGAGGGTTTAGGAGCTCACTTAGCCTCTTACACTCTTCATCTTGTGTGCTTTTTGCTTTGGCTTTGATCGACGGGCTCTTCAGAATTTGGATTAGAAATTTTGCTTTTCAAAAAATTGCATGGTACACAAAAATGGTAAGAAAATATCTCATATATCGGTTAGTTTTGAAAAGGAAAGGTACTATCGAAGGTTTGCTTTATTTTGAAATAGAAAGATGATATTTCAAGCGCGAAGGTCGGCTTATTGATAAATCGCAAAAGTTTGTAAATGGGATATTTAGGGTTCAAGGTTCAAAATCTCGCACTTTCTGTTTGTTGACCAAATTTTACGCTGGCATCAATTACAAAAAAGTGGATGTTCAAGAATCAAGTGATAAAGCGAGCTCTCAGATGGTAGCGATTTCAATGTCGTAAAACACGATTTTTGATATCATAAAACTTGAGTCTGACATTGACACGCCAAATCCGACTGACTTCCTCCATTTTTCATAAAGCTTTTTTGTTTCTACGCTGAGGTCACGTGTAAAGAAAGAAGGTTTATGAAAAAGTCATCGTTTTTTTCCGAATTTATCAATAAATCATAATATTGCTGATTAATCATTCACGGAATTTTTGCCAAAGATTGATTAACCGTCAGTTTTTCCCTCCTCGTGGTAGAATTCTAGTCAGATATAAATCACAAAAACATAAAAAAAGCATGATTATTCACCAGAAAGACCCTTTTTCTCTCTAATCATTTGTATTACGGAAAAACAATTCATGAAATTGACTATTTTGAAGCCACTATGAGTTGTTTCTTCGTACTTTTATTCACCCGTCCCTTGAAAACACAAAGCCAACACCGAGATCTTCATCCTCTTATTTGACTTGCTTCTTGTCGTTTCGAATCTCTTATCTTTCCGAAATTTTATAACCAGCACATAATTTTTCGCCTCTTTTATGCCTTCAAAAATTGTTAAATTTAACAAAAATACAAAAGATCTTTTAGTTGTATTATACAACTTGTATACAGAGTTTAAAACTTTAGTTGACGGGTATTTGGCGGTGACCTGGTGCGCGCGCGGCGCTCCAACTCATGAGCGCCATCTCCTGGTGATAGGAGCGTGCGCGCACGCGCAAAGGCTTTTATTCTTGAGTTATGAAGCTTTTACACTTGATTTTCTTAACCACGGTCATATCATAATTAAATGAAATTTTTGGTACTAAATTTTCCTATTCTTATCAATGTTATCTACCTATATTTCTGCCACCTAGGGCAATCTAGGGACTAAGAACCCTAACGGAGCTTATCTCATACCCTTGAATTATGGGCAATTGGCCGTTTCCTTATCACCTGTTTAGGTTTAGCGCATCGTCGGACAAAGTGTCCGGCTTCTTTACACAAAACAAACGCCGGAAAAATGTTATCACTTTTGCCTCCCACCGAGCCAGATTCAAGTACAGGTTGAATTACCATCATGTTGCGAGATTTTTAATTGGGAACAGAGCCTTTTTCACTTTTACTTATTTCCACTTGTCGAATATGTATCGCCATAGAAACCGTGTCTGCTTTCTCCCCAAACATTCAGAACGCTTGGGATTTTCTTATTTTTTCCCTATTTTTTTCGGAGGAAAAATGAATCGGCATCAGGATTTTCCTCCAGTTGGCCTGCCCTTTTTGCCAGGTAGAGAAAAGCATACCAGTAGAGAAAGAAGAAGTTCTTTTAAATTCCAAGAGGTGTCGAAGCGCATGTTTGAAAATATTTTTTAGGAAACAGTCTTGTTGACCCGACGAAACAGCGATTTCACCTCTCCCAGTCGCTTGTTTATGATAAGGGATACGCGTTGAAGAACCAGCCTCAGTACAAAATTGGAGGAGGGAAGATTGAGCTGTCGAAAATTGACCCAGCAGAAGTTCAATGCCTTGATAAAGAGTTTGCGGCGCTTCAGGTATTTTTTTTTGTAAAAATATAACATTTGAAGCTGCTCTTGAGCGTGAACTTTTTATTAAAATTTTTTTCAATTTTCAATTAATCCTGAAAGCAGCGTACTTTGTTCAGTTCTCGGACGTTACTCGATGTGAGGACCCGGGCTTCATCCCGGCGCACGTGGCGCTCGACAAAAAGGTGCTCCACTTCAAAGGCTACTTTTCCGAAGAAATCATCGACTCGCCGGTCGAGAGCGAGCGGGTTCGATTCCTCGACATTTTCTACTATCTGGTGGACGATTCCGTCGCTATGTCTGAACCGCAACAGGAAAACTCAGGGATTGTCCAGGGGAAGTTTTTGACGCGCCAACGACTTCCCCTTGGCCAAGGTGATCGATTACTTTCTTGGAAGCATTTGAATACTGCCATGGATCTGATGGTCTACTCAAAGGTACCCGTTTTGTTGAGTTTCTATTCAGTTAAGAAAGTTAATTTTGTGGCACCAATTTATCTAAATACTAACTTCCTCTTATTATTAAATCACCCTATGTGGTCTCAAAAGTTCACTCTCCGGATTAAAAATATGATTTCTACTTCCGCAACCTAATAAAAGATTACCGATCTATTTGTTCAGAAAGTCCGTCTTTACTGGTGCGATGCTTTTACGCGAGAGTGGCTCACCTCGGAAGGTATCGAAGTGAATGCAAATGAGTCGTCTCCTGGTGATCGGTACATTTCTTCACGAGAACAACCTGATAGATCTTACGTCTCGCCTTCGGAAGTTGATTCACTGCATAAATTCTTGACTCTGGATCGAGTTGTGCTGAGATTTTTTGCAATTTGGGATGAGCGAGATCAGCTTTTTGGCGAAGTTCGAAAGGTAAATACACTTGTTCTAAGACTTGTTCTAAATTTGAATATTGAATGTGGCCTTGAAAGAGAAAATTAGCATATCTCGAGTGTTTCAATTTTTAGTTCATTGTGCACTTTTACATGGCTGACGATACGCTGGAGATACGGGAAGTGCACCAGGCGAACAACGGGCGCGATCCCTTTCCCATTTTGGTCTCGCGACAACGCATGCCAAGACATTTGGTGGCGAAGACTTATCCTTCCGTCGAAAAGGATATCGTCTCTGGTAGGCGTTCTCAGCAATGTCAAGGATTCTACTTGTTTTAAGAGTCGGTTGGATTCTTCGAGGCCACGGATCTGAGGGTTGGAGAGAGCATCTTTGTGAATAACAGAAACATGCTGTTGTATGATTGTGATGGAGCTACTCGACAGTTCTCCCAAAGTAACAGTCAACTGCGACAATTCTTAATTTACTTCAGCAAAACTTGGAATCGTCCAGCCAGAAGCAGTGAGCATCGATCAGTACTTCAAACACCCCGATCCCCCAGTAGCTGCTGTCCCCGACTGGAATGGTTTTGGATCGCTAGAAGATTCAGAAGAGAATTGCAAGAGAATCGTACCAGACCGACCGAGAAAGAATTACTTGAAAATGCTCCTCGCTGGAAATGAGAAGCTCAGATTCAAGGCTAAAATGGTAGAATATCGCTAGTTGATAAATGAATGTTATTTAAGATTTTTAGGTCGGAAGGAATGAAATGGATGATATGAGAGTGTTTGTCTTTGAAATTCGTCTAGCTGACGATTTGATTTGTATGATATATATTATTTTACTGATGTTAATGTTTTCTCTAGCTATCTTCGAAACAACCCCTAGAAACTCAGGAATGCGAAGTGGTCGATTCCTAGAGCCATCAAGAATAGCCAAGCCAAACTCAGATCCAAACTACCCAGAATACTACGCTATTCCCGACTTTTGTATTGGTGCCGAACTAACAGGTAAAGCTTCAGCTTCGAAGTAAAGAAAATAAGTTTCTTTTTTAGTTTTTGCAAATCGATTTGTCATCACCGAAGCTGATTTACACGTGAAAAATTGGGTGACGGAAAACGCCGCGTCGCTTCCATCTTCATTTGTTGAAAACATTCAAGCTTCATAGAACTTTTTTATAAACACTGTATTGAAGAAAATAAAATATATTTTTGTAAGAATCATATTCAATAGTAGTTCATAAAATTGAACAAAAAATCTCAACATTCAAAAATTTCATGTTTTCTCAAAGTCCATCCTCAAACATCTGGCGCTACCGCAAACATAGTAAAATGGTAAAACTAACGTAAACATCTTCTGTGATTGTGGTCGCGTGGTTTTGACTTGACATTGAAGACTTGCACAAATCCTCACAACAGCCAACCACAAACACACCTGTCTTGAATTGCTCCAAAATTAACGCGATCTCATTCTTGCAAAAATGCTTGAAACCGGCAAAATATAGATCATATCCCACGTTTTCGTGTTCTACTTCGTATCTTGTGACCTTTTGATTAATTCACCCTAAGTTGTTTCTTCTTGCTGTCGAAAGTGCATTTCCATTTGCGCCTTATCTTACAATCTGCCCGTGAGGCCTACATACTAGGTAGTACCTTTCTCAATCGATCGATAAATAATTTCTCGATATAAAAAATAAAAGACATCCTCTTTAATACTTTTCCTAGACACAAATATCCAGATACAGAGAAAGAATTAACAGAAGTAAGCATTTCCGGGCATTTTGTTCAGTGTAGGACTCATATATTTTTAAACCGATTGGTTGTACAGAAATATAAGGCATTTTCCTGTTCACATTTTGTGATTTGTAGACGCCTGAAGCAAAGATGAATATTCAATAGCTCTTGAAAAATTGATCCCTGTTCTTTTCCCCGCATCTCCAAGAGAAAGGGCTAAATATCTATGCAAAATCGACAAGAGAGGATAAATGATACCGAAAACATGCCCGACAAAAAGGAACCGTTCTCTATTTTACCATTTTCCAATTCTTCAGTACATTTTCTTAAAAATGATCGCACGAGTAATTAAGTCAAGAGTATACATAATTGAGTTAGAACAAAACTGTGTGCCACGGGACGAAATCTGTTAGTTAGCTCCTGAACTCTCGAGATGAGTGTTTAACACTTGCTTTAGAGCCCTAGCATATTTCTAGCTTTTTTTTCTGGGCATGGAATCAACAACGAGAACGCGAAATGAGCCGCCGATTTATAATCAGCTTTTGCTTTACTTTGGCATTTTTAGGCAGAGATAGAAATCAAAGAGAAAGTTAAAAAAAGAATCAACGAAAAAAATCGTCCAAGAAGCAACCTTATCTATCTCTTTTTCTAAAGCACATTTGTTTTCATCGTCGTCTTCGTGTACTTACTGACCCCAGGACTGACAGACCCATTTGAAGATGAAGTCCCTTCAACCTCGAGTACCTTTAATTCTGTAATCAAGGAAAGAGTTCCATCCAATCAATCACTCTTGACCACAAATGTGGTCAGTAGAACTAAAATGAACAACAGTTACTCTTCGTTGTTTTTCTTTTTGGAATTCAAAATAGAAATCGAATGCTTGGCTTGGACTGGGAATGCTTTTGCTTGTTCATGTGATGG
Source organism: Oikopleura dioica (assembly GCF_907165135.1). Taxonomy (NCBI): domain Eukaryota; kingdom Metazoa; phylum Chordata; class Appendicularia; order Copelata; family Oikopleuridae; genus Oikopleura; species Oikopleura dioica. The sequence goes on from NC_137292.1 coordinate 11,921,311, forward strand.
TGATGATTTTCATTTTTTGCTCGGGATATCTAGGAATGGAATCGAATGACAATTTTCGCCCATAATGTCGATGGATAAAAATTCCACCGAAGCTTCACTACGCAATTCTGCAAAATCAAACGGGGCGAAGAATGTTATTTCATATACGGCCGGTCGCCGCTGGTCCCAATTTTCATCGCGATTTCCTTCTTCCTTTCTGAGTCGCTGCCACTCTTCTACATCGCAATATAATGTTTAGATATAGCTTGTACTTTTTTATTTTGCCAATAAAGACCCGTTTTTCCAGTACTTCAAATCGAGAAACGAAACAAAGGAAGATATTTATTCAGATTGTTTTAGCGGGCTTTTCGCTCTTCTCGTTTAATTATTTATTAAAAAACCTTGTGCAGACTCTATAAAGTCAGCAAAATAAACTGCCAGAACATACAGCAGCACTCATCTTCAATTGGAAATTCAAAATATCTCTTGATGGCTGAGTAGTAGAGTTCACTGAGTGAACTTATAGCATCGAGTCTTTGCATAAATAATTTGAAGGTAGACTTCCGCTGACGACTTTCTCAATAGAGCAACCTTGAAGACTGAATTCAGAAGGTAAACTTGACAATTGTCTCTTTTGAAGAATCTTGCGGAGATGAGTTTACTGGCATTGGATTAACTCGCTCTTTCTCAAACGTTCAAGGGCACTTTTTGTACTAATCAGCTGCTCATCACTCCTAAGCGCTTTGATTTTTGACCTTTCAAATCTTAATTTACCCATGGGCTCGCAGTAGTTTCGCAATCAAAGACCACCCAGGTTTGGCTGCTTGGAGTCCTGTTCTTTCCAGTTTTCATTGATTCTAATACCAATTAGACTAATTATATGGATAGAAAAAAGAATAAAAAACATCTAGCTGACATAGTAGATTAATGTCCTTTCTATGTCATTTTGACCTCCAAAAGCTTCGCACAAAGCTCTACTTTCTTCGGGATTCAACGAAGATTTTGAATGAAGCGTGGTTTTTATGTAAATAAGCAGCGTTTATTGATGATATCATTTATATGTACAGTATTTTTGGAGCAGTCAAAACGAAATCGCTTTCACAAGTTTATCATTTTTTCTCTTCTTCATCATTCGATCTAGCGTTTCAGGGAGAAACATGTAGTACTGGTTGTTCTGTAGGCTTTTTGGGTGCACTTGCATCTCGCTTAATTTGAAGTAGTTGAGTTCCAGTCGGATTTCAAGTTTTTGTTCTGGTGTCAGTTTCGCCCATTTTTGCTGAAATAATAGATAAATATCGGTTTTCATAAAGTTGATTGGCAGAAAAATTTTCTAAAGAAGAAGTTCTTACCTTGCCCTTTCGGTCGTAATACGGGGCTTCGGAAATGTCGAGTTCAGATTTGAAAGTCACTGGCTTCTTCATGCGATCTCGTGTAAAAATTTTGTTGTCTATTTTTTATTAGAAAATTCTGCTGAAAAAATCCGAGAACTTAATTTTATACTAATGCTAGACAACTAGATGTCGCGAGCGCGAGGGCGCCGGAGACCACTCCTAGAGAAGACTTTACTCTGGCTTACGGCGTGAAGGGCAAATAAAACCTGTTTCTACTGGGTCTTCAAATACAGAAATCTTTCATGGTAATAAACTGTATTCAGCAATATTAAAATAGTTATTATGATAGTCTTTCATTATTAAAATGCAACTGAAAAGGACTGTTTTAAATGGTCTATTACCTTTGACCGTGAGAATATTTGTCCTCGCTAAACTTGCAATGACTCCAGGAGTCCTGATAGAAAGGAGAATATAAACTTGAGATTCGCATGAAACTCATGTGAAAAACACTAACCGTACTTGACGAACACAGTACACATTGTGTACTACACAACTTTAGTAACCCTGAAGAGATGGCGAAAAGCTTCTCTTGATGTTACATCAATGCAAATAAAAACATAAAATATTCATGGCTGCAATTCAATATCGTTTATTGCTTCTCCTACGATCTGATGCTTTTGACGCAAATTTGACTCGTTTTTAACACGTTGCTATTTAATAAAGAGCTATTTAATAATATTATCATGAAAATTTTATTTAGCCAAATCTTTTTCATGAGTGAAACTTGAAATTTGTGTTCGATAAAGAGGGGAATTTCTGCATGAAAGAAACAGTACAAATAAGATAACCCTTTGAGCAAATATTTTCAAAAACTCTAGTTCAAACTTTTTGGGTCAAACATTCAAAGAAAGTTAACCCTAATCTTGTTTGTTGCGAATTGAAATTATGCATCATTTTTCGATTGACAGTACATAAGAACACAAATACGCATGTACCTTGGATAGCCAGAGCGCTTCGGTAGAACACATGATTCATGCGCTCTTTTTGTAAATACATTTGTTAGTATTTACGCAAAAGCATGAATCCGAACAAGATTCTCCTCCTTTTTGAAATAGAGTCTCTATGGATACAATCCTTGGACTTTAGTTTGAGCTTGATTTTCGAAATCAATGATGAAATCAATCAGAATTACGAAAAATTAGTTTCTAAGTGTTGCACCAAAATGAGACATCAATATGGTTCGACAACGGAACAAATATGAAAGAGAGAGACTTTATTACTGAGGCAACACAGTTTTTTTTTTCGAAATCTTATTTCCCAAGAACATATTTTGCCACTTCGATGAGGCCAGCCTTGACTTCGTCCCAAACTGGCATGATTTGGTCAGCTTAATAAGGGCCCATTTGCATTTTCTTTGAACCAGATCATATATCTACAGAGTTGACCCTTTTAACAGATTGTTTATCTAATCTAACACTGTATGTTTTCAAAGTACAATTTTTTTCGACTGTAAGAAACAGCCTTTGTCATCTGACTCCCGAATGAAAATGGACCCTTTCATGGAAGCAAGAAACCATACTCGCCAGTATCGCGCAGCTCCCAAGTCCAGGACAATGGCACCTCGTGAGGATTTTTGACTTTGGAGGGCGTTGGAATGAAATAACTGTATTGTGGCATTATTAAAAACGATAAGACGCGTGATCTTGATGCATTAGCGCTTGCATTAGAGTTCACGTGACTAGTTTGAGTGACTTTGTGTTGAATATTTAGCAATTTGAATTTCAAATAAATTAGTGAAGGTGTAGTTTCGAAATAGATAAAGAATACTTTCTAATCATTGTTTTGTGGCCTCAAAAGTGATAATGATGGCTCATAAACTAAGAACAGGAATAGTAAGCTACTAGTGTGAACTTTATGTGACTACTGCATGCGTTGCAATAACACCCTCAACTTGAGGGCCTCAAGTTTAAAAACCCGCCTCAAGCACATCCATCGCATAATCTTTGCTCGTGCCAGAAGAGGGGTACAGACTATCTCTGATATATGGGTGACAACTGGTACATTAAAATTGAAACTTAACGCCTAATGAACGAACTCTAACAGTTTCATGTTTTCTATATCACGAGGATTTCGCAGCTTTCATTCATCTAAAGAAGCATTAGCCTGGTAAAACACCGCGCAAGTAATCGAGGCCTAAGTGCCTCTCATGAAATTCATAAAAGGAAGCCGTAGAAATTCTCATGCTCGGTCTAGCACCTTCTATCCCATTGTCGATCTCTGTCGACACTTTATTATTACCCGTCCTAGATTGACCGTAGAGGTAGGTTTCGCCATGCTGTTCTGTCATGGCCTTTTAGAGATCAGTGTATATTCGAGATGGTATAAAATAATTAGGAGCGGATCGGAATGATCCGCGATTCCAAATGTCAATAGCGAAAAAAATCGTCATTCTAATTCAGTCATTTTTGAACATTCAGTTATACATAAAAGGTGAGATGTTCCTTTGTTATATGTACGATAATACTGTGTTTAGTACAGAATAGACTGTATACTCCGCCTGGTGGGCTCGAGACTTTTTTGGCCTAGCAGTCATGGAAGATCTCTTCCTGAGACGCAGCTGCTCCAGCTGCCTGGAGTTCCTCAAGAGTTGGTGGCTCGTCTGCTATGATAGAAAAGTCCACTGCCCAGCTCGACAGAAGTTTCTGAGCGTACGCATGGAAACTGATATAGACTTCGATTTTTCCTTGTTCATGAATTGAGCCAATGGTCGTGTTCCAGGCAGCCATTTCTGATTCAGTTTGATCACGGAAAAATAGCCGGGCATCTATTTTAAGGAAAGAACGTCATGAAAAATGTCGACTCAACTCCCTTCCTATCCGTGGAAAATAATCTTTGAAGAATGAAAAGTAGTGAGTCTCAAACTGTTCCTGGTTCAGAAAATGGTCCAGTTCCGTAGTAAGTATTCGAACAAGGCTCACCCGATGCTCCTACAGTAGACCAGGCAATATCCGAATTCCTGTTCAAATCAACGCCCTTGCAAATACTGTCAGACGGAGCTTGAGAAACTGTCAAACTAGAGAGACGACGTAATCATTAAAATCTTGAGTCTCAATACGTGCAAACAAACGTACTAGAGCGTATTCAAATGATCGTGAGAAAGAAAATTCCATGAATTTTTCTCAATATAAACTTGTTGTATCTTTTTATCACGTTTTCGCTCAATAAGCTCCTTTCCTTCCTTGCGTAGGAGTTCTATTCTTTCTCCACATTCTGTCAGTTGTCCAGTTGTATTCGTAGCCATCCGGGTTAAGATTTGGCATGATATACCAGTTGAACTCGTAGAAATTCGAGAACTCAGTATCGCAGGATGCATCGTTTGCCGCGCATTCCGCCAGGTTGATCAGCAAGTTCCGGCAAGTTGCATGAGAAATGAATTCTCGGGAGTGAATCCCACAATCAATCACAATCCATGGGAGGTCTTTGGATGGGTTCCGCAAGCTAAAGCCTTTCATTGCTCGATTTTCGTAAGAGCGGCCGATTTCCTCCTGGCGTAGGACAAATCCGTTGTCCAAATCGGAAAAACTGATTGCTAGCCAGTCAAACCATTCGTCGAGCTTTTCTTTGATTCTCGAATAGATAAAAAAATCAAATAACAATTGTATTTCCGGTTATGATAATCAGTTCCTGATCGTTAGTTAGATACTGATCATATTCCTCCAAATAAAGCCCAGTCGGTACATCTGGCTCCGGAATCGAGAATCTTGATGATTTCACTGACTCGATATCATGGAAGAAATCATCCATTGCTTTTCTTGAGTCATCAAAAACATTGCTTTTAATAAAGAAAAAAACTGAGCGACTTTTCCTGTAAGGAGAACATGATGGTCATCTTGGCTAACGATAAATTCAACTCGCTGCTGGTCAAGCTGCCATTCATCTGATTTTCGGGTTAATATGCTAATTTAGCCAAAAAACAATCAAGGACAGTCCCGAAAAAGAAGGTGTGATCACCGCTGAATCAACACACATGGGATTCATTACCATAGGATGGTAGCGTTTCGAGATAGCTAACAATTTTCCTGCCGACATCAGCGCTCTTGAAATCGATCGAAATCTTCTGGTATCCTGAATAGTCCTTCCAGCAGGATGCCAGACCGAGCAAAGATGGAAACGGTTTCATTTTCTCTCTTGCGAGTGAGACACATTCCTCTCTGAATCTACCGGTCTAACATCTGCTCGACTCTCATGTTTTTGGTGCGCGTATGATAAATGTTGCTTTTCCAGAGCGCATTCTTCACAAATAGTTATTTGGAATTTTGAAGAATATTTATTGAAAGGCACTTTGGAAAGAAAATCGTACAGAAAAATATCAAACCCAAACTTTGACAGTTTGATCTACAGACCCGCTGAAAACTCTTCCTCTCGAAACAGCAAGCGAGGTTACATTCCCTTGATGTCGGTCGAGAATCTGAAAATCATTATTGATTGCTGAACGAAGTAAATTATTCTTTACCTGAGCGCAGAGCTTGTTCTCCATGCTCCAGACTCGTAGACTTCTGTCTGCTGAAGCTGAAAACACACGCTCACTTTCGCCTATTCTCAGACTTCGTATCGAATGGATGGTGCCAGCATGGCCACGTAGCCGGCAGAGAACTTCCATATCTTCATCGTTGTTCCACACATGAACGATTTTTTCATCCGTACCAGCAAAAATGTATTCTTTCGTTATATGAAGCGAATAGACTTCGCCTTTTTGAGGATCAAAATTTGAAATCAAGGAAGACTAATGATCTTTTGAAATCCAAGCCTTGCATCGTTACTTGCTTTAGTAACTTGAAGCTATCAATATCCCAAATCGTTATCAGCTTCGTAGAACCGCCATAAAGTTTCTTATCCGAAACTGCTAGTGATCGAACATAGTTTGAAACATCCTTCAACTCTTGTAAATATTCGATGGGCGCTGAAATGCTCCCGTCATCGGAAATTCAAAATAATGGAAGCCAACCTTTTGAGTCATTTGCTATTGGGAGATCTTGAATCTTCCAAACTTTAACACTGTTTAATGATCCAGTAAACAGGTATTTCGATGTAGCTGCTATTGAGCAAACAGCCTTGTCGTGCGCCTTGTCGATTCTATGGACAAAACTGAGCTTTGTGACGTTCCAAAGAAGAATTGATTGATCCAAGCCAGTTGAGTAAAGCTGCTGATTTTGAACAACCATCGCTAGAATCGGCTTGGTATGACCTTCGAGGGTTTTCTGGCATCTGAAAGTCTGCGTCGTATCCCAGCATTTGATATCAGCATCCCCACCCCCAGAGAAGAGAACATCTCCGGTCATCGCCAGACACCAAACTTGGCCTTGATGACCAACAAACGTTCCCTTGACTTTGAAGATTTTCCCTTGTGGCTCATGAGTCGCGAGTATTCCAGCGTTGAATTTTGCTGTCAGGTCATTAAGTTGATTCGATAGAAGACTGACTTCACTTCGAAGATCACGCAGCTCTAGAAAATGTTGAAATCAGTGTTAGTAAAATTTAAAAAACCGGATTCGAATCTCGTGACAAGATTCGATGAAGAGGTATTTTGCTGAAGATCGAGTGAAAGCTTTTTGGTTCATTTCCAATTGTTACTCAGTTTTCGTCAATAAAAATCAAAATGAACTTCCTTCCTGACTAATCCGATCGTCCAATCTTTTGATGCTCGGGATAATTACTTTGTCATCTCTTTCCTTGATCTTGTTGTCTATTGCCTGGCTGAGGGAATCTCCCATGAGTGCAAAGATGCATCCATTTTCATGCTCTTCTATTGTATCCTTCTCGCCTATTTTCGGACATCCGCTTTTGTTAAAGCTGCATCGTCTGATTGTGCACTCTTCAAGGTGCTTTGCTAGCTGGTGTTTTCGGAGACCGGTGCAATTTGGTGAGTTGGGACAATTAGCCGGCGCGTAAACACATTCTTCACGATGTCTTTTTCTTTCAGAAAGCTTGAGAACCTCTGGGCATCCGTCTGGATCTTGTGTACCTTCTTCCGAAATCCCAAAGTCGCAGTAAATATCCAACTGGCCAATTTGCTCCGCCAATGAAAGATTCTCGACGACCATCCTCATTTCAGCCCCGCATTGACTGCATCCTCCAGTTTGATGGGTACAAGCCCGGCAAACTGTATGACCGCAAGTGAGCACCACGGGAGTTCTGAAAACTCCCTCGCAAAGTTTGCATTTGAGAAAATCTGGCGGAGGCTCGACAAACCAGTAATCTTCATCTTCGTCGTCGACGAGATCGGAATATCGCTCGGATGCTATTGGTCTTCTTTATTTATTTGAAAATATATTTTACATGAAGGTTTATATAAATAACTAAATCCACAAAAGTACTCTGCAATTTTTATAGAGAATGTACCTATAGTTCTGCTCGATTTGATAGAAGTCTTGTTCACCGGCGATCCCAAATTCGACCTCAGCGAAGTAATCGAAGCAAGGCTCGTTCTGTTCGACATTCTTGAAATTCTCTTTTTTCGCGATTCAAACGTTGCGCAACTTTCATTGCCCAGCTCAGCCCCGCCAATTGAATTCACGCGCTCGTGAAGCTATTTTCTCAGCTCTGGCTTTGCTTTTTCGTGGATGATTAGGCCTGGTTTTTAAAGGACGTTTTAGCGAAGATTTACAAAAAAAATAGATAATTTATTAATGAAATTTAATTGAATAAATCCTTTTCTCCTTAAAATAATCTACAACTCAATTACTTTTATCATCCTCGCGGATTCTACTTAAATAGGCGGTTGAAAGTAAATAAATTACCGACAAGAAGTATTATTTCCGGATGCTTCTCTGAGGTTGCGTTTTCTTCCGAGCGGTCTTCCAGCTCGGAAAATAGCGCCCCCGCGCCCCTTCTCCCGGAGGACCTATCTTCGGAGGCTTCAAAAATCTGGAACGGGCCGTGACATTGGCACAAGGCCAACAGCCCTTCATCCCGTTTCTGTCTTTTCTGAAGCGAGAATTTTAAAAATTCCACGGCGGGCAAAAAGCAGAGAAAAAGAGAAGAAAATGAAGTAAATAAGTCGAGGAGTGGAAAAAAGAAGCCGAAAATCAATGAAAGAATTGAAAGAGAGAAGCGATGAAATATGAAGAGACTCTAGTGGAACAGAAGAAAATGTCACGAAAATTGAGCCCCGACGATTTGACTCTACGCTGCCCGATTTGTAGGGACGCCAGACCTACGGAAGGTGCCCTAAGATATCATCTCAGACAGCAGCACAGGAAAAAACGAAGTGGTGAGTTATCGATTTAGGTCGAGCTACAAATGAAATAAGGATTTGATTAGAGAATTGCCCATTCTGAGTTGCGTTTTGTTTAGCAATATTACACATGAATTGCTTTTGAGACCTTCTTTTTCAGAAGTGGAGAATCTCGTCGGAATCGGAAAAGATGAGCTCGACAAAAAGCGTCCTCGACTTTCAACTCCTCCTCGCCACATCACTGAAAACGAAATCAAAGCACCGATCATTCCCTCCAGCCTGACCGAAGATGATTCTCACTTCCTGCTTTCCAGAGTGCTTTCCAAAACAGGAACTTCGCCAAAACGCGAAACGGAGGTGAAAATTGAAAGCGAAGAATCGCTTCAAGAACCTTCAAAGGCGACGGGAATTAGAATCTCCTCAGAGCTGCTTGTTTTAAGATTTACCCCTCTTTGTCAATCAGTAATAGCATGAGAATGACATCGTTTTTGCATGTTAAAATCCCGAACACAGAATTACGTCTGCCAATGCGGAAAGCGCTTCGAATCTTCCATGTCCCTGTCCGTCCACTGCTCGCTCGTGGGGCACAAGTTCGCCGAGCATTTCAATACTAACCAGCATCGAAAAACGCGCGAGCCAAGTGACCGAAAGAAAATACTAACGCAAACACTTCCGGTGTGTATCTCCCTCCACTTCTTTCATTTTCTAACATATCAGATCTACTGCTACGCTTGTCCTCGCGCATCGAAACATACAGACCTCGCAGAATTTACGACTCATGTGATTGAGAAACATCTATCGATACGAGAGAAGGAGAAGAAAGGAGCGGTATGAAATTTGAATATCTATCCCATCTGAAATGGTTGTCAACTGGATTCTTTAGAATGGAAATCAAGTGACAGAATCAGACCTTCGAAAAGCACTCCTTCGATTTCCCCCAACGATGATGGAACCAGTCTCGAAATCTTGCCGCATGTGCTCTAAAGATCACAAATTCAAAAAGGCAAGACTTTCATTTTTCAAATCAACGCTAGAATGCTCTATTTAGATGGTAGATTTCCGCTTGCACATTCTGAGCCACACCGAAATCCCCAAGTATCGATGCAGATTCTGCCTCGACAAAAAGTTCACTGCCAACAAACGCGAAGAGATATTCCATGTAAAGGCGATTCTTCTAGAGCTATTCCCTTCATTTGTGATTCTAGCATATTCGAAATCGCCACGAGAAAGTCCTGACAAACGGCACGACGGATCGAGCGGTTCTGGAGAGCTGCAAGGTCGACCCCAAACTACTGTGGCTCGCTTATGGCATCGACTACAACTAGTCAATCACTCATGATGATAATCAAAGCTAGAATTATTAACAAGGTCCATTTTAAATCCGATTTTCTTCTTGTTTTCAGCTTCTAATCAACAATTTTCTTCACACCCAAGTTGTTCGAATTCAAAAACAAATGTTCGAGACCTTAAACTGTCTGTACGGCTTACAGACTTCTCTTGCTTATAAATACCAGTCAAAAAAAAAAACTAGAATTCATCCAACAGACCTTCCTCATTTTTTACTGACCTCCGATTTGATTTCAACAGTCCTCACTTATATTATTTATTTAAAAATACTGACCTACCAACTCTCAATCCAGCTCACCTTTACTAGCTAATTACAGTAGTATCTGATCTCACGAGACTTTTAAATGTCAATCTTCTTCTTTTTTGATGTTGTGGTGCTTTCAATGTCCAACTTCTAGACCTAAATCCTTACACAAATACTCTTCCTCATGATTTCTTAAAACCTTAAACTATTCAACATAAAAAAATCCCGTGTCAAAGTTCTGAATTACACGGTATTCGTATTTTCTCATAAGAACTTTTTTCAACTTCAACTTTTCATATTTTCCAAGAATATCCTTCTCCGTTTCACCTCAAAACCTCATCTTTTCTCGATTTCAGAGAGAAAATGCTTCGAAGACTTGCTACATCGCAACTCGTTCGACTTTCCCGAACTGCTTCTGCAGAAAGTGAACTGATCCTCGAAAGGCTTTCGGGAGATGACAAAGGAATCGCTGTGATTTCGTTCAATAGACCAAAGGCGATGAATTCTTTTTCGAAGAATATGGTCAAGTGTATGCGAGAAGCGATTGAAGGTAACTCGATCTGGCTTAAAGACTTTTCTTGAATTCCCTCTTTTAGATGTCAAGTTCGACCAAGAACTCCGGGCGGTCGTTGTCCGAAGCACCTCAGCCAAAGCCTTTTGCACTGGTGCCGATTTGAAAGAACGCGCTGGCATGACTCCCGAAGAAGTAGGCCCATTCGTAGCCACTCTCCGCCGAATGGTACGAGATTTTTATGACCTTCCCGTTCCTACTATCGCCGCCATCGATGGCTTTGCCCTTGGCGGCGGACTGGAATTTGCACTCAGTGCTGACATGAGGTATTTCTCGTTCCTAACTTCAAAATATCAACTAAAAATATGCCAGAATTGCATCTTCTTCTGCCAAAATGGGACTAACAGAAACAAAACTGGCAATCATTCCTGGCGCCGGAGGAACGCAAACGATTTCTCGAATCATCGGAGTGGCAAAAGCAAAGGAGCTTATCTTCACTGGAAGATTCGTTGGCTCTGTTGAAGCTGAAAGAATTGGCCTTGTAAATAGAGCAGGTAATCAAAGACAAATATAAGGAGATGATCCCGCGTGTGTCATTTTCCCTTTTTGATGAGCCAGAGGCACTTTCCAGTGCACGAAGTCGATTTTATTATAGAGCCTTGCTGAATAGATTTTTAGTTGAGCAAAATGATGATTCAAATGCTGCTTACTTGGCCGCTCTTGACTTGGCCAGAGAGATAAAACCTCAGGAACGGTTGAAAAGAAGAAAAAAATGAACTTCCTACCCCCAAATTGTGAGGCGTAAAAGAAGGAATATCTATTTTTAACCTCGAAAAAAGGGACCTGTTGCTCTTCGAATGGCAAAAATGGCGATCAACAACGGCTCCGAAGTCGATCTGAGCAGCGGCTTGGCTATCGAGCAAATGTGCTACGCGCAAGTCATCCCCACTCAGGATCGCCTTGAAGGTCTTCTCGCCTTCAAAGAGAAACGAAAACCAGTGTACAAAGGACACTAACTTTCTATTTCTGTATCTGTTTCAATCTCTAGGTACGTTTCTGTGCCCTTATTTATTGATTTGGTGCATTTCTTTCCAAATTTACAACATACTCGTACTACATCGATAGTTGGCGGTTGCTTGAAGTTGAATTCAGATGTCGTCCGACGAGGAAAAACGACCGAAAAAGTTTTCTGAAAAGGATCGTTGTTATCGATGCGGATTACAAGGACATTACGGGTAAAAGTAATATATACAAAGTGATTATTTTTATGAAGATGTTTTATAAATTCTGATTGTTAATTGAATTCGTTCAGTTACGATTGTGACCTCTACCATGGAAAATCTTTAAAATCCGAGAAAGTCCGAAAACATAAACGGTCCTTTAAAGAAGATGACAAATGCTACGAGTGCGGAAAAGAAGGGCATTACGGCTACGATTGCCCGGATAGGATGCTCCGAGTTCGCGAGGGAGAGCTAGAATCGGTAAGTTGTCACCTTGCTATTTAAAATTGCATAATTTGTTTTTAGGTAAACAAGAAAATCAGTGGCAGGGCTTCGCCGAGATATGACGACTACAAAATCGGTAAATTTTTTCCACGTAGCTCGAAACTAACAATTAATTGTCACAGAATCACGTGATCGGAGTCGTAGTAGATCACCTGTGGCTGAAACACGCAGACCACGTCACAAATCAAGATCTGACAAAGACGAAAAAGTGATTGCTAATTCGAAGTCGAAGAACGTCAGGGACATCCGTAGTCTTTGGTCACTTTGATATTTAGAGCCTTAGAAAACTTTTTGATTACTGCCTGTGTACAAAACAAAAAATCTCCCTATCTCTGTGTCCATAAGAAACTGACCAAGCTTACACATTAATTTTTATTATTAGGGACAATCGTTCATGAACTATGAGTGCCGAGAATATGGTAGAGATTCTTCGGGACCTGCACGCGCCTCGCACCAACACTGATGCAGATGAACCTCCTGATGAACAAGACTACCATAACCACGCCTTCGTCGAAAGAACGTGAGGTTACACAAATATCAATCAAATTCAATACAATATAAGCACCTACAATTGTACTGGATTTCCAGTCTTGGAAAACATAACGCCAGCAGAATACGCTGCTGCTACCGTTTTCGCACGACTGGGTCTACTTCATCTTGAAATAACCATAGTCGACTGCATAAAAATATGCCCACACAACTGCAGACCTGACCGAGCTCCGACATGCCAACGTGAATGCGAAATTTGCAAAGCGACAACAGTGGAGCGGTAAGCGAAGGATACCTTTATCTTCCATGTAACTTCTTTGTTTTAATTTGGATACTTAGATTTTTGGTCATCATCGAACCATCGAACACCATGATCAACATCCACGAATAGAATACCATTGCTCCAATTTAGGGTTCAACCCTAGTGAAACTGATTACGGACGATTGGCTATCGTTACAGTTATATTTCCAGTCGCTTATATGATATAAGTTATATCTTAACAATATCTGTCGTCACCTCATCTAATTTAGATTCTAATCATCATCTTCTTCACAAACCTAGTAGGTTTGCTAATATCAACTTTTGAACTTAATTGTCCCAAGTTTCACTAATCATCACCATCATCTCATCTCCCATTATTAGTTTGCTTCAGTTTCTTCGTCTTCCGTCACTCGTCATTCTCTCATACCAAATTGTTTCAATATCGCGAAATTTAAAATGGACTCTTTCAGAATGTCTGGCAGTGAAAACTTCTACTGCTTTACGTGCAAGGCGAATCGAGATATTACCCCAGAATGGAAATGTAGATTCTGTAACTCTGGTTTTGTTGAACGCAGTGACCAAGCTCACATCCCTGATATTCCTGTTCCAGCCCCTCCTTGGGCCATCCCTAGTTACCAAAATCCCTCACCTTTAACAAATATTACCCCCACGCCGCAATTTCCGGCACCCCTGCCTCACCCAAGTGTTCCAGCCGGTCCAGCCCTGAGCCAGCTTCACAATGCTCCGTCAAACTTCTACTCCGGAAATTCCCCTCGAGCAGCTGGGCCGAGCGAAAGAATGGATCGATCATCGGAAATTCGAGAAGCTCCCAGACGAGGAAGACGTCCTGTCTATCCGAATTTTTACCAACGGGCAAGGCCAAGTTTGCTTGTCGATCAAGACGGCAACTTGATCCCTTCTCAAAATAATCAAAGTATTCAAATGATCCCGGAAAACTCCAGAACTTTATACAATATTTGGCAAAGAGTCGGAAATAGAAGACGTAAGATAGAGACGTTTTAACTTTGGAATATACTGTTTTATAGCGAATTTTAATGTTAATCCGAATGATATAGCTTGGACAGAAGAAAGTCTGACGAATATTCTTGATAGGGTTTGTCGAAAATAAACTTTTGAATTTTACATAAATTTGCTGTAGCTTCGAGTGGAATCAGAGTCAACAGAAAGACAAAATTCTGGTAGAAATTTAAGCCACCTGAAAGAGACGAGAGATCTACCAACTGATCATAAAAGCGTTAGAGCATTCATGACGTTCGTATAATCATAATTTTCTAGTGCTGTATTTGCATGTCTGATTTCGAAGAAGGCGAAACCTTCATTCGACTTCCCTGTGGACACGTTTTTCATGCAGAAGAAATCCGAAACTGGCTGCAGCTCAATTCTCAATGTCCTGTTTGTAGAAAAGACGCAGTTTAATTTTCTTTACTTTCCTTTCTATAATTCCAAAGACGTGCTTTTTTTAAGGTTCCTGCATTTAAAAGACCCACTTCCACCTTTTTATACCAGGAACATCATACAGATTTGGAATCAGCAGGAAATTCTAAGAACTTTGACCGTTTTAGTTTCCAAAATTTCCACTTCCGGTCCGATTCTAGAGCCGGAAGTTGACGAAATTTTTGAGTTTGGGCAACTTGTGACCTATCAAATTGATGCTCAGAAGATTTCCTATCATCTGAGAGAAGAATCAATGCCGACCGCAGTCAAATCAACCGCTAAAAAATTAAAGAAAAAAACAAAAATTTATGCCTTTTTTCCAAGTTTTGCCGGTCGGTTTGACCGCGGTTGGGATGGTTTTTTTTGAATGATTTGTAGATGAGATGACTCGAAATCTTCTGAGCATCAATTTGATAGGTCACAAGTTGCCCAAACTCAAAAATTTCGTCAACTTCCGGCTCTAGAATCGGACCGGAAGTGGAAATTTTGGAAACTAAAACGGTCAAAGTTCTTAGAATTTCCTGCTGATTCCAAATCTGTATGATGTTCCTGGTATAAAAAGGTGGAAGTGGGTCTTTTAAATACAGGAACCTTAAAAAAAGCACGTCAAATCATATAAAAAAAATCTCAGACAACTCGCTCATCAATGTTTTTTGCAAGCTTGTACAGTTCCCTCTCGCGCATTTCACAATCATTTTTTGCATTCTCTCCTGCATTAACACTTCTTTCAGCCGTTTTCTTCAATATGTTGCTGTGCAATAAATGTATTTACGTTTTCATTTGGCCCTTTTGCATATTGATGAGTAATTTCAGGTAGGGATGAAAAGTGAGATTCGCAGTGAATCGGACGGAGAGTCAGAAGTCGAGGGAAAGGTCACGACATGCCAAAGACACGATTGCGATGTCAAACGAGTTAATTATGACGATGTAAGCTGCATCTGGAGAGATAGGCGATTATTTATGTTTTTAGTTTTTCGGAAAAGGCAAATATTTCTGCTGTCGAAATTGCGCCGTTGAGTACAGGTATTGAGCATCAAATTGTGCTTTATTGCTTCATTTATTGATTATCAAGTGTCCTCGCGTCAACGGAGCAATTTATGAAGAACAGCGCTGACCAAGACAGGGCTGATCTTGAGGACAGATCTACGCTCCGCTTCAACGGCAAGAGTACTGTTATCGCCAAGTCTTTTCAAGGGAAGAAGAGAGACAAGAGGGAATCGCTCTTTTTGTGGAGTCGTTATTTGGCGGTACGTTCAATTCTAGCGTTTTATATGCAATTTTAGCAAACAATTTTAGCAAACAAAATCGCGGGCGGCTCCAGTCTGTGCCTTTCCGCACGCCATCCTCAGCGACGATTGGGATCTGATTCAACCTGGGATGAAGGTCGAAACGTACAATCTTGACTCACACAGTCCCTCCAAGCTCTTTTGGTTTGCGGAAGTCATTCGTATTGAAGGATACAAAGCGCTGTTGCGGTAAGTTGAAGACAACTCTTGTTGAATGGATTTTTTATTTGACCGATGATATATTTGTTTATACTGTGTTTTTCACTGAAAGGATTGAGATTTGAGAGTGTGGCTGAGACTTTGAAGAAGTTGAGGGCAGGAAAGAGAAAGTTGTTTGTTAGATTGAAGCTCTTCTTAGATACTTGACGGCGTCTTCTGATACTTCTTGAACTTTTCAGGATGCACAAAAGTAGTTTAATTGTAATTAACTTATCACGTGGTCTCTTTTGGGAATCCTTAACCCATAGCACCAGCGAACGACATAGCTCTCGCATCATCCTCACTTTGCTCAGCATTTTGTTTGACCTCAGTTTGGTTTTTCTTATCAAGGTTCATGGTTTAGCTCCTTCAGCACCTATAGTAGTACTAATGTACCTTAATTCCACGGGGTGTGGGATTATGAAAAGAGGGGCTAACTTGAACAACCTTATCCTGTTTTGCGGGTGCTAAACTGTTTTGGCTGTTGCTGGAATGGACACAGACTTTGTGGCCCGGCTCTAGCAGGACCATCGAAAGCAGTACGATGCTATTTGAGTAGATATCGTCTGGGTCAGTGTGACGTGCTTCCGCAACTCGTAATTTATTCACTTCAATGGCCACTCCACATGCGTTTGCACGAGGAATTTCACAACAGAAAACTTATAGCGGGTTTATTTTAGGTATTTCCGTTATTTTAGGTAATTATTGACGTTTCTTTTGAAACCCGGAAGCATAAACTCCTTTGACTTTAGCTGTGAAATAGCCAGTTTCTACATTGAAGCATCCACATGTTCGATCGTATAAACTCCGATCGAATTTAACCACCCCTTGCCCCTCAAATATTGCACTTCTCGTATATCTATTGCCGCGTTAATTGACAGCGGAGACATTTTGTTGCACTCACCGGAAACTGAAGGGATACTCACTGTTGCTAGTTTCTGATAGCAAGCAGTAAACTGTATTCTGTGCTGAGGGTTTATTTGATTTTTATTTATCTCAAGAAAATTAAAAGTTTATTTCATGCGAATGTAAAAATAGAAATACGCCTCGGTTCCTGAAGAGCAGCAGAAGCTGCCTTACCCGCTATCTCATTCTCCATATTTTTCCATAACTCTCTTTCCAATTCTCAAAGCAGCTAATCTCTTTCCCTAAGGTTGTTTAATGTCTGAATATATTTTTACTTTCGACAGCCTACGTAAATCTCGCAACTGTTGTGCTCTAGGAAGTTGAGCTTGTTGAGGAGGCTGAGATTGACGAGGAGACACTCTTTAAATTGCGCGCATTCCAAACTAGCTAACTGACAAAATGTAACATGAAATGATAGGTATTTGGGTATGGAGAAAAATCTAATGGACTTCTGGGTGTCACTATGCTCAACTGATGTGCATCCAGTCGGCTGGGCTGCTCGACAGGAGCTAACAATCTCACCGCCCAAATGCATCGAAAAAACACAGGTTAATCAATTGTTTAATGATTATATTTTTTATTTTTATTGCAGCGCGACTGGAAGAGATACATCATCGAAAATCTCCAAGGAAGACCCACATATCCCCGTGATTTCCAGAACACCACCGATGAGGAATTGAAAATCGAAGGCCTTAATAAAGGCATGTTCTTAGAAATCGTCGATCCAACTTGCATCAGGAAGACAAGAGTTGCCTTCATTGAAAAACTAACTGGTGGTGGTCGAATTTCCCTCAAATTTTTTGTAAGCGAACTTACTCGCTATTTATTTCAATCATTTGATTTAAGGATGGCCAAGACGATGAAATTTTTGCCTGTCACATCAAATCGCCCGTGTGCCACCCTCTCGGCTGGAGCCAAGAAGTAGGCCACGATCGGAGAGACATTCCAGATGATCTGTATGAAGACTTGAAGAATAACTGCATCCCCGCCGAGCTTTTCAATCAGGTACTTGACAAGATGCATGTTAGTTGCGACAATCTGTTACTTTCTTAGGACGCTGAGCAAACGACTTTCGTACCTCAATTCGAGGAAGGGATGAAAGTTGAAGCCGTCAACGCCACGCGCGTTAATTCCATTTGCACGGCGACGATTAAAAAGATACTTGGCAAAGGATACCTAATGATAGGAATCGACGCATCATCGAATCCTGAATTTGCGAATCTCGTTTCTAGCGATGCGGATTTCTGGTAACCGCCAGCTATCTTTATATATTCAAAGCTTTGAAAACTATTTACTTCGCGAATCAATTTTAGGACTGTTTTGATTTTAGCTATCACTGGACCTCCTCGTGCCTTCAGTACACGGGCTTTGCACGTGACCACAACCTGACCTTGACAAACGCAGCTCTTGAGGAAGTCGAATGGGATGACGAGGACTATATGCCAGAGAAAATCGCTGATCAACTAAAAGAGCGCACAGCTGAGAAGACCAATCCCTTCAAAGTAGGATGGAAGCTAGAAGCTGTAGATCTGATGGATCCTAAGCTTATTTGCCCATCCACTGTCAAGGTAATTCCATCATAATGAGGAATATAATGACTTTCTTCTTCAAAAAGAATGTCTGCGCTGGTCTACTCCAAATCGGATTCGACGGATGGACAGATGAGTATGATCAATTCATCCCTTGGCGTTCTCCAGACATCTACCCAGCCGGTTGGTGTGAGCTTGTCAATCACCAACTTCAAGCGCCAAAAGAGTTCGTTCCAGATTCCAAGGCCGCGAAAAGGTAATTCGCTCTCCTCCTTGATTTTAACGCTAACAATCAATCCAAGACGACGTACTGGAAAAAGCTGACCCTGTCCCACTTTGCACCTTGACGATGAAGCTGTCCTGTATCGAAACAATTCCACTTTAGCACACGTTATCTTTCCTTTAGATTCATTTTTACTCACTTTTGACCTTCTCAGTTCTCTCTGAAAAAATGGAGCAGCTTATACCTTTGCTTAACAGTTCCATATCCGTTATTTATCTATTTTCCGCGTCTATTTATTTATATATAATATGTTTTTGATATTATATATAATTTTAAAAGTCGGTTTTCTTATTTTACTAGCTTTTTTCTTATTTTTGCGCTACTGTTTCTTGAGAAACGGCAGTAACGAGCTTTGGTGTTTCCCCTTCTTTCCTTCACTGCCTTGCAAAAAAGTCCAAGCCCCACATTTTTAGTCCTGAAATAACTTTTTTTTGTCGATTACAAAGTCAACTACTATCTTAAAGTTCTGGAATCACGAAGTCTCATTTAGTGAGCTTCAGCTTTTATCGCCTAGGCTTCTATTTTTTCAAGCACCTACCATTTTCACAATACACACGTATTTTTCAAATTTTCTGTACATCGCTATCTCTAGACGCCGAACTATTGATATAAAAATAACAAACAAGAAACTTTCAAATCAGTCGATCATCTTATTCAGAGAACATCGAAATTCGGCTTAGAAGAAGAAAAATATACTCAAAAAGAAGAGAAAATGCTGAAAAATAAAGGTATCTTTTAATTTTATTGTGTAAATATTGCTCTATTTTTTAAAAAATCGTCTTCACATGACTCTGTATTCTCAGCGTCTATGGACAAATGGGTCGTTTTTCCATTTAATTCTTTTGCTTTTACGTTTTGAAAGCTCTCGTAAAAGAGAATTGCAAGGGATCCTGCATTCAAAAAAGCATTAGAATGAGTAATCCTTTCAGAGGCAATTCATTCAATAAATAACTGGCGCTGTTTGTCATTTTTCTAAATTTAGCCAAATCATTCGACCCTTGAGGGTAATCACTTGATCAGAAATAAATTGTCTCAGACGGATTTTTCCGAGCGTAAATTTATTTCTCCCTTCAGAGAATTAAAGAAACGCGAAACCGACAGTGAATATGTTGGAATCAATCGTCGGAAGCATACTCAACCGCTTCCTCGGCGAGTACTTCGAGAACTTCTCCTCCGCAAATGTCAATGTCGGACTCTGGAATGGAGATGCAAAAGTAGAGAATCTCCGGATGACGGAGAATGCGCTGAAGACGGCGCTGAATCTTCCCCTTGCCGTCAGAAATGGCCACTTACAGACGCTAGAACTAGCGATCCCATGGAAAAACCTGGGAGGAGAGCCGACCATTATGAAGCTCGACGGACTAAAAGTCGAGGCCATCGTCACTGACTCCGTCGAGCACTCGGCCGAGGACGAGCTTCGATCAAAGCAAAAACTCCTCGATTACATCGAAACGAAGCTCGACGCGGAAGCTGTTGTCGAGACGACATCATCAAACTCAGAAGCGTACACGAACAAAGTACTCAAGAATTTACAAGTGGAAATACAAAATATCGAGATCAAAATAATCGACACACAATTGGGCTCTTCGATTGGACTCTATCTCGGCTCGTTAACGCTTAAAACGGCGGATACAGAATGGAGAGAAGTCGGCGTCATGGATCATATGGCTGAAGAAGCGAGAATGTTCAAAATCGCAAAACTCGAAAACCTAGGCCTCTTTATCAACTCCGACACAGACACAGAACCTCAGTATATACTCGAACCACTCACAGTACTAGCACACTTGCAACATAATCTAAGACCAGACGACAACGAGCTCCGAGGCGACGCCTCCATCAATCTCCAATCAATAGGCTTGAGGCTTACTTCCTCGCAATTTCGCTTCATCACTTCTAGCATAGAAAAGCTAGAAAGAATACGCAGAAATGCAAAATTCCGGAAAGGGCGGCCGACCTTATCGACAAAAGAAGATCCGAAAGCGTGGTGGCGTTATGCGGGAAATACAGTTATACAGATGTACAATATCAAAGAAAAAGCGAAACTATTCAACAGAAAATATATTGCAGAATACTGCCAAAACAGGAAAACATACAGAGAAGTCTTCAAGCAAAAATTACAGGGGACCAGAACCTCTCAGGTGAGCAGATTGAGTACGACAAGTTGAAAATTATTCTTTAGTCCGAAATCGACGCGCTAGAAAGCGCCCTCGACATACCAACAGTTATCGAGCTCCGCCAAAAAGCCAGATCCTTGGTAAAGAAGCAAACAAGTGCACAGCAGTCTTCATGGTTTGGCGGCTGGTTTGGAGCGGCTGCTCAAGACGATCAATCTGGAAATCTTGAAATCGACGAAAACGACAGGAGTAGAATCTCATCTATCCTAGACGGAGTCGATTTGACCAAATCGAAAGATCCCCCGGGAGTCACACGGTACCAGCTTCAAGTGTCTCTTCCCTTGCTAAAAATTCAATTGGGAGACATTCTTACCCTCTCGCTAGAAGAAGCCTTCTTCACATTTAGAACTACCCCTGGTTGCAAATCAGAAATGCTACAAGTCAAATTCAACCGCCTTCTTGTTGACTCGATCTTGACGAAATCACCTATTGTCACGACGAATACAGCTGATGGGGGAGAGTTTTTCTCGTTCACCTTCACGACGAATCCTTTTACAAAAGATACCTACGAGAAAATAGCTGATCGCTCGCTGGTCGTGAAATCATCAGGCATCGAAGTCAAGTATGATGATGATGCTGCGCGAGCACTTTCGTCCTTTTTCATGTTGGAGATCGAATGAACGAGGTCCGACAAGTCATCCAGGATGAATACATCCAGCGTTACGAGCAAAGCAGAGCCGGAATGTCTCACATAATCTCCACGAGAAAATTGTTTCTCATTGACATTGATTTGAAAGCACCGCGTGTTGAAATACCAGGGCCAGAAGGTCAATGCCTCGAGATGAATTTCGGAAGATTAGTTGTTAAATCCCGCCGTGCAAAAGTGACAAGTCTGAGCGAGTTCGATCAGTCCCGCTACTCGATTGATCAATTGCAGGAAATGGTCTACGCGAGCTACGATGTGAAACTTGTTGATCTCAAAATTTCGGTTCAAAAGCGTAAAACTCTTGCAGATCAAGAACTTGCTCCAGTTCGTGAAATACTGTCGCCTCTTTCCATCAACTTCGAATTCCAGCGACTCGACTCCAAAGCGCAGGCGACAGTCGAACTTGCAAAGTTTAAGATAAAGGGGCAACTTGACATGCTGAAGTTGAACTTTTCCGATTACCGAATGGCACAAGTGTCGATCATCTTGAGTAACATCCGAAGAGCATGGAGAGCGCACAGGCGAATGCAAGAAGATATAATAGACTTTGAGCTACCTGATGCGCCGATCTACATTCCGAATGAAGAAACTCGTCCAGGGGTTGATGCTATCGAGATCGCTGAATCATATAGCAACATTAAACTGACACCGATTGCTTCCACTACGAGCAACGAAGAGTTCTTTGATGCCAATGACGAGTCATTTACCACGCTCGATAGCCTTCCTATTTCCCACGCCTCGTCGTCACTGGCAGATTCTGCTGCCAAGTTGAAGCTTTCTTTCGCACTGAATATGATTCGCGTTCAGCTCGATCGAGAAACGCCTTCGATTCTTATCGCAGATGGGCAGATTCGAAAAGTTGAATTTACTCTCAAGCAGACCAAGTTCACAACAGACATAGATGGTCAGTTCGAAGCGGTCAACCTTCTCTACAAGCCAGACAGCGAAGAAGAATCGCTCAATTTGATATCTTTGGGTGCCCCAAATCAGCCTGCAGTTGAGATGACCTATGGCGAGAACCGACTTTTAACGATTCCCGAGACGGATGTTCGATTCGAAGCTGCTAGTGTCAGAGCCAGCATTGACCCACAAGCGATAAACGAAGTCTCAGGCTTTATTACTACAATTCTAAATGCGACAAATGGAACAGACTCGTCAATTGACACTAGGGGCAACTCGTTGCTTTCTCGCGAGTCAAGCAATACGCTTACATCAATGGATCTTCCTGAATTGAATGAATCGTCAGAGTCCGTAATGAACATCGTCATTTGTTCAAGGAAATTTGACATTGATCTCTTCTCCAAGCAGAAACTAATTGCGCAGCTATATCTCAATAATGGTGAAGTCGGATTTGTCACGAGAGAGAATCAGACAGTCGTAAAAGTCATTGTCGGCGGTGTTAAGGTTGTCGATCCAAATGCGCTGAATCCTCTTTACAGAAATGTGCTGACAGTTGTCGATAGTGCGTCGACTTTCTTTGATATGACAATCACCCTCTATGATGTCGATCTTAAAGAAGACGCGAACAACATTGAAGCAATTCAAGGTTCCATAT
Source organism: Oikopleura dioica (assembly GCF_907165135.1). Classification (NCBI taxonomy): domain Eukaryota; kingdom Metazoa; phylum Chordata; class Appendicularia; order Copelata; family Oikopleuridae; genus Oikopleura; species Oikopleura dioica. The sequence goes on from NC_137292.1 coordinate 11,944,245, forward strand.
ATCTGAGAACTGGTTGCATCAAACTGATTTTCTTCCAAAAATGGATTGACTACTTGGCATTTTATTACCCTGACGAGTTTGCAACTGGACCAGTCGACTGGGACTTCATAAAATCCAAAGACGGCTCATTTCTCATGTCAAAATATCTCATGGATGTTGAGATAAAAGATCCAATCGTCATCATTCCAGCTTCGACGACGCACAATTTTGGGTTTCGTGGGGATGTCAGAAACATAAAAATTCGCAACGAGTTCAAAACAATCGCAACTACTGGCCACAAATTCCATCCTTTGTTCAACAAAATGACCATAGATATCGAAGATCTCTGCCTCTATAATATGCCGAATTACAACGCTAGTTCGACGAAGCTGTCCTCAATACCGATCTTGGACGAATCACTTACAATCTTTGTCGAATCAAGCGCAGGCTGGGAATTTTACAAAGAGGTTCCTGGTTTAATTATTGATATTGACATTGAAAATGCAACTGCTCATCTTAATCAAGAAGATATGGTTGCACTCTGGTGCGTCTTGAATGGAAACATCTGGATACGTTACGATCCTAAGCTGGAGGAGCAGATTGAATTGAATACCAGACGAACAGGCAGATTTTTGTCCATGTTGCAGCCAGAAGAAACATCACTTGATGATTCTTCCTCTATCCAAGAAGACTCATTCGAGGAACAGGAAGTTCACATTGATATGATCGCTAATGTTAACATCAAAACACTTGCGGCGAAAGTCTATGTCAAAGAAGAACTCTACTCAAGCTTTATTGCTCAGGATATCAGCGTTGTTTTCACCTCGAAAACTAATCTCATAACATACCAAGACATAATCATCCAAGATATTCTCCTTTACGACGAGCGAGAAGAAAACAAGAATATAAGTGGCGAGTCGAACTGCCTTCTCCAGAAACAAGAAGATATTCCCGATCCTGTGATCACGCTCAAAGTCCAAAACTTTACAAAGCCAGCGAAGCAGATCACCGATATGGACGTAAAATCTATGCGAATGGTTTTGATCATGGACTTTATTCTCACGCTGAAAACAATCTTCGCCGACACAATATATGAGCCGGTCGTTATGGAATGCACGCCTAAGACACAGAACTTAGATGTGCACCAAATCCACGCTCATATGCAATTTCAAGCGAAGATGGATCGGCCGCATATTATTCTTATGTCTGATTTGAAAAATGCACAAGATTCTTCTTGTATTAAGATGAGCGCAGACTTGAGAGTCGTCTATATCGCCAGTTTGACCGAACAGAACTTGGACGTCTGTATTGACCAGCCGCAGATCTATTCAGTGTCCTTCAAGAACTCTTTTGGAAACGACGAGGTCTACTTTGGGCATAAAATTCTGAACTCAGAGGTGAACATCGCTTTCAATCAACTGACATCCCCGAGATCGAACATGATAAACATCAAATGTCCAGAACTAGACATCACTTTCAATCCGGAAGCTGTCAATACCCTTTTTCTATCATATCAAGTTGCAATGGGCCCACAAGAAGAGCCCCCGGAACCTGAGAAGAAAAAGATCTGCCTGGACGTCCAGCAAACTATAGATCCCAAGGAGCTTTGGTTTGTTCCGAATGCACTCGGAAGTGACGTCGATTCCGACCTTTCTCTTGAGATTGAACGAATGCGCAGAGAAGAAACTATTGACGAGATGTTCACTGTGGTCATCCCTGATCTTACCATTCGCCTTGAATCACTCATGAGCTCCTCCATGGGAGTCGCAGAGAGTCAAGTTGTCCCCTTGCTCGTTCTGAACTCGTCGCTCGACACCGAAATTCGCAATTGGAGCTCAGAAATGTTCGCTGATATTTCTATGAAACTTGATGCAGAAATTTATCATGAGTCTCGCCCTGGTTACGAGCCATTTATTGAGCAAGCGGAGTCTAATTTAAACCTTCCAGATTCCAAACTTGTTCCGTTTGGTGTGAAGCTCAAGTACAAGACATCAACATCGTCTGAGCGAACTTACCTTCCCGACGATGATGATGGGTTTGCACATGTCGAAAATAATGCAAAACAGAAGCTCGTGATCTCTTCCGACGTTCCCCTCAACATGAATGTCTCGTCAGAAGGAGTCGATGTACTAAACCATCTTGCCACTGTGTATGGCCACAGTCTCTCAGACGCAGCGAAAGGAACGTTAGCAGATGTACCGAAAAAGCGACGAACAAAGCTTCATAACTCGGAAGTAAAGGCCCCTATCATTGTAATCAACGAGACTGGAAATGATCTTATTTTATCGACGAAGGACTGGATTGAATTTGACCCAAATCAAGCAAAGACAGATATTCGACGCAACTCACTCACGCGAATAAAGGGAAAGAAACCGACTGACATCAAGCTTCATCCTGTTCCTCGAGGATCTCCTCGACCGGAAATGATGAGTTTCAGCATCCCAAGCTCGACTCCACGATACTTTCAATTTGGAAGGCATATCCATGTTCGGTCTCTTTCCGCTTACATGATTGGATTGTCCCCAGTAGGCTTTTCTCATAGACAAATAGACGTTTCCTCGCTCCAGGAAAACGCATACATCTTTGTGGCCAACAACAACCCAGCTTTCAAGGTTATTTTGGTCGTGAAAGTAGAGGGCGTCACTGGTGCAAGGAAAATCACCATTCAGACCTCTGTTACCATCAGTAACGAGATTCCCTTTCCTTTGGAGCTTATAAATGGTGCACAAGCTCGGTGGCAAGTGAACGACGAGACAAGAAGTGCTCCAATGCCAATCCGAATGATGAACAGCGCATGCATTTTCGACGTGACATTCGCGGACCCAGATGTTAGCGTCGCCGACAATCCGATCGTCTACTCAACTAAAACTTCATTTTCTACTCGTCTACAACTGTCAGTAAAGCACGAATCAACAATCCATCACATGACAGCACAAGTAAAGATGATTCCCTACAAGCGATCATCTCTATACAAAGTTCACATCCGCTTCTGTCCGGTATTCTCTCTCACAAACTGGCTTCCTTATCCGATATCTTGTACGGTAAATTCTAAATTCCAAAAAGAAAAAAATGTTATCATCGATTCTGGCCGGCTTATGCCATTCATGTCATGGAGCCAAGATTGCGCGATAGTGATAGAATTCGCTGTGCGAAACTCTGGAATCAAGTACACTTCAGAAAAATACGTCTTGCCGAGATCGATCGACAAACGAGAGACCTCTGTATTCAAGTTTAGCCGCTTAGATCCTTCAGGGACGACGAAAGAATGTTTGCTCAAGAAACAGATAACGATCGACGCTCATGAGCATAAAATGGAAGTTTTTGCGCCTTACTGGATAATCAACGCGACAGATTTGGATCTGGAACTTCGACCAGTAAATAATATCGGCAGAGATAGCGATGTTCTAAAGCAGCTTCATTGTGACCCGCTTATGATTCTCCCGACAAAGCATAACGAGATGAACATCTCTGTGTTGAAGTCTAACAAGTCTAATAAAACCCATATAAACACAATCGGTCACATGGGTACGGTTTTCTGTCCTCCTTCTAATCAGGACAGACAGAGTTATCTCCTTGGCATCAAAATCGAGCAGACCTCTTTCGCGCTCACTACCCTCGTCAAACTCACGCCCTTCTACTATCTTGTCAATCGAACAGATGAAGAATTGGAAGTGAGGGAGGTCTTTGAAGGCATGATTGAACTAGATCGCAAGTCTCAATGGATTCCGCTGGATCCTACGAGCAAAATTCCCTTCTGGCCTCTTGATTCTCGCTACTCAAAATTACTCGTTCGCAAAGCCAGGAGTCAGTTCATCTCTGAGAAGATATCTTACCACTCGCAAGACCAGGGTATTCTTCTCAACATGGGCGACGTAGAAGGCCTTTACTCAGAAGTGTCTCACAATGACAACGAATGTTTAATTACCTTCACTTCCTACTTCAAAGGTGCCGCTGCATTCGACATCATCAATCTAACCGGTTTCGCGATTCATTACAAGCAAGAAACTCCTTTGTCTAAATATGCCCATTTGTATCCTGCTCATCGCATACTTTACACCTGGAGATATCCAAGTGAATCGAAGAGTCTTGAGCTACGGATCGATGGCAAAGAGGCAGCAAAATGCTCCATTCGAGAAACTGGTCAGGATGCAATGATAGTAAGAACGTTGCGCATTTCTGGCGCTCAAATCTTTGTCATCCCTGTATTCATTGGCACCCAAAGAACGGTTGTCATCACGCAAGATCAATTCCACAAAAATCGTCTGCTTCATGTTGACAAGCAAGTAATCGAGAAAGAAAACCAAATTCAGCTTCGAGGTATTGGACTTTCTCTGGTCGATTCGATAAGACGAGAAGAAGTCGCTTTTATTTCGATAAAAGGCACAGGCGGTATTTGGTACCAGCAACGAGAGGGCTCGCGAAAGTGGAGAGAATGCTCTCCTGAGCTCACCTGGGAGCTTGAATCACGATGGCGCCAAAACTCGAAAACTCGGAGAAGCAATTCAAGATCGGACGGTTTTAGATGTGGAAACTACCAGGTAGATCTTGGACAACAAACGATGGTCTGCAATGGCAAAAACTGGACTCTCAATAGATCCGAACGGCAAGCCGTTGATATTCGATATTTAGAGACTGAGAGTTCTTCAAGTCTTGAACTATCGTTACAGGTACGTTCCCTTTAGAAAAAGCTTATCCTTATACTTTCTTTAGTCTGTCCAAATCGATAACACATCGCCAGCTCCGAAATGGCCAGTAGTCTTTGCTAGAGTCCCACCTAAACAAAGCGTTGCGGCAGTAGAAGTCGCCGATAATGTTGCTATGGTTTACGTAAGCATCGTCAAGGATAAATCACATGATTCCAACATCACAAAGTACAAGATGTTTCACGTTTTGCTCCAAGAATGTTTCCTACAGGTAACTTATAATTTCAAACTCTCGTATTTACTGCTTACCAAGGTGGAAGTCGACTTTGTCGCCAAAGTCCTCCAAGCTTTTGCAGAAAATTCCAAGCGCGGAAAGAAACGGAAAACGGAAAGTTTCCGTTTATTCATGGAAGACCTCGATTACGCTACGAATCCTGTTTCTGCAGAGAAGATCGTCGCTTCTTCTATTTCATTCTTCGAACACATGCATCTTTCTCCCATTCGAATGCATTTCCGATTCTCTCTCCAATACGGCGCTGAGGAAAACATCTTGGAAGATCTCAATTTGCTCCACAAACTGCAAAATCTTGGAGTCGGGCAAGTTGCAAAGGGAGATGTTTCCCTACAGCTGAGTTTCTTCCAGACTGAATATGAATACTTTTCCGATAACATTATCCGCGAACGCATCCTTGCTCACTATCGCTTTCAAATCATCCAGCAGCTCTACAAATTCCTTCTTGGCATTGAGCTTTTAGGAAATCCAGCCAAAGTCGCAGTTGACATGTTCTCAGGCGTCAAGGACTTCTTCTACGAGCCTTACCAAGGAATCACTCAATCTGGAGAGGCATTTATCGAAGGTATCGGCTCAGGAACGTCAAAGCTGTTTTCTGGTGTCGTCGGCGGAGTTACTGGAGGCTTTAGTCGGCTTACTCACAGCATTGGCTCTGTCTCAGCAGCCGTTACATTCGACAAAGAATATCAGAATAAAAGAACGGCCGATAATGTCAATAACGTCAAAGGTAAAAAGTACTTTTAGTTCAACGAAATCACAATTTAATCTTAGGCGTGAAAGAAGGCGTAGCAAGAGCTGGAGAAAAGTTTTTCGGAGGATTATTCGGTGGCATCGCCGGTGTTGTTGAGAAACCCATCTCTGGGGCTCGACAAGAAGGCGCTGCTGGCTTTTTCAAGGGCGTTGGTAAAGGTGTAACTGGCCTCGTCGCCAAGCCACTCACTGGAATTGTTGATGCAGCGTCTACCACCCTGGCCGGAGTCCATAGCCAGCTGGAGACCAAAGTCCAAGTCGACAGGATCCGATATCCACGAGTTGTCGATGAAGGAAGGCTTCAGCCTTATCGACGCAGATTAGCCTACGCCCAACACTGTCTACGCTCACTTCAAGATGAAGAAATTGCACTTGAAACTCCACTTGGCCTTGGTTACAGCGATAATGAACGAATAATTATTGTCGTTACGTCGAAATCGATTTGTGTGATTGACACAAGAACGACTACCGGACGATTGAAGGCTGAATTCACCCAGGATGTCGCCAACGCTAATATTATCTACTCTGGAGATCGAGGACAAGCAATAATCCAGATTCGAGATCGTCAAGGGCAAATACGCATGATTAAAGTCAGGGCGCTTGCTGATCTTGAGCATTTAAAACGAGCCATTTCAAAGAACAAAGAGATTTCTGCCCGCCAAGAGTTCGACACGATGTTTTGAGACAATCCTCCCGTCAAGTGCTAATATTAAAATCCCTCGTGAAAAGAGGACGTTCTGTTCAAAGGAGTTCAACCTACTAATGAGCTTACTGTACTACCTTCACTTTAACTTTTTACCTATCACTGAAATACTCATGAAACATTACACTCATTCCATATTGAAAGAAAATTCACTGTTTATTCAATTATGCGACCATCTGTACAATAAATCACGAATTTATTCAAGAGCACAATTTACAAGATATCGCGGTTGCTCTCCCCGGAATCTTTTTGAGGCCTTTTTATTCCCCTTGGTATCCTTCAGGGCAATTCGTGTGTCGACGGGTTCTGTTGAGTGGATCGCAGAATTTCTTAGCAGGAGGATATTGATCATTGAGTCTGACCTTTTCCTAGAAAAAGATATAAACAGACAATTAGCAGCAGACAAATACCTTCAGATCAAGACAAAATGGGGAGAGAAGAGTTTTTAGGTATGGATTCACAAATCCAAGAGCGCAATAGTTGAATGGGAACCAAGCATCAGGAACATCAAGAGGGTACTGCATATACACATGCTAAAATTTTATCATCAGCTAAGCTTCAACTAAAAAAAAATCAAACCTGTAATAGCTTGGCGAAGCTCTTTGGCCCCATAGTTTTTATTCCTTCGTTCTCCCCAAGTTTTCCTCTTTTTCGCAGATCAACTTCAAGCTTTTCAAAGAGCTCTTCATGAGGGATGAATTCTTTATCTTCGATGTGCTTATCGAATTTTATTTTCTCGTCCTCAGAGCGGAAGCAAAGTGATCTCCAGACAAATGTTATTCTAAAGCAATCATAATTATATCATTATCCAAATTTGAAGCGTACCTAAACTCCTCTGTTTTGAAAGTGTCCACAAGATCGTCATTTGCTAACAGGTACCAAGTGTCGTTTCCCTGATACTCGATTCTGTTGAAGTGGCCCTTAATCATATGGGCGGAGTGATAACCAGGTCCAGTTCGTTCAACTCCGTGGATCATTCGACCACCGTCCATCATAATTGCTTGTCCTCGTTTAGGAGGCAGACTCTTCGAGGGAGCTCCAGGTCCATTTGGGTAGAAAACGTATCTTCAAATAAGTAATCAATCAATTCTATTCTACTTGCTCTAACCGGCCGCCGTTGGTATAATACGGGTTTTCTTTGGTTCCATGAAGATATGCAACACCCTGCGCCTGTGGAATCATGATGTCATCATAAAGCTCTGCCTCCTTGAGAACATGGAGGAACCAATCTGGGACGGTCATTTGGTTGATGCCCCAGAACCACTGATTATCCTGATGAAGCGCAAGGTCAAATCCTGGAGGAAGCATGACGATGTTGACTTGAGTTGGTCGAAAATACACTTCTCCGTCATGCGGTTTTCCCTGAATTTAGTTCGTACTTAATCAAATAGAATGAAAACAAACCTGAGCGGCCCAACCGTCTCTGCAAATATTTCCGATCTTTTGCTTGTATTCCTCTGTTTCAAAGAGAGCCTTGATCTTTGGCTCGTTGACCTTGTCCATGTAGTAGTTGATAAAAGAGAAGACACGAGTTGTTAGTTGTTTGACGGTTTCTTTTGATCCGTGCCACCCGCCTGTGAGAAGAAGATGTCTGAAGATGTCGTTTCTGCCAGTGAAATGACAAGTTTTGCCATCGCCAGTAGTGAATGAGAGCTCCTCACATGTTCCATCAGGGAGAATGGGTTCTTCTTCGCCGATTGTCATCACGCCACGGGCTGCAGCTTCGATTGCAGTTGTAAAACGGCGTTCATTGAGGATGAATTCTCGCAATTCTTAGAATAAGGAACTAAAGAGATGAAATAAGAGTGCTGAATATTACCTTGGATCATATCTTCACTAAGAAAATCATCAATAATCTCATACGGAATCGGTTTATCATAAACTCTCGTGTTCCCATAAAAAAGAGGAGGCAGCACTCTGAGAGCAACAGCGATAAAAATTGGAATGTAAAAAAGCTTGAGAAGCCATGAAGAACTCGATTTCTCGCCCATTTTGCCGGTATGCAAGGCTTCCTTTGCTGAACGATTAGTTCTTCGGTCATATTTGCGGATTATGTTTGTTGTTTGGCTTTTTTGGAGGCCATTGGTCGGAATTTGTTCAAGGCCGTTTTTTGTTCAAGGACAGGGGTCGGATTATTTAATTTTCAAATTTTATATACACCTGTCTCCGAGACAAGAATACTCAATAAAAAGATCCTTGTAGTCTCTCTAGAGTCCCAAGAATATCATCAGTAAAAGAAGAGAATCATCCCCTTTCTTTGGAGTAAGAAATAATTTGCGAACGAAATCCGACGTGAGTCACTTGCTTTTCCCTTTCATGAAGTGATAAATCCGAGCTAGAAATGCTGTTTGCGGCTGAATTTTTCATTTCAGAGAAAATGGATACAACTGAAGAGGTGAAAATAGAGCTGACTGACGACAACAGCGACGAGATCGACGATTTTCATCGAGAGATACGGACAGAGGTGATGGCGGAAGCGAAAAGAAATTTTGATATGCTTCTTGAATGTCGACCAACTGTTGATCGTAACACTGCCTACAAAATGTTCCAGGACTATAAGGTATGATAGGTTTTTTTTAATAAAACCAAATCATCAATTTTTCAAGATCGATTTGGCTGAGAAGAAACGATACTACTTCCACGAACAATTCGAGAGCCTGATAAAACTCACCAAGGAGTACATAAAAAATAATACTGAAGAAATTCACGTGGCTTCAATCAAACGGCCAGAGACGATTGCAACAAAAGGTTCCTAGCCGAACCTTTTAAATATCAGTTCTACTTGTATGTCTTTTAGCTTCCACTTCAAGAAGTATCTGCCCATTTCCGCACGACTCAAGCGTTGAAAACATAGAAAATATCTTGCAAATCACATTATATGCACCCGAAGTGCGCCTCGAATTCCCTTACGATCAGCCTCACATCGAAAGCTCGGTAGAATGGTCGCTTCATTGGGATCCCTGGGTTGCGAAGGTCAAGACCAAGGACGAAGCAGAAAGTATTTTCAACGAATTTTCTGAGCGAGAGGAAGATCACGAGACGTTCACAACTCGAAATCTCATACATTCTTGTTTTCAAGCAACGAAGAAATTGCAACCTGCAAAAATAAAACCTCTCAATAGAAAATTGGCTGACAGTTATCGATCTTCTTCGCTTCAGAAAAAGATCTGTACTCGTTTTGTAAAAAGGTAAATCCCCTTTCTTTTCGTTTTTTTGACAATTTTTTAGTTCCAACAAGGAACCAATGCCTAAAGTTCCCTTGAAAATCATCAATAGAAACACAGAAAAAGGAATCTTCGCACGAAACAACGCCAAAGAGAAGGAGATAGATGATAGAATCAGAAAAGCAGTCAGACATCATGAAGTCTTCAATAAGTCTATTATTCCTGCCGGCAAAATTGCGGAGATGAAAGCATATTCTAAGAAATTCGCCCAAACGAATGAAAACGAAGTCATCAATAAAGCCATCACACTGTCCGACGTTTTCACTAAACCTCCTATTCCACCCCCAAAGAGTGAGAAGACAAATGGTTGTGCGCCGAAACAAGCAGAGAAAAATGACAAGGTCAAGAATCAGGAGGCGCTCATCAAACCTGATGCTCCAACGACAAACGAAAAAATTAAGGAAATTGAGAATACGTTGAAAGAAAAGATGAAAGCTTTTGCTACAAAACTTGCCGAAAAGAAATAATTAAAGCACTGACTCATTTCAAATAAGTTACACAGTTGTACTTGCCAATCATACCTTATTCTTTATCACTGAAAATACACTTATCAACATTTATTCCGCGTTGTCTAACATTTCACAGTAAATATCCCGCATTTCTGCCTCAATATCGAAATCTGTGCCAACCCAGTTGTGGATGATCTTCCGTAAAATTTCGTTTTCGAGTTCTTTTGGTACTTCAAGTTTCGCCTAAAATATGGGTTTTCCAGCTATCTCTCAAGAAGATCAAACCTGACTGCCCCGAAGAATAAGGCGTATTCGAACTGTAGCTCTGACCGTTTTGATCGCTTTCTTCCATCTTCTTCTTGCTTGAACCTTTCTCAGTTTCTGTCTAACTCCCACTAGAAGTTTGACTTTAGTATGCTGTGATGATTTGCGCGCTTGAAAATTTGACATTTTTGAGATGACTCTATCGATCGTTTCCATGAGTTCATGCTTCGTAACATCGTCTTTCTTATCTCCACTTTCGCCCTAAATACTCTTTGATGACTTCAATCGAAGCAATAATGCATACAGTTATCCAAGGATGAGCTAGAGCATCAGAAGCGGACATTCGTTGATCGGGATGCTTGACCAACAGCTCTTTTATAAAATTCTTTCCTTCATCAGTTATGTCATCGAAAGGATTCTCATCCCCAAGTTCAAACGTCCAGTCCATCTTTGTTACTTTTTGGACAAATTCTAGGTCGGTTTCGAACTCAAACGCCATGTATCCAGATAGCATTTCGTAGCTGCAATAAAGTTAATATTAAGAAAACACATTTCGAATCTTACGTCAGGCATCCAACAGCCCACATGTCCGTCCGGTCTGAAATTCTATCAAAATTAAGCTGCTCGGGCGCCATGTAACCGCGCGTTCCATTCATGCAGCAGAAATTCTCATCGGGCGCGATTTTCCGCGCCAGTCCAAAATCAATGATTTTGATTTCTTTGTAAACGCCGTCTTTTCCCGAGACGACCAGATTTTCGGGCTTGAGATCCATGTGCACGATTGAATTGTTGTTCAAATACTCGAGCCCGAGACAGACTTGTCGGATGAAGCTACTATTCGTTTGGTTTTTAAAAAATCAAAGTCATTTTTAAGTTTCGAGTTCGGAACCAAAGCTTATGGCAATTTCAGTAATATTGACGAAGACTTCTTCATCGCACATGATGTCGAACAGTTCCCGACCCTGTATGTATTCCATCACCATGTAGAGTCGTTTGGGAACTCCTGACGTAAAGTGCTGATACAGACGGACGATGTTTTTATGGTCAAGTCCCATCATTAGTTTGGACTCATCTTCCGCGGCTTGAGTGGAATTAGCAATTATTTTGGCCTACTCGTTAAAGTTTCATACCTTTTAGAGCAGTTCTAGAGCGAGTCAAAGTCTCCTTGATCGCAACCTGTTGATCCCCTTTTTCTGCCAGTAAAACTCTTCCAAAAGCCCCTTGTCCGAGTTCTCTCAAAATCTGATATTCTCCGATAAACTTCATTTCTTCCTTGTTCTCTCTGAAATCTCTTGTTCTTTTTTTTTGTTATTTATCCTCCGGCAAATAGGAAAAAAATATATCCGGAATTCGACACGAGGCAAATAAAAGATTTTGCACTTATTTTACGAGACCTCGTTTCATTGAGCAAATTTGAACTAAGATTCCAATAGCAAAAGGAAATTCCTCGATCTACTGAATTACGGGTAAGAAATTAAATGCCTACCCTCGAGGTCAAATATTTGACAGTCTTTATTTTTTGAAATCCAGCAAAAAATCAATTTCAAAATTGGTACAGTTACGTTTACCTCATTTTTATCTTAAAAAAAGATAGTTTCCTTCCAGGGGAATTCGTCTTGCCCCCTGGCGCGTTTATATAGAATTTTTATGAATCATTATATAAAAAATCATTTGCTAATTTAATTTATCGCGCGCTTATCTTACCCCATTTTTAATATTTCTCTGTTGCGTATCAAATGAATGTCGAAGAAAAAACGGAATGGCAAAGCAATAAAGTTCGTCAAATTTCTGACAGAGGAGGAGGTTCAAGAAAAACAAACCTGCAATTTCGCGATTTTATGTTTTACCGTTGTCTAGAAGTGCAGAAAATAAAAACTTCAGTTTTTAGATAAATTGTTATCTCTATAGACTTGATGGATGGGTGCTAATCACCTCAGTGCACTGAGAATAATTTAGACTTTTTGACGAGACAAGTTTATATTCGAAGAAATTTATTATCCGTTTTTATACAAAGCGAGAAAAGCTAATTATTTATAGTTCAGCCAGAAGAATCGTATTTCTCATGATCTCTTGTCGTCGCAATTTTCTTCGTCGTGACGCTATTCTAGCTCGTCGAATGGTTTCGTGGTAGCTCATGTCGAAATCGACGGTGACATCAAGAGTAACTTGCTCCGTCGTCATCGAGAAGTCGGACGAGCTTTTTCGCCTTCTGAAGGAAGATTGGACTCGTCGTCGAACTTGTGGCGTGGAGAATTTCTTCTTCAGGGAGAGTTTTCGGGAGAGCTGAGGGGTGAAGAAGTTGCGGGAGAGTTTTTCGGTCTGGATGCTGAAGGTTCTGCCGGAGGTTCGAAAAAGAGCGAGGAGTTTTGTCAACTTTGGCATCTTTTCCTTTGTTGTTTTTTATAATTGCAATTTTTGTTTCTGTTTCCCAAAAGCTCTTGGTTCTTATTTATATGAGTGTCAGCAGGTGACCTGAAACAACGCTACTGACCTCCAGCGACGGCGAGATTAGAGAAGCAACTGCGTGTGCGCCAGTCGCAGCGTGCGACCAGGTGAAACTCCTTCTTTTGCGATTGCGATCTTTAATGAGCCTGATTGCTTTGAGTACGGCTGGAGACTTCTCTTTCCCGACAAAGGCCGATAGAGTCAATTTGATATGGAAAAAAAAAGATGTTTCTTAGATGGCAAACTTTGAGAAGGCTTTTAGGTCAGAAGCTTTAGATTTGCTCAGAGCAGACTGTATTGCTTTATTTTTGTTGTTTTCCTTCTTGTTTTCATAATTTATTATCAAATGATGTGAATTCTAAGAAGTCTATTTCCGTCAAGGATTTCTATAAGCATTGTTCGACACACCAGACATTTGGCTTACAATTGGCGTGAAGCACGGTAATCCACCAATTCTTCCTACTTTGAGCTATTTTGAAATATTTATATGCCATTAATTCACTATCATTCTTGTACCTGCGTGTAATAAGCAGCAATGAGACCAACAAAAGTGCCGATGAAAAAAATTACGATGGCGGAAACACCGTAGCTAGTCAGTTCCTCTGACATATTTTGCTGATCCTCTTTTCCGATTTTTTCGAATTTGCGATTGCCTTGAATTAGCGTATTTACGTTTCACACGCCTGCTTCAAGAATCAAACAAATTAAAGAGTTTTGCTCTAAAATGTTTTATTTACAAAAATGGAAGTTGGAATGCAAGCGCCTTTTCTGGCAAGTTTGGCAGTTAGAATAAGTTAAAGTTGGTCTTCAGTTGGAGATTTTAGTTGCTCAGATTACGACTGTCAGGTTTTTGGCCATTTTTCTTCTTTTGCGACTTTCGAAGAGTCCCTAGAGGAAAATAAGCAATGGTCAAGAGTCACTTTACAAACCGTGGATGAATCGTTCATTCTCAGCAAAATCAAGTGTCACATCGGCCATGTGATTTGACATTTTCTGCACCTTCTCTGCCGCAATTTTCTTGATCGTTCCGTCGGGGAAAATCACCATCGCCGCACTCCTATCGTCCGACTGCACACTTTCTGGTCGACTGCTGCAAGACATGAAAGCCTCACTGTTATCCCTAAAATAAACAGTCATTGAAAGCAGTAGCTGTGATATTTGTATAGATTAGGATTTATTTGAAAATCAGGACAAAAACGCCTTTGTTTAGTGATATCCTGCCATTTCAAGTTTTTACTTTGGAGAGGCTTTTTATTAAAACAATTCTCCATCGATATATAATCTCTTCTATTTATTACCTGTCTGAGCGATTTTCTGATTGTCCATCAATCTGATCTCGTGACTGAATGAATTTATCCTCCTTTGCGCTGCTTGCGACGGAATCCGATTTTTTCAACAAGGCGATTTCGAATTCAGAACCAGAGTTGCTCTGCCCAGCTGGTGGTAAGCGTTGCTGGGAGCTCTTGGCAAGCTCAAGATTTTTGGCCATTTCTCGCTGCATTCTTCGACGAAGACAGCAGCAACAGATCGGGATAGCGATTAGGAAGGGGATGAGGACACCGATGATGATCGATAGTGGAGATCCTGCGTTTGCTTGTGTTGGGAGCGAATCATCTGGTTTATCATCTTTCAATCCATTATCATTTGATGTGATGAAAAACGACGATTGAAAAACGACAAAACGACGGAATGAGAACTCGACGACATATTCTCCTGCATCTGGTCGGTCAAGAACGTTGAGAATAAGAAGACTTCGATCTTTGTGATGTTGTCCTGGGAAAAGACTGGGGTCGACCTTTTCCCCATCAGCGCGGATAACTTTGAACTCGTCGAAAATCTCAATTTCCGATGTGTTGATCCTGATGCTTTCCAAGGTGTCGGCCGAAAAGTCGTTCTTCGGTTGGACTGGAACAAGACGAATGTCACAAGTGTCACTCGACCCTCCAGGGGTACATCGTCCCACAGCCGCGTCCCAGCCGCAGTCAACATCACCAATAGCTACACATGTTCCACACGTTTTATACACTTCGCACGATCGGAAATCCATCTTCAACAATTCTTCCTCCCCGCGGAGGATCAAGCTGTTCTGTGTCACTTTGAGTTGATGGATTTTTTGAAGACCCTGGGAAAGTTGGACGCGGAAATTTGGACTGACGATTGGGCTATTTGCGGGCTGCAGTTTTACAGTCAATTTTGACACCGAAAACTGTTCATTTGTCTCCATCAGGGCTTAAATAATGTTATTTATGGTGATCACTCAAAGTGAGAGAATAACAAAAGCTCTCCCCCGTAATGAAGGGGAGCCCTGATCAAGAGCTTTGAAATATTGAAGATAATGGGCTAATGAGCTTACCAACGCGGAGTGCGTCTTTTTTGACGTCTGCGTCGAATGATTGGGCTTTTGTCGTCAAAAGCGCTTCTGAGGTGTAGTCCATCGCAGGTCTGCTAGAAGAGCAGGAAGAGCCAAAGAACTTGGAAAGCTCGCTCGTTCGAAACATGCAAAGAGCGGACTCATCGTACTCTAAAATATTCATTCGAAATTCATCGTGGAAACTCATGATTATGAATGTTTATTTGATAACAAATGATTGTCAAATTAGAAGTGCGCTCTATAAATCCACTTTACTCATCAAAGCGTCAATTCTAGTCATAATTAGAGAATCCTGCTTGTCAACCTAATCATCCTGCTCTCCCTACTCAGCGCCTGAGGGCTGCTGTACTCACTGAGTTGTAAAATCCCAGATGTTTGAATGTTTTCGCAAATTCTCAATTCCCCTAATCTCTTAGAACTTCCCCCAGGAGCGAAGTATTCCAGCGAGCGGGAAAAGAGCTTGATAAAGTGAGGCTTATCTAGCGAAAATTGCCAGCTTATCTGTTCCTCTCCCAGGTTTTTTATAAGATAGAAAGTTCAAAAAAGGCGGAAGGATGGAAAAGTGCCAAATTCAGCGCGCGGTAGGGATTTTTGGTTGACAAGGGCGGATGTAATTTACGGATAAACGTACTTGGGTTCAGGTTTTTAAGAGATTAACGCCCACAATACATTACTGTTTTATGCCAAATAGGAAAGGCCTCGCTCAGTTTACCTTGACTTTGAAGGAGCACCAAAAGCAGCTCTTCTTCATTATTCAAACGGAGCGTGCTCGCTTGAATGGGCTTCGAAAATCGGCAGTTTCGCTCTTTATCGCAGCACCGCAAATTTGCGCGGACGACACTCGACCAGCTTGTAGGACTTTCGATCACAGGGCCTGAATAAAACTTGAGTCTCGATTTTCGAATTCATTCGCGGCTCAATATCAATACTTCAAATGAGCACTTAGGCTATCTTGTTTAGTTAGTGAAGCTTGAAAAATACGAGATTTTATTCTCATCTTCTAAGTTCAACATTCAAAATTGGACGGTTGACATTAAGAAGTGATAATTTATATGATGCGTGAAATTTCGGACATAAGTTTGGACAAATTCCCGGCAGCGGTTTTTTTACAAATTTCGCTGTCAAAAAGAACCCTTGAGATCTCTTTGCTCTAAACTTGAGAATTCTATTTGCTTCAATAATAATCGCTCAAAGGATTTTTCTCACTTCACGTAGCTTATTTATCAAACAACTGTAAAAGAACGCTCTAACCTTGTTCTACTGAGATATTTCTAAATATACACTTTCGACCCTACGATGCCCTGTTTTATAAACAACCGGTACAGCAATTGGTTTTGTTGATTTTCGCCAGTGTGTTTTCGCAACAGCCTAAATTGGTTCGCCCCTTGAAAACTCAACCCGGCGCGAAATTGAAAGTTTACCCAAAAACTGGACCGGAAGCACCGGTCCTAATCGGTAACCACCGGTGATAGAAGTCGCTATCGACTATTATCGATTAGGGCAAATAAAACAACCAACCGCTCAAATCGGGGGTTCAGGATCAAAGAAGGCGGTTAAGGTCGTTGTGGTTGATTCTTGAGTTGAAAATTAATCACGGAGAAGGTTTCATTTGCGATATAGATAGCCGCGTGCGGCTTCTTCAGTGATACATGTGTGAGAGCGAAATAAAGATACAAATTTCGACAATCGAGGCCATCGCGAAGCATCTCAAGAGGCACGGTTGTTGTTTCAGAACGCACAAAAGCTCGCTGATCCGGAAAAGCAACGCGTCTCACCTTGAAGTTTGTCGTTGTTTACGCAAAGTTTGGCGATGAATGGGGCTCCCAAGGGATTCTCAGTGCCCAGCAAATAGGTCACTTCCTGTTCGTTAGCAGCGGCGTAGAGCTGCACCTGTGCTGGGAAAATTTCATCCAAAGGCTTATCAGAAATCGAGTACGGCTTATCGCCTGTATTGACGAGCTCGAAGAGTCCAGAGTGATGGCCACGTGACACCTCGGCAACGGCTTTATTGGGTTCATAAATTTTGCTCTGAAACTGAGCGGTTTCATCCCTTTTTTACGCCGCGGCAGGGCGATAAAAACAAAGGGACAATTATTGGGTTGAGTATTTTTGTGAGACTCGAGCGGGGGACAGGTGCATCTTTGCGGAGAATAGAAGTATTCGGGTTATGGCGGGGTAATTGCTTTTAACATGATTTCGACGTTTTTATTCAAGAAATTTTCTTTGAAATTTCCTCTCTGCGGTTTCGTTGATTCGGTTTCTTCAGATCAAAATTTCAGTAATTATTGTAAAATTCAAGCCTTGCGGCTTTCTTTCGAGATAAATTAGAAAGATGATGGATGGAGCCTAAATCTAAATCCGCCGTAACGCGATAATGTCCGATATTTTGTCAATGATTTATGCCCGCGAAAGTTGTTTTCAATAAAAAGAACCCTCCCTAAGAAACTTGAATCGCGACCAAGCGTTTTCACAAATCCGTTCGTAGCGCCTGATCCGTCGGAGATGAAATTATGAGCTTCGAAATAAGTGTTTCTGTACTCGCACTTCGGCTGGGCGTAGTACGAGCCGCAGATGAGTTGGTCAGAGCCGACGGTAGATATGTGATGAATGTAGTTGGAACAGGCTTGGAGCTTTGCTCGAAGACAGCTGTTTTCGGCGAGGGATGAGCCAGGGAAATTGACTTCATGGAGCCTACAAATTTGACCATCAGTTTTTCGAAAGAAAATAGAAATAATTATGTCCGAAATCCGCTCTAACAGCCCCGTGCGGTCTTTTTAGGGGGTGAAACCTATCAAAAAAAGCCTAACAGGCTAAAAATTTGTAAAATAATTAATAAGTTAATACTTAATATTATTAGAAAATTGCGTTTGACCTTAATTATAAATTTGAAAACGAACCTTGGTTGTAGATTTTCGAAAGATACAAAAGCATTTTTTCCATAAAGATAAAGATCGTCGTGATCTTTTGCAAGTTTGTAAAATTCGTTTTCTCCAAATTTGAAGACGCTTTGCAATGTGGCCGTGATATTGATAAAAATGTCCGGCTTCATTTTCTTTTCTTCTTTTTTTCTTTCTTGTTTCTCTCTGGCTTATTTACGTTGTTTTCTGTTTGTTTTCTATCTCTCCTTCATAATTATTGTTTGTCTTCAAATAAAAAGCGGCGGTTGTTCAATTTTCTTATGAGTGTTTCCCGTTTTACGAGCGAAAAACAAAATGTCAGCCGAGCTCTTATTTTCCTCTAGTTTTAGCTTTTTGCTTTGGTCAATTCATGGACGCGCAAATTTTGCGTCGCGCGATCTCTAGCGCCCGAGTTTCCGCGCTTTTTTCGCGCGTGACTGTACTCTCGGAGCAGGTGCGCCGGGGTCAGATTTGAAACGACCTTGTTTAGCGTTCTCAGACGTTTAAAAATAGATGCTATTCTGATGAGACTCACTCTTTCAGTGATGACTCATCACTGATGAGTACTGAAAGACTTTAACGATCAAGGCTAAAATAATAATTTATCAGTGATAATTTATAATTCCAAGTTAGTTTTCGCCCTTTCTACCAGAGTAAATGACTTTCAAGTTGAAAGTTTCAACTGTAAATTGTCAGTTGTACGGTCTGTATTTTTGATGCCATTTTTCCTAGCATTGGAGAATGACCTTGATAATTTCTTCGAAAATTGGCCGAGCCTTTGATGGCACCGCCGGCAATTATATTCTGGCAAACGCGGAGCCAAGTGATGAAAGCCCTGTCCTTGTAAAATAGGTATCCAGGATTTACTACATCCAGCAGCTAAGAATTTAAGCACTTTGACAAGAAGACAAGGTCACATTTTCATTTCTGAAGATTTATCTTTTTCTTTTGAGTGACGGGAAAATTTATGGCTGCCGTGAAAAACTGAGCATATCGGTGATTTTGATAAGGATAAGCTTGGGTTTTATGGTACTTTCAAATTTCACACTGATATTCAATGCTGCTTCGATAGTAATTTGTACAGGTGGATAATGCTAATTGGCAAATTTTATGGACACTGTAAGTGAGCCGGAAAGCTCAGATTCCTCGCACGGATGGGCAAATTTTCAGACTTCAAAATTTTCAAAAATATCTAAACGGCCGCTTTTTGAAAAGTGGAAATTCGACCAGTCTCCAAAACCACGTTTCAAAATATCAAAGACCTATTCTTTATTATTACGGTTTGGCCATTGAATAAAGAGGAAATCCTCACAAAGAAAGTTCCGCGTGAAAAAGACCGACCTTCGTTCCTTGCGTACGTCGCCAAGTGGAAATTTATTATGCTTGCGAAATAAAGAGAACTTGTTAATTATTAACCCCAGGCCACCCGGTCGATTGTTTAAACCAGCTTTCTTGGCTGCCGTGTTATTCAGCTGTGGATCATTATTTTGCATATTTAATTTTTTTCTTGTTTTCTTCGTTGATTTCAAAATAAGCTGGAATTATGAATGCTTGGTTAGCTTTATTGCTAAAGAAAACCTTTGGTTTGGTTTTGAACTGATGTACCAGTAGAAATACAGTGCTTCAAAGTAAAAAGGAGTAAAAAATGATCAATTTAGGGGGTTTTTGTCAGATTTTATGTACAGTACAAAGGACAGGTGTTTTTGTCATTTAACCCTTGGTCTTCTTCTTCTTGTTTTGCTTGCCGGTTTCTGAGGGTAGGACGCAAACGTCAGCCTTGTGTTCCCACTTGCAGACATAGCCTGGAGCGCGATTTGGAGTTGGCTGACAGGAGCATGAGGCCTTTTGGCTGTTGGTCTAGAAACGAAGGTAGAACTCAAAGTTTGATCTACTGCTTTACCTTTTTGATGGATCCATCTTTTGAGATTCCGAGAACAAATCCGGCATCACATTGAAGAGTACATTCGACCTTGGTCTTGGGAATAGCGACTCCAGTTGGGCAGCTCTTGAACTCCTTACCCCATCGAGCTTGAAGGATGGAGCCAGCCTGAGCGAGGGAAATTTCGCCATTGGAAAATTGTCGGGCACGCGCCATTTGTTTCTTTTCAGCCTTGCTTGTTGCAATGTACTGGCCATTCTTGACTGGTCGAAGTGGTGGACACATCATTCCTAAAACGCATGAATACTTGTTTCTGAGAAAATAACTTACTGTTGCAATGAGTCTTGATCTTGCCCTTCCATGTGCACATTTTGGCGATCTGTCCGTTGACATCTTTACGCATTCGGCAGCCACATTCCAAATCGAAATCTGGGCTGACTTGCATAGCTCGGACGGCACTAGGTCCACAGATAGCGAAACAGCGAGTACCTTCGCTGACTCCATCACCTTGGCAGTTCCAGCCGACCTTGCCTGACTCGGTAAGTTTCTCTTTGCCTTGATCATAGATTGGCGATTCTGGTAAGCAAGCTTGGACATTCTTTCCCTTGACTGGTGGACAGGTTCCATATCCCCAGCCGCAGTCAGGGTGATCCTTCTCAGAGTCGTCACCACCCTTCTTTTTCTTGTTCTTTTTGTCCTTCTTTTTCTTGTCCTTTTTAGCTTTCTTATCCTTCTTCTTTTTGTTCTTTTTGCCCTTTTCTCCTCGATCAGCAGACTCATCAAACTCGGATCGGTCTTCTTCAGGAGCAGCTTCAGTTGCGGCTTCAGTGGGCGCTTCAGTAGGAGCCTCAGTTGGAGCTTGAGTGGCTTCAACTTCAGCGACAGCTTCGGTAAGATCATCGGTTTCAGCTTTCCAGACGACTTCTTTAGGAGAAGTAATGACAACACTTCCGTCGTTTTCGAAGTTCTCTGGGACGCAAACACTGATTGGTTTGATCCAAGTCTTTGAGGATCGGTCGCACACGGCGTCCTTGGCACCATCAAGTGGTTCAAAGCCTGCAAAATTGTTAGATTTCATCCAAAAAGATTATGAAAGACATACCTGAGTCACACTTAAGCTTGCATTTTCTGACACACTCCTTTCCAAGAGTCTCGTCGATACAAGCAACACTCCAGTTGCAGATGTATTGACCATTCTTGACATTAGGTGTCTGGCAATCAGCTTGTCTCTCTGGAGCCTGAAGTTTTACGCACTGCGTTGGTGGACTGGTGACGACTCCATCCTTGCAAGCCCATTTTGCTTTGCCTTCTGGAACATGACCAGCCTTGCACTGAAGTCGGCACGTGATCTTGCCATCTTTCTCCTCGCAGTTCTTATACGCACCGTTCTTGACTTTACCAGGTTTTCGCTGGCACTGGTCGACGATTTCTTTCTTTGGTGGTTGTGGTGGTGGCTCAGGAACACTTAAATTGACATTATTAAAGATTTTTTTCATTCAATTTTACCATCGGTGGACGCTCTTCGAGTAAGGCTTGATCCATTCAGTATCTGTTTGTCGACAGCCGATCTTGACAGAGTTCGCCTGTTTAGGAACAAATCCACTGTTACATTTCATCTGGCAGACGAGGTAAGTGGTCGACGCAAATCGAGCAAGTTGGTTACCCCACTGGGCATCGGTAGATCGTCGCTTTCTGCTTTCTTCATGATCAGGCACAATATCCCAAAGACCTCGCTCAGCAACTTGAGACATCGCCTTATCAAATTGTTAAAAAAGTAATTTTTCAAAGATTTCATACTTGTTTGTTGTAGTTGTTGAACTCTTCCTCCTCTTCCTCAGAAATCGAGACGAATTCTTCACCACGCATAGCTGCTTCGTTAGTGGTAAGTTTACATTTCCATTTGCCGTTGTCAAGAGCTTGTGGAGCAACACAGCTGACAGTTTCGCGGCCACCATAAGTAGCCATGCAAGTTCCTGGGACGACTTCCCAAATTCCGCTGTCCATATTACAGATAGCCATTGTGGAACCCTTTTCAAAAGTTATTTCAGAGAAGAGATGCGTTTCATTTCTACCTGCATAACGTAACCATTGTTACAGGTGGCAGTACATCGCCTGAAACCGACAGAGTTGTAGTCCTCGTTCTTTTGGTTCTTTTTCTTCTTTCCGCGCTCTTCTTCAACAGATCGTCGCTCAACAGTCCTGAAAATAAATTTATTTTGATCAAGTCATTCTTATCTTACTTGAGAGCTCGCTCGAATTCTCCCTCTCGTCGTTCTCGGTTCTTTGGGTGATTGAAGCAAGCAATTCCATATTTCTCTGGATCACAAGGAGCTTCTTTGCACTTCATGTTCTTTTGAACTTGGAGTGGATTCTTTCGGTTGTAATAAACACCATCTCTGCAGATGATGATAAGCTCTCCGTGCCATGGACGGAAGTTTTCTGCGCACTTGATCATGCAAAGCACTTGGCCGCTTGAAGATTCTCGGCAATCCATAACACCACCCTTGACTTCATTGATAGCTGGAGAAAGCTCACAAGCGCCGGTAGCGCCGACAAGCGTTTTTGGATCAGGAGTTGGAACAGTAAACTTAGGATTAGCAGTTGTCTTGACTGCCTCAACTGGTGCCTTTTCTTCTTCGCTGTCGTCACTTTCGGACTTCATGTAGTTAGTGTCGGCGGCGATGTAATCTTCGCATTCCACATTACCGTTGTCAAGAGAAGGAACATTCTGGCAAGTAGCGACTTCTGGGACACAGTTGGTTGCTGGAATCTGCCAGATACCGTTGTTCTGATCACATCGTGCTTCCCATCGTCCGTTAGCGGGTCTAAATATTTTTACCACAAAAAAAAACAAAGAAAAGTGTTACCTGTAACCAGGGTTGCATCGAAGATTACATCTGAGGAGGCCATAATGGACATTACCGTAGCCAGCGTATTGATCTTCATCGCAGATGTAGTAACCATAGTTGACCTGAGGTCGGTAACAGTATTTGTTTGCTGGGGGCTGTTTGTTGCAGAATGCAGCGGGTGGCTGAAGCCATTGCCCAGTAGGAACTCGGCAGACAGCAATGTACGAGCCGGAGAATGCATATCCATTATCGCAGTTTGCGAGGCAGACGTAGTTCTGTGGCTTGCCGTAGTTGTAAGAGCGGCTCATTTGCTTCTTGGAAAGCTTAGTATGTTTGTTTTCGAGCTGATCGCCAATGACTTGAACTTCATCGCTGTAATAATCAGCACCACTGATTTCTCGTCGTCTTCGGCCAATCTTTTTAGCTCCCTTTCGAGGTGGTGCTGGATCAGTCTTGATAGAATCCCAGTCCTCAGTTCGTGTTGTTGAAGATGGGTAAGGGGCATCATAATCTTGGAGATAGCACTTCCACTGTCCATATGGAATGGGGGCAGGCTCTTTGCAATATTCTGGGTATGATGGAAGAGTCTTCACCTTGCAGCCGATCGGTTGAGGAGTAAAAGCACCAGAAGCATAGTTGCACTGGTAAGTTGTTCGATAAGGATCTCGTGGGACGAATCCGTCATAGCAATGAAGCGTGCATGAGGTTGTGTAAGCAGTCCCTTGTTTCTTGTAACCGCAACTGAGGTAACCACCGTTCACATACTTCTGATTACACATGGGGTTGTAGTGAGATTTAGAGCAGTGAGTTGGTGGACTGAGCCACTTTCCGGATGTCTCATCGCACTTAGCAACCCATCGTCCATTTTGCGGGGTGTAGCCAGGTGAGCAGTTCAAGTCACAAACTAAATGGCTAGAACTGTATCGACCCATAACAGCATTTGGTTCGGACCATGTGCTTCCAAAGTCCCCTTGATCATCGTGAGCGTCACTTACAAGCTCAGTTGTCTCTCGCCGTTTTCTACCATATGATGGTGGGTTGTAACCACCTTTCGAGTAGCCATAGCAAGATTGCTTGTAAACGGTAGGGTCACAATAACCAGGCTGGCAGTAGAAATTGTTGACGTAGAATTTACCGTTGGAGCATCCAGAGAATGTCTGGCTAGTGGCTGGTCGGTACCCGTTGCTGCACATAAGTTGACAGAAGTATCCGTATCCCTGCTTCTCGCAAGTGACGAAACCACCACTGACATTTGTTTTCAATGGACAAGTTCCGTAAACTTGGGCTGCTGGGTAAGTGGCCTTGATACCATTACCGTAGTAGTAGGTATTTGGCTTTTCACTGTATGGTTTTGGCTCGCCATAAACCTTGGAGCATTTGTAAGAACCGTAGTTGGCATATGGCTGAGAACATTTTGTTGAGTACCCGTCGAACGCGTTACATTTTCCTGGTTTGGGGTACCAGAATCCAGTAGAAAGATCGCACATGGCCTTCGACGAGCCATATCCGTAGGTTCCGTCGTAACAAGTCAATGTACAGACGAGCATTTTTCTAGTGTTGTATTGCTCCCATCTGTTGGATCCTTCATCTGCATCATCGGAAACAGCTCGGAAACCATCAATATTGAAAGTATTATCAACAGCGATGTAGTCAGAGAACTCGTAATCGATTCCAGAGTCTCGGTCAGATTGTTCATCTTGATCAATGACTTCGCTGAAACCATGTTTGTCGACAGCTCGTCGTCGTCGGCCATAAGCTGGGGATTTTGGATAACTTGGAGCTCCATAAGCAGGCGGGCTTGGATAAGAGCTCGGGCTTGCATATCCAGATGGTTTGTAGCTATATGTTGGCTTGTAAGCGCCACCATATCCTCCAGAACTGTAGTATGATCCACCGACCTGTTCAACTCGGCAATACCACTGTCCGAAGGGATCTCGTGATGGAGGTTGACATTTGTAGTCCTGCTTGCAATAAGATGGTGGGATAACCCAAGTTCCGTCAACGCAAATTGATACAGGCTGAACAGCCGTGTATCCAGGCTCGCATGTAAGAGAGCAAAGCATTTTCTTGCTGGCCATATCTTCCCATCTGTAACCGTCCATTGATTTGAGGCCCATGTTTTCCAGGCTATCTTCGAGAGATCGGAGATTTCCTTCGTAGGTGTCTTCGTTACCTTCCCAGACATCACCTCTCCATGGCGAAGCTTCCTTCTTCTTTTTAGGCTTTTCTTTTTGATCTTCTTCTTCTTCACCAGAGCCTTCAGTTTCGGTTTCGTTACCAGATCGACGCTTTCGGCCGGGATAAGGATTGTAGTACCCTCCAGGTTGTGGATAGGCACCACCATTGTAGCCACCATATGGTGTGTTTGGAATGGCTTGATAACCATTTGTCTGAACAGGCATCCATTCGTGCTCGTAGACACAAGTGTATTCTCCATGGGCAGGATTGTTTGGTTTGGCACATGGAGTGTACTTCTCGCATGTTGGTTCTTCGAACCAGTAGCCCTTTACACACTTAGCATGACCACCACCAACGTAGAAGTTCTTGCAGTTGACATCGCAAACAGTGCATGTAGTCCAAACATTACCGTTGACGACTTTTTTGACTTCCTCGGTAATCTTGGTCAAAGGAGCGTCTCGTTTACAGCCCATGATAGACGGCGTGAAAGCACCAGTAGCGGAATTACATTCGAAATGGGTCTGTCCCTGTGGGTACGAATTCTTATCACAGATTAACTGACAGTAGGCAGTAGCTCCGGGTTGAGCAACGGGTTTAGCCGTCGAATATGTTCGAGCAAGGGATCGCTGAACAGATTCATCTTCATCAGAATCATAAAGAACCATCATGTCCTCATCAGCACTATCGAAACCAGAATCTCTGTATGATGGTTCGTCATCGCCTGATCCTTCTGCTTCTCGTCGACGTCGCTCTTCAGCGTCTTCATCTGCGTTCACAGTAACGTTGAAGCAAGAGTCACCAAATGTGTACTCATCACAGTATCCAGCAACACAAGAAAGCTGTTGGCTGATTTCACCGTCGGTGCAGGAGGCATACTGGTTCATTTGAGCCGGTGTATGATCAGCATCACATCTGAGTTTGCAGACGGAGCTCTCACCAACTTCTCGGCAGTCCAAATGTCCATTTGGCATAAGGATTTCAGCTTCGCATTCCTTCTTGGCTGTTAATCGCTGACCATAGTAGTTATTTTTAGCTGGTGCTCCTGGCTTGCCGTAGGTCATATCTCCATTAGAGGTATCGACGGCCTTGATGTAACCGTATGAAACTTGTTGCTTGTAAGTGTTGTACTTGCTAGAATCATAGCCTTTTCCATAATAAATTGGCTTTTCGTAGCCATGAACAGGGTTGTATGCACCAGATGCGTAACAGTGAATCCAACCGTATGAGACTCGTCGTCGAGACATGCAAGTTCCGAATCCAGAATATGTGACAGAATTTTTAGTGCTGCTTTGTTTCTTCTTTTGATTCTTTTTGATTTTGCCTCGTTCTTCGCCCAAGTCAGTTCGGCCGAATCGTGATTCTTCGTCTTGATCATCGTAGTCGATGTCTTCCATGTATGGTTCTGGTTCTCCAGCATCTTCACCTTCGTAAGAATCAACTGGATCCATAACTGGGACACCATCAACGTATTTGAATGTCATGAAATCGCCATCTTCGTCGACCTCAACAGTTCCTTCGTATTCTTCATCTTCAGTCTCTCGTCGCTTTCGTCCCTTTTTGGTGCTTGAGTATGGTGAGTTAGCATATTGAGTTGAGGCAGCATATTGTCCGGGTGAAGGTCCACCGTAAGAAGCTCCTTCGTAGAATCGCTGTCCAGGCATCTTCTCTTGGTAAACAGCAAGTGGAGCCTGACATCGCTCTTTCTTGCAGTTAGTCATTTTTGCTTGTGAAACTTTGTATTTTTCACATGGAGGTTCGTACTTGCAGCCCTGTGGTTCCTTTCCGATCCAGATACCACGCTTGCAGGAGAATTTCCAAGTGTCCGACCATTTGGCGGGGACAAATTGACCGTTGCCCTTGCATGTAAGCTGGCAAACTGTCATACCATCCTCTTCCCAGCAGTCGTACTTTGCATTTGGTTTTTCTGGCTTTTCACATTTGAGGTTCCATTCGCACTTGCACCACGAATCCCATTCGCCGGACTCAGCGTTGCATCGCATAGCTCCTGGTTGTTCTGGATCGTAGTATTCAACCTCTTCTTCGTGTTGAATGGTCACTTGTCCGACAGTATTGTAGGGTTTATTTTCATACTTGACTGGAATCTTGTGATAGTCCGTTGATCCATAGGAAGTGCTATATCCACTTGTGGAGTGAGTTTGAGAATAGGAAACAGACTGAGAAGAAGATCCGACGTAAGACGCTCCGTATCCAGGCTTATAAGATCCAGCGTAATTTGGCTTGTAAGATCCAGCATATTGGTTGGGATAAGCTTGTCGTCGACCTCTTCCTCCTTTAGATCCTCCCTTAGTGCTGGCAGGCGCTGTTTGGCACGATCCTTGTTGGATAGCATAATTTTCATGACATTGAACCATGCAAACGTGGTTATCTGTAGTGATTGTGCTTCGTTTATTCTCTGTTTCCTCGATGATTCTCTGACATTCGACGTAAGCATTGTTGATTCTCGGTGGAACATCAAGACATCGAGTGTTGAAAATACAATGAACTTGATTCTCCCACTGTCCGTTGCAGTTATCGCACTTGGATGTCAGGGAGATCATTGGGTTGTATCCTGCTGGATATTGCGAGGAATAGCCTTTGCCAGAAGAGTAGCTTCGACCGAAACCGTCAGTGCTACTTCCGTCAGTATAGTCCTCGTCATATTCCCAGTAGTCATCACCTTCGGATCGTCTCTTTCGTCCGTAACTCGAGCCGTAGCTCTTATCACCATAGCTGCCTTCGTATCCGGCATTGACACCGACAGTGTGGAGATAGCTGCTAAACTCGCCCCAAGCGTCACCATGTCCCCAACAGGAAGCGCCGAATTTATCGGGATCACAGGCGCCAGCGACGCAACCCCATGCGGTCTTCTTTTTAGGCATTGAAGGGAACATCTGGCCGTTTTCACAAGTAGCCTCAAGGAGAGCATCAGTAGATGGCACGAATCCTTGATTACACATAACTCGGCATGTGTATGGTTTCTTCTCAGTCTTACATTGCCACCAACCATTGTCAAGTTCATGAATTGGCTTGCATCGAGCACCCCCTTGTCCTTGCATTGGGTTGTAATTTGGTGGAGGAGCAAGTGCGGGAACAATTGGAGCACCGATGTAGAATCGTCGACATCGAAGGTTGCAAGTTCGGAATTTTCCGGCATCTTTGCAATCCCACTGACCTTGTCCTTGATCCCACCATGGTTCGTCTGGGCAGTGTCGCCAGTGATTGCACTTTCCTGGCTTGTAGTTCTCAAGCCAGACACCATTGATGCAAACCGCTCGCTGGGTTGTTGGGCTGTAGCAGTCGTTACAAGAGAGGACGCACTCTTTTTTGACAGAGAAGTTCCATTTTGACTTGTCAACTTCAGGCGCGTTTGGAACACCCCATTTCTTTCCACGGCCAACAATAGTTTGTTTTTCGTGGGAAAATGGATCGAAATCTTCAACACCGGTGTAGAAGTCATCTGATTCGAGCTCAAAGAGGTCTTCAGATGACATTTCCTCGGTGCCGTTTGTTTCTCGACGTTTTCGAGCAAATTCACCCTTTTCGAAGGAGTCCGTTCGGGTGTAACTGTAATCATCATCTTCTGGGATAGTCTGTTCCCAACACTGGAAGACACCATAAGGTGTGGAAGGAGTTCGGCATGGAGAAGAGTAAACACATTGAGTTGGTCCGGGGCTCCAGTATGACGTCTTGAGCGAACATTTTGCTTCTTTTTGGCCATTCTTTGGCTTGTGGAATCGAGCGCAGAAGATTCGACAAGTAAGTTTTGCATCCCACCAGGCATAGTTAACAACGACGGTTGTCTGCTGGACATTTGTCACCTTGGTTGATGTCTGAGTGACCTTGACAGTAGTTTGGCCGCTGTAGCTATTTCCATAACCGCCTCCATAATATCCTCGGCCTGATACTTCCTCGCCTTGCGGTTCAGATTCATCTTCTCCCTCTCTTCGCTTTCGACCATATGGTGGGTTAGAATATGGCTTTCCGTAAGAGCTACCATAATTTTTGTTAGGGTACGCACTTCCATAATTGCTGCCGTATCCTCCGACGTAAGCAGATCCTGGTTGAGGAATGAGAGAGTGTCCCTGATCATAGTACCCAAGATTAAGAAGATTATCGTAGCACTGGTAGTAACCCATCGGGCCAGCAGATGGCCAGTAGCAATAATGCTCGAAATTGCAAGTTCCGATAGCCTTTTCAAACCATTTTCCGTCAGACAACGAGCACTGAGCTCTGTAACCAGCAGTTGCTCGATGGACAGGGTCACATTTTAGGTAACAGACGTAGCAAAGATCTGGACCGGGGTAACTGTAAGGGCTACCGACTTGGTAAGGATCATTGTACCCTCTGTAGCTGTTTTCTTCAGTTTCATCGTCCCAGGCGCTTCGGTCTTGAGCCTCGTCTTCTTCTTCTCTTCGGCGTCGACCTTTATTCTGGTTGTTCTTCTTATTCTTTCGCTTCTTATCAGCTTCTGTATAAGCAGAAATGGGGATAGGACTCTTTTTGTAAGGATTTTTGCTGACGTATGCATTAGCTTGCTGCTTGTACTTGTTCACATACTGCTGATTGTATGGGGGAGCATTTGATGGTAAATATTGATCATACGGATCGTACTGCTGGCAAGGTTGAATTGAGCATTGATAAGCATAGTTTTCTCCTCGTGGTGGATCTTGGCATTTATTCACAAATTCGCAATCGGAGTTTCCGTTCCATCTTCCTTCAGTGCATTCGAACTCATTGACTCCAGTTCGCGAGAACCAGTATCTTGGGCATTTCAATGTACACTTTCGGTTATAAATATCTCCACTGCACGTGTATGATCCGTAGACAGCCGTTAAATCTGTACATTTTACGAGTTGCTTGCAGTAACCGCTTGCACTGTTGTACCAGAACCCAGTTTGAGAGTTACACTCGGCTGTGGCACTGCCGACAAGCTCCCAGCCGGGATGACAGGTGAGCGAACATTCCTTTACGTAGCCGTTGTAATTGACATATGCTCCTCTATCATCACCCTCTTCTTCGCCTTCTCGACGTTTTCGCGCGAGCTTTAATCGGCAAGTCCAGTAACCTCCCTTTGCTGGAGGAACAGCGCATTTTCCTGTGGCTTGTCCATAACCTGGCTGACTAACATATGTCCCCTGATTCTGATAACCTGGATTGGGCTTGTAATTGGAAGCCTGGTAGGTTTCCTTGTAGGGCTGCTTTTGATAAGGCTTCTGGTAGCCCGATTGATAGCTGGGACCGTAGTACCCACGGTCACTACCTTCTTCGGCGCCTGAAAATTTTAGTTTATTTTTTTTCTCTTTTAAAATCTTCTGATTGAAAGTCCTCTTATAGAAAGTCTCTTACCGTAAACGGCGGCGAAAACGGTGAGCAGTTGCTTCATGACCCGACCGTCCGGTTCCGAATGAGAAAAAACCTACTGAGCATAAGAGCAATTGTTTACCGACCAGTGCGCTCCAAAATAGAGGTTCCAAAAACTGCGAACTGGTAGTCGATAATTTTGGTCATTTTGTTTAGGCCAGGCGACCACATCGCATCAGAGTTTTCCAGCAAGACGTAAGAGTCCCTTATTTATTTGATATCATGCACCGCGAAAAATCCCGCTTTTCTGATATTTTGTTACATTCTTAATTGGCAAAATGGAGTTACCCGCTGAAGATTTAATCAATATCAAAAATTTTCATCAATTATTTTTATTGCCCTTCTTTCATGTTCAAAATTAAAGACTATTCGTGGAGGGAGGAGTCATCTGTTGTCTCTTGCAAAAGCGCGCTGCGGTCATACCACACGTCAGAAAAACTTTATTTCCGAAAATGGGAGAATATAACTGCTCTCAATGCAATAAATCTTTCCGTTCGGAGAGAGCCTTGAAATTTCATGCAGAAAATCATGCTGATGAAAAATCGGACAGAGAATGGGCCTCTCGGCGAGAAAGATCGAGAAGCAGAATCAGAGAATTGAGCGCCTCGAGAGACTCCTTAGGAACTGATCTACGAATTTTCTGATGATTTTTTTGTCAAAAACGAGCTCATTTGTGGATACAGTTGTAGAAAAAGATGCTTATCAAGCAGGAGAAAGGGGTGGAAGAACTGCGCGTCGAGATCTGGGGCTTGGTGCTGGACTTAGCAAAAATCTCGCAAGCTTGGATCAGAAGACAAAAACCTGTGGAGAGCCTGGTAATCCTTTATATAATTATATGGTACATGGATAAGAATATTACTGCCTCTATATCTTATTGACAATCAAGGTTGTGGGAGAACCTTCTCCACAAAAGTAATGCTCGACTTTCACATGGACAGGGAGCATAATAAGAAGCAAGACGGAGCGCTCGAAACTGATCGGCATAAATTGTCAGCTTCATATGATAGAAAACACAGTCTTCCTCCATCTGGTAAAAGTGAAAGGAGCTCAATGCTTTCGATGAGCAAAGAAGAATTCATCGATCAAGGAAAAAGTTTGCCTGCGATGATTGCGGTCAGCGCTTCGTCTCCGAGCGTGCTAAAAACGTGCATGAAAGCACGATGCACGCAGACAAAGCAGAGCCAAGTGAAAAATGCAACAAGTGCGGAAAAATGTTCAAATCTGCGCGTGCTTTGAGAACTCACTTGGATATTTTTCATGGAAATGATGCCGGGGATGAGGATGATTTCAAATGCTCGATTTGTAACAAAACTTATTCTTCGCAAAGATCACTCAATGCGCATATGTCTTCTCATGGCAGAGACGCTGATCAAAGGAAAAGTTACCAGAATTTTATTCTAGAGAAACCATAACAGTTAACATTTACTTACTCGTTCGAATTAAATAGTAACTGACGTCGTGGAGAGTTAAAAAAGAGCTGAAAATCGACTTGCCTCCTCGAAGATCTCTATTAAATAGAGTCTATTTTATGTCAAAATAAATTAACTTTTTGAAGCAACGCACCTTCCGGGTACTCATCAACACGGGGATCAAGATGGTCCAGCTTTCAAGCAAAAGATGCAGAAACCGAGAACGACCGAGTCTACAACGTCAAAATGCCAACTTTTATCAACGATCGTTTGAAAAAAGAAAACGAGACGGAAAAGAAATCACTTCTCGACAAGGCACCATATGTGGTCAATACTGACATTAAAAGTATCTTCTGCAAGTATTGCAATGAAGCTTTCTACACAGAAAGAGCAGTAGAAATGCATATAACATTGGCGCACGATGGAGATGTTGATCGAGCGAAGAGAAGAAAAGCGAGAAAATTTGAAGAAGCAGAAAAAATGGAGATCGCTGAGGAAGAAGAAGATCTTGTCAATACTTTCAAGTGCGACGAGTACCCTTGTAAAAGGAAATTCCCCACCTGGCACGGCCTGAAAATCCATCTCAAATCTTCTCATAAATACACGACTGCAGATTTTGCTCTCAATTGCGACACTTGCGGTAGAAAGTTCACGACAAAGAACTCTCTCGAAAATCACATCGAAAATACGCACTATTTGAAGTGCCAGGAGTGCGACGAAAAATTCCAGGAGAATCATCAGCTCGAAGCCCATATTAGAAGACGCCATAACAAGCAGGTCAATAAATGTGACCAGTGCGGTCGGGAGTTTAGAAGCGCTGAAACTCTAAGACTCCATATGGAAATTCATAAGAAGCCGGAGTTCGACTGTCTGAAATGCAAACGACAGTTTATGACAAAAGGGGAACTGGACTTCCATATCATGGAGCACGAAAACGACGAAAAGATGAAGAAACTGAAAGAAGAACAAGAAGCTGCGGCGAACTCGAAAAAGTGGTTTTGCGATAATCCCAAGTGCAACAAAAGCTTTCTGACCGAGAAGTCATTTAAAATGCACATGGACATGCATGCTGCGGAAGAAGATGTGAGGAAAGAATGTCCGAAGTGCCATAAAACATTTATGACGGAGAAGAGCTTGAACTTTCACATCGAGAACTTTCACCCAGACGTTGACTTGGATCAAGTTGAACTCGATAGATCCAAAGGCGTGAACTCCTACGAGCAAGAATACAAAAAAGATGGCTGGAAATGCGACGAATGCCACCGCTTCTTCGATTCCAAGCAGATCTACGAGTACCATATGCAACGTCACGCAAACACCTTCAAATGCACCGAATGCAAGGCAAAATTCAAGACAAAGCAAGGGCTCGAAATGCACGTAGAAGAAGAACACAGACGTAAATCTGTCGAGCTTCATATGTGCAAGATCTGCTCAAAGGAGTTCGAAAGCGCGGCGATGTTGAAGTTCCATGAAACAACTGCTCATGAAAGTCAACACGATTTTGAATGTGAAAAGTGCGGAAAAATTTTGTCAAGTGAAAGTGGCTTAGAAATGCACATGGAAACGCATGAATTTCTTGAATCGATGGAAATCAAATGCCCGGTAAAAATCAATCTAAAACGGATATACGGAAAAAGCAATTTTATAGGAATGTGGCAAGAAGTTCTCAACTGAACGTAATCTGGAGCTTCATATGGAGTCTTATCATCGAGAAGAAGTCATTATAAAGGTAGCGTAGAAAGAATACTCGTTGTCAATTCTTGTAGTGTCTGTATTGCGATCGTCAATTTGACTCTGATGCTACGATCGGAATTCATATGAAACACAACCACCCTGCGGAATATAAACAGCAACAGCGAATGCGACAGCAGGAAAACATCAACTCAGCTCCGGTTAAACAGCGGCTCAAGTGTCCATATGAAGACTGCGACGCAACCTTCAAATCTGAAAATACGCTTAATCTACATGTCAACAATGCGCATGGCTTTGAAGACATGGAAGAGTTCAGGTGAGCCTTTTTGGAATCATTGATTTCTAAGTCGAATTTTAGCGCGAGAATGAATGCAATGACGAAGAATCGAATTCAAGAAACACTCGAGGATTTTGATCTCGATATGCCAAAACCAACTCGTCGAGCAGCTCCAGAACCAGAGCCTGAACCAGAACCAAGGAAATACAGATGCGAAGAATGCGGAAGCAACTTTAGCTCTGAGCGCACTTATAAGCAGCATATGGAATATATTCATCCAAAGGTTTGATTTTATGAAAAAGATTTTCTGTGAACTACTTTCTTAGGAGGAAACGAAACCAGAACCAGCCTGGAAATGCGAGGAGTGCGGAAAGACCTTTAGAATCGAAGCGGGCTACAATCTTCACATGTCAAATCATAAGCAAGAGAAAGAACAGTCAAGCTACAGCTGCGAGCATTGTGAAATGACATTCGATTCTGATCGCCAGCTCTCTCGTCACAGCAGAGCTTGCGCCGCCAAGGATAGAAAAGATGCCCAAGAAGAAGCTCAGCGAATCAGGTAATACTTTTTTATCCGCTTGATTTCATCAACTCTCAGATCGCGCTATGAGACAGCAAGAGAGCCAGAAGAAGAACCTGAGCCAGTTCAAACTCGCAAGTCTTCACGGTACACGATTCCGGACGATTCTCCCGAGCCAATTAGGAAGAGTTCAGTTGCACCAACCATTACAGACGATGATGAAGACGATTATCGACCAGCTTCGCCCCAATTTGCATGTGACCTCTGCAAGGAACAGTTTAATTTAAAACAAATTTCTATTCGCGAATATTCTTTGAACTGTGAAAAGCAAAAATTCTTGTCAGAAATGATGGTCAAGTACCACGACTGCCCGGAGAAAAAAGATGAGCCCGACGAATTCAAATGCGACAAATGTGGTAAAACATACTGGTCGGAAAAGATGCTCAAGATTCATGCTCGCACGCACATTAGCTTCGATGATGACGTCGACGGTGTTGATGAGGGCATTTTGAACATGAAGATTGAAATGCCTGCTATCAAGAAATCAATCAGGAACGGGGTTAAAATCATGTTTCAAGCTTCAAAAGCAGGCTAAAATCAACCCTTAAAAGCACGGCTAATGACGACGAAGATGAGCTCACATGTGATCAATGCGATCAAACCTTCTCATCTTCAATTCTCCTGCGAATCCACAAGAGAGCGCACGAACGCGAGCACCTCTACGACGACGGTGAACTTTTGTCCGCGAAAAAACTTGACGATAATGACGACGATGAGGCAGGAGCTCCTAAGACTTCTGTTCAAGAACTTTTGTAATTATGTTCTAAATTCTCAAAAATATATTCTCAACGCATTTTTTACTTTCAGAAAACGAGAATTTTCTAACTGATAGAATGGATAAGATGATCTAATCGCAAAGCGCTAATTAATATGTTAAAATCACGCTTGACTGATCACAGATTTTCCGTATATTAAAAGAGCTCTCGAACATAAAATGTTCCAGAAAAAATCTTACGTTGATGGACGTTTTGCCCTGCAGTTCTCGGCCTCTTGAAGATTGAGCTTTTTTTATTGCTTACTGGCAAGTAGACACCAAAGATAATGTTTTAGAGCTAGCTCTTCAGATAAGACTGAAGCGGTAAAGCCGGGAGAAATTCTTGCAGTTAATCTTGGCCTGCTCAAATTAAAATCAAATCCATTATTTTTTGGAACGCGGGTTTACATATACAGACAGTTATCTGTATATAGAAGGCGCTTAATCGACTGCTGCCCATTTTGTACTGTCGCATTCAAAGAAAGGAATAGAGACATGCAAAAGAAATAACTTGCTTCAAATATTATTGAAGCAGTCTGGCTTTTCAGACGAGATAAGAGAAAATCGACGAAAGAATCGACAAAATTGAAAATGGAACGTGCAGAGTGACACATTTACAGTTCAACGCGTCGTAATCAATTCCAGCTCGACGGAGGCACTATTCTGACTTCTTTGAGGTCTAATTGGTTTCCTCATTTAAAGAGAGAAAAAAATCGGCGCAAGAAACAATGGTAAGATAGATCGTTACATTTTTCCTTGGTCTGATAGACTTCCTGTCCATGTTATTATTGGTTCTCGTAAGAGTTTGCGACGCCATCAATAATTTGCAATAAAAAGATTTTTTTTCGGTAGTCAAACCTGAACAACCAAGAATTAGCAACGAGAGAAATTATGAATTAATTTACGGTCTTGATTTATATTTACATAGTGAATCTTTATTTTTTTAATTTTCGTGGAATGAAGAAAAGAAATATCGGAGTTATCGTATACAATGTGAGTTAGGGCTGCGTTTGAACTCAAAACTTGTTCTGAATTTTTCGCTAAGTACACTTGGCATCTCGTCACTAGGGCTTGACGGGCAGATTCTAGTTTTCCACGGCCGTTTTCCGTGGTCTCTGCCACGTTCAAATAATTTATGTACCTGCAGAAAACAAGGGGACGAAAATTTTTTTTATTTAAAAACGAAGGGAGCGTTATAATCTTTTAAGCTGGAGGGCACGTTATCTTTGACTAAATAAAATATATTTTATCGCCCCGCAGTTTTAAGTATTTAAATTTTCTGTCGCTTTTTAAATAATTAAGTGTGCGCTTTTCTCGCCTAAGTGATAACATGTTCTCCTTCTTGACGAGTTAAATGTTATTGACGGCAGAACGTAAACCGGCTATAATCCACTCGCTTGGAATTTAACTGCCCCTCAGTTGGAAATCAGTTAAAAGAATGAACAAGAGGCCTAGTAAAGAGAAACAAAAACAGGAACCAAATGATACTGTTCAGAATCCACCAGAAGAGCCCAAAAGATGGATGAAAAATTTAGGCGGAAAGAGGAATAAGGATCAGCAGGAAAACGGTTTCATTATATGAATTTAGAAAAAGAATTGTTTAAGAAATTTATAATTGAGCGAACATATATATAACCTTGTGAAAAGAGAGGTGGAAAAATTTCCGAAAACAGCTATGAAATCCAAAACCCAGCGAAACGTGAGCAGGCTAGAGTTTATGATGTTTTTGACATTGGAGCTAGACAGTTTTTTTTTTTATTAATTTGAAGACTTCTTTTTTAAAGACTTGTCTCTCATGAACTTTGTTGAAAGGAAGCAGTGTCTCCTTGGCAAGGGCCGACGACAGTTTATCCATCATCTGTGGGCTTTCAGCCGCCTCATTGTTACCCGCCGCCGATAAATAACGTAAGTCAAAATTGCCAATTCGTCGATAACCTTTGTCAAATGGAGAATTCATTAGGCAAGAGCTTTTATCCATCGAATTTAGCACGAAGCGAACATGGCTTACTTCCAATCGATTGCATCCCACCAGCCACTTAGTTACCTGAATCCTTATTCGCTCCCTTCAATTCCTCCTTTTCCTGCCATCTCGACGGAGAGCCAGCCTCTTCCACCGGCAACTATTACGTCAGAAATCGGGCTTCCTTCATATCAGTACCCCCCTGCTGATCTCAGAAATTCGAGACAGAAGAAGCAGGATTCAATATTACTCGACAACAGCAATTTCAACTACAAATTTGCGAGTACATGTCTTGAGCTGTGGTCTTATGAAGACTACGCGCGGGGTCACGTGATCTCACTTCCGATGTCAATGGAAAACGTCGAATACCGTCATGACCAGCTAGAAACACTCGCCGCGAGACTCTTCAAAGATCTCCGGAGAATCAATAGGCTTATTAATGGAAAAATCAACCCTTTTTTCTATCTTGATATAGGGGTCACATAACACAGCCTTAGAAAGCCCAGAACCTAAGCTTTCATTGAGGCACCATATGAAGGGGTCTGGGTTATGCCCGCAAGGCAATTCAGGGGCCCGGAACTCCAAAAATAGGCACTAGATCTCTAAAATCGCCTGGGGCAACCGCCTCCACGCTCGAGAAGTCTCGTGACTACGTCTCAGTGAAAGCTGAGGGTCTGAGCTTTCAGTAGATGTCAAGTAATCCTGCTTGCCTCTCTCCTGAAGTCATCTACAAACAATAAACTGCCAAAAAAGCATGATATTTTTCCATCTTTTGCTGGAGAAAAGCCCGGATTTCCCTTAATTTTGGGTGCAAAAACGACTTCTTTTCGCTTCTAACTTACTCGTTAGCACAGGCAAGCAGGATTGTTTGCTATCTACTGAAAGCTAAGAACAAGCTCTTTCACTTAGAAATGGTCACGAGACCTCTCGAGCGTGGAGGGGGTTGCCCCAGGCGATTGAAGCGTTCTAGTGCCTATTTTGGGACTTCCGAGCCCCTGAATCGCCGTGCGGGCACGGCCCAGACCCCTTGATATGGTGCCCAAATTAACGCTCAGGTTCTGGGCTTTCAAAAACTGTGTCATATGAGCACATTATCAAGCTAGAAAAAAAATTATTTTTTTTCATTAATAAGCCTAAGAATCAACCAAAACGACCCTGGAAAATCAAAAGGAAAATTCATCAACCTTCTTGATACTGTGCTTAAGCTCAAAAGAACCCTCAGTGATCCAAATCCAAATCAGTCGAGTTTGGCAGAGGCCGAAAAGCTTCGGAAGACACTGAAAAACTCGAGTTGTATTTTGAGCGTCACAACTAGAGTGAATGATAATCGAGTGCAGTTAGAAAAGTGGGATTCAATGGGACGCCCAAAAAAGGTAAAATAAGAACGGTTATCTCGCAGAGTGTCTGTGGCAAAATTGTTGGTTTAAAATTGTCAAGTCCTGACGTAAGAAGTACTGTACATTTACTAGGTTTACCTGTTCTTCGAGTTGTACAACCTACTCCACAAATACGACAAGCATCGACAAACCGTTAAACGAATCCGCCCAAACAACAGTAAGCGAAATTCCACCTTCCATTTATTTCATCTTCAGTCTACCGTGCAAATTGTAAAAGCGATGAGCTCACCACTAAAATGAACCTGCTGTGCCTCAACCCATTCCACTGGGAATGCCTCATGGATAGAAATGAGTTTACCGAAAGAATGGTGAAAATAGGTTTGCTGACCAAAATTTATTTTGATTTATCGTCGTCGTAGTTTGGACAGAAGATAAGGGTGTTCACATGAAATCAATCTGCGGTCTCTGGGCGGCGGATATTCACAAGGAAAGGGCTCAAATGTAGGTAGTTATCCTCACGAGTGCTGAAGTTTCTTTATTAAAAAGCGTTATTTCGACTTTCATTGAGAATTATCTGCGATGTTCTAATTCTCCGAGCATCGTTTTTATGCTTTTTCATCATCATCAAAACAGCATGATTCGATTCAGCATTTTCTCGCTGAATTCAATGTCTTCCCGGCGTTATATGGCCTCATCAGGTCACTTGAGAAATAAGATACCTTGGTTGAGCCTGGTCAAAGTTCGTCGATTGGAATGAAAACTGCTCACCGGAGAAATTTCTGGACCTTGTCAAGATGCGAGTTGGCTGCTCTGAAACTAAAGATATCACTCAAAGTATGCAATTTGCTTCTTTATAAGTGCTACTAAACTATCTAAGTGATGAATATGTACTGCAAGAAGCTAAAATTCCTCGGTGTTCGAAAACTCGATTGCATTTACTACAACGAGAAAACTTCAATTGAGAAAATACGAGAGATCGAGCGACGCTTGGTCAAATTTTGTCGGCCGGAAGTTTACGAAAAGTTTGCTGTTGGAAATGATATTTTCAATACTGACGTCGAGACCAAGTTTAGGCCGGTGTTAAAAATGCGAGCATAGTGAACTCACGAAGAAATTAACGACTGTCTGACGATTGAATCTGAAAAATGAGATTTATGCGAAACTCATAAATGAGTCCCATGAATTAAAAAAATAAGCAGATTTAGCATTTTATGGGAGAATAGGCTATACAAATTATGACAACGTTAACAAAGATACATGGTTTTTTCGCCAGGTGTGGCTCGCACCTTTGAACAATCATAAAAAAATTACCATTTTTGAACACATCCAAAAGATGGACTTGCGACGACGTCAAAACCAGCCGTATCTGTTGCAACCCCGACCATGTTGATTCCGTCCACCCGAATAAAGACCCTTTCCGGCTTAATAATGTCTTTGGGTACAATGCTGCTAGCTCAAAGTTGAAAAAGATAATTGAGAGTAAATCTGCTAATGCTCCCTTGTCCAACTCCGATGGACACAAAATCTGGTGCTACTTGTATTTTAATAGATGTAAGACAGTCTATCTTAGACAGACCCTTAAAAAATATTCATTTCAGATGGAACGCGTTCACGAAAAACAGTTCACGACCAATTCGTAGGCTGGTTTCTTACAGACAAGGTCAAAGATGTCAAATACGACTCCGAAATAAACATCGAGCCCCTGATGACGCAAACTCACATGGGCAAGAATCTTAACGAAGGCGAGCTTCAAAATCCTTCCTCTTTCAAGTTTGCTATTTCCAACGGAGGAAATATTAACATGTCGATAGTCTTCAGAATAAAACGATTGATGACAAAAAGCGTTGCCAACGATTAGGGCACAAATGCTCGAAAGCAATTTGTGACTTGTCGTTTGCTAGGCCAAAGAACTTTCAAAAAGCATCAGGTGTTCGTCTTAGGTAATTCCTTCTTACCAAAGGGAAGTACTGAAATAAAAGGATTCTCTAGTGTTACCCTAAAACGAGAACCGACCCTTATCGGCTTTGATCAAAGCGATTCTGCCGACTGCCACGATTCGATAATAACAATTCACAATAATGGAACGGAGAAGATTTGGTACCACTCGATGCTCACCGAGATTCAAAAACTTGGCAAAACAGCCGAGAAAGAAAGCAAAGTAGTGACGTACAACGACTTAGAAGCCATCGATCCATCCGTCTATCGCGTCATTCATCCGGGAGAGAGTGTTCCTGTTTTCAAACTCAACTTGGAGTTTCGACGATTGACGAGCTCTTTGACTTCGAAGCAACTGCGGAATGTTCGAGAGAGGTTCTTTACCGTCTATGTTGTCCCTGAGTGGGACTCAAAGACGGAGACGATGTTTTCCGATATTGGAAATGGCGTTGCTAAGTTTACTCGTAAGTTACCACTTTGCTTTCCTACTGTAACTCTATTGTAGACGCTGATGGATTAGGTGGAATAGAACATCTAGCCTTTATTTCGGTAATCCACCTCGACTACCTCAGTCACGCGGAAAAGCGTAAAACTCAATCCTCGCTCTGCCCAGATTCCGACACTTGATGCTATACCAGTTTGAAGATTTATGCATATGCAGCCCTGCCGAATAAAAGAATCAAAGTTGAGATTTTTTGCAAAGCTTTCATCATATTTTGTTTTATTTTTTATATTTTTCGCAAAACAGGAAAGTCGGCTAATTTACCAAATCTGATTTGAGAGTAATTGAATATTTAGAATTGGAACAAAAGTAAACAAGGGGGAAGTTTTTTTTTTATCAGTAGCAGTCGATTTCTTTATCAGTAGAAGGTTTATTCAGGGTAAATGTAGATACATGAAAAACATCCCGAAGACTTGATGATTTATCTTAGCTCTTTAGGAAAGTAACAGAGAGTCCAGTATAAAACCACCGAAAGGGTGGGCTAATATCAGCAACGCTCTGTATGTAGGTTAAGAACTAGAATCTTAAAAAGGGCTAAGAATCGGTATTAAGTTGAAGCATGTGGTAGTTCCTACTTGAATATAAATAAATAAACGAATCAGGAGCAAAAGGAGATAAACTAAAAGATATAATATACAAAACGTGCATATTATCGCGCGGAACTACTGTAAGAGAAAGAGTAAAGGATAATAAAGGAAATAATAATAATAACTTAGTTAATAAAAAACTGAAAACTGATGAAGGGTGTGCGTGGGCATCGCGGTAAATATAAGAGCGCCACCACCCGGCAGATCGACGCAGAACTTTTGGGAACACTTGAAAGAGTCACGTGAGAGAACAGGTGGCATGGGACTATGGGTTTGGGAAGCAGGTAGAGGCGAATTCCACAGGCACACAGGCAAAAACGCGTAGGCTATTGACTGAACGCGCCTAAGGGCGGTTCAAAATCTCCCTTTAGGGGTTGAGAATTCAAGATGATGAAAAAATTCTAGTTGTTGGGGGCATGTTAAAAGCCTTGTCTGCCTCTTCGATATGGGAAGATATGATAGGCTAGGGAAAATAATTATGCTTTTTCAAATGAAATTGGTCTCGGTGGGCATTTGGTGATTTTTTTATACTTTCGAAATTTCACATTACTAGATGGAAGTCATTTTCTTTCGAATTTGAACCGGTCGAAAAGTTTTCCATAATCGAGAAGTTTGTCCCTGAAAAGGTCGCCTTCAGATCTTCGGCCAAGGTTTAATTTGGTCAAGGCGTGTCCTTGCGGGAGGTTTGATTTGGCCAAAGGGACTTCACTTCCGGGAGGGCCACAAAAGAACAATTATCATGCATTAACGCCCATATGAAGTGGTGTAATGTCTGGGAAGGATAGTTATGGTCTGTGAACTGCAGAGTAGATTATTATAGATGTTCTGGGCATAGTCCGAGCACAGTATTAGTACAGTACTGTAACTACTTTAGTTTTTGTTTCATGAAGTCAGATATGAATTGAAAGATATTATACAAGGCGGTGTCTAGTTTCCCAGAAAAGAAGGTTGAATTGAATCTCTTGATATGGGTTCTCGTAAGAAATGAACTTTTTGGTGGATTTTACAAAGACGAAAGCTTTTCCAGGAGGCGCAACTCAAAAAGAAAGAAAGAAAAACTGTCCAAAAAGGTGGAAATGACAACTGAAGCACGCTGGATACTGTGAGTGTCTCAGGCAGAATGTGTAGGGGTAGAACTTCGGGCAGGGGCGCGCATGGCCCGAAGACGGGCGGCGGGTGGACTCGCAGCGCGCTCATTCCGACTCCATTTTGATGCCTTTCAGACGCTGGTTTTCTAATTGCAGCTCCATCACTGTTCGCTTTAGACTTTCTAATTCGGCATCCTTTTCATCATTCTGAATAAAATCGGTGAGTTAAACGATTCTCCGTTAATTATAATTACCTGTTTTTTCAACGCGCTCAAATGTCTTTCATATGCCTCCTTGGCTTTTACAGACTCTTCATAGGCTTTGGATAATTTTTGTTCAGCCTGCTGTGCTCTCTTTAATCCAGGTCTGTACATGTTGATTATTTCTTAATTTTCGATGAATCGAGCGAAGATTAAGAATCTTCTGGCTGTGAATACGATGTCAGACCGATTTCCTGTAAGTCAAGCGTCAGCTGATGCGTTTGTGTCTGTCTCTTCGTCCGGCAGTTTGCCGCGTAGCCTCGATTCTTCAGTGTCCTTCTGCGCTGCTTGATGTTGATCATTTGCTCTTTGGTGCAGCCGGACTGTTT
Organism: Oikopleura dioica; assembly: GCF_907165135.1. Lineage (NCBI taxonomy): Eukaryota > Metazoa > Chordata > Appendicularia > Copelata > Oikopleuridae > Oikopleura > Oikopleura dioica. The sequence continues at coordinate 11,987,239 of NC_137292.1, forward strand.
GAGCTTTCTGTTCAACTCGCGGACTGAGATGCTCTTTAGTTCTTCGTCCGGGATCTGAATGAGAGCGTTTTTAATGCCGTTTTCTGTCGACTCGGGCAGACTTGGCCAAAACAAGCTTTTCATGCCTTCTAAGCAGAAAGCTATAAACCAAAATCAGCAATCACGTGCTCGAATTTGTGCCCGTTCTGATTGAAAATTCTTGATGCGCTTCTCACCGAAAGCAGAAGCTGTTGTCTACCGGCAAAAATAGTTTGTTGATAAGCCAGCATAAACATCAACATAACAAATGGCCATCGATAAATCAATTTCCTGTTACCAATTTAATTCTTACGTGAGTCACATCTTTGTCAAATTTATGTCGCTTGATGAGATATTCAAGATCACCAAAAAAGCTTGCAATCGAAGTCTCCATCTTAGCTGTATTACTTGGGGACATTCAACAGGAGTAGAACGTCTTTTCCTTCAAGGAATTCGGAGTAATTATTTGTAGCTAGAAATCTACAGTCTTGGGTTAATTGTTATTTTAATTATTTGCTAGGTCTTTTGTTGGAAAAAATTGACGTTCTACTCCTTGAAAGCGCGCGTGATTATTCTCCTATTTTCTCTTGTTATTATGAGTTTTGTGCTGGTGGCGCAGAGTGGGACTAGGAATTAAGCGGAGTCAGCGCTTTTGCGAGGGAACGGGATTTGCATCGCGCAGCACCTTCTCATCTTATTCCTGGCCTCACTAAATGTCTGCAACCGGATTTTAGCCAAGCTAAGCATCTTTCGAATCAGTCGTTAGAGCATTTTAGTGTTTTTACGCCAAGCAAGCCCGATTGATACCTTTGCTGTTCCGGCAATATTGACCTTTCCCTCCGACGACTTTCGCATGGCAAGGCCCAAGCCGCCCTGACGCCATCTGATGCCGCAATTCGAACTAAACAATGAAATTGGAATTACATAATGTTTATATGTTAGAATTTCCGAAACTGCCTACTTTGCTATTTAATCAATTCGCTCAATAAACAGACATCAAAAGTCAAACAAGACCATTGAGGGTACAAATAGACGCGCGTTCAGATTCCCACTGTCGCAGAGACTTTTGAATTTGATTCTGAACGCCCAGAATTTGACCTCCAAAGAAAATCAATGAATTTTGAGTATTGTCTTGCGAAAAAGATAAACAGAAATCAAGGAAGAGTCACTTCAACAAAACACTCATTTTTAGGCTAATTCAATGCTTATTTGAAGCTTTGCCGTAAAAAATTTTAACAAATTATCCAACGTTGCAGAATTAATTGCCAGTCTGACATTTCGTTGAGCGTTTTTTACGGCAGGTTTGATATTCCAACTAAGCCAGCGTTACTTACCCTGAGTCGCTGTCATCTGAATCGTTTGACATATTCACTTTATCCATCTGTCCGTTCTGCTGTTGTTGCTGCTGCTGCTGTTTCCATAGGCCGGCTACGGTTTCTGGAAGGTTGTCTGGCAAACTGCGGGGCTGGTCCTGTCCGAAGTTGCTTCCAAGTCCAAGAGGATGTCCAGACGAGGAGGATTGGCTCTGGTTGGCGGCTTCAGCGAGCGAGTTGAACGCTGCCGAGGGATAATTGTTATCTTCATCTAGAAGGGCTCGTTCATGTTCATCAGGGGCAGTAGAAGCTAGATCCAGAGCGTGAGCGTGATTATACGTAATCAATTTGATTAATTAGACTTTTGATAATGAACATTTCTCAAAAAGCAAAAAGAAGTCAATCCATTTAAACAAAACACCCTCGTTATCAAAGTCCGAAAAATATTCACCATTTTATTTGAAAAATTGAAATAAAATGGATAATTGGATTTTTCTGATTCTGTAAATGCTAAAATCCTTCTTTAGGATTCACACAATCGAGCACCGCAAGCGAAAGAGGAAGGAAGTTTAGAGTTACTGTCAGTCACTTACATCTGTTATTCAAGCTACTGTTGATACTGCTGCTGATGCTTGTATTCGGAAGGTTGAAGTTGCCGTTTAGGAAGTTTGCGCCTCGGAGTCCAGCTTCGACAGACTGAATGAATCCATAATTGGAACTGACCGGTTGGGATTGAGTGACTTTTGGCTGAAAACATTATGATTGAAATCATCAAGCAAGCAAAGAAAGCAAGCAGCTTGTCTATTCTAGCCTCATGGAAATTTGAAGATGGGTATTTCTGCCACCCGGCGACAATCAACGATGGAACAAGCCTGTTTCATTTTGTAAAATGAAGCTCAAAATGCACAGTTTAATGTGCTCCGAAAAGCACCTTGTAACTAAATATTGTCAATTAAAAAGCACCTGGCTGGAATTCAAGCAGCGAGCGGCGTTTTCCGATTTTTTTATTTTTTGCGCGAGTGGTTTTAAAGCTGTCTTGTTCTTTGCTTACCGTGGTTTCGCTCAGAATGTTCTGCAGCTGTACCTGTTCCGCGGTGATCTGAAGACTACCGTTGGCACTACTGGTGACGGCGTCGTGCGCATTCTGTGAGACCAAGTGCAGCGAAAAGCAGTTGGGATTCGAGAACGCCGCAGCCGCCAGCGGAAACTCGATGGGACCACCGCTCTGACCTATCACCATAGGTCCGAGCCCGTTCCCGTTGGACATCTGAAAAAAGCACAATTTTAATCAATCATCGAAAAATAACAGTATCAAATAAAATTAAAGAACATTTTTTCTTAACCCCACGAGTCTAAGTCGACATATTTTGTCGAAATCCGGTTTTAATCAGCTGTACTGCTGTAAAAAATGTCGACTTAGACTCGTGGGGTTACGCCCTCCAATTGGACTCGTGGGGTTAAGAAAAGGATGATCGAATCAAGAAAAGACCAAATCCGCCATAAATTCAATTAAAAAGTTATCGCTCAAATTACGAAAATTCCATCAGTTCTATCATTTCAATTGCTAATAATTTCAAAAAAAATCGACAAATCAAAAGAAACTCTTGACGATAATTGTTTATCTTTTAGCTCTTAGATTCTCAAATGCCCTCAAGTATGCCACTCTTGAAAATCGAAATCAACAAAGACTACTCCAAACCTTGCGCCGCAGGTATTCAATTTTTAGGTTATCTAGGCCGAGGAAATTGGACATTTTTCGTTCTCTATAAAATTGACTGTTGGAGGCAAAAACCTCACTAACGTATGTGAAATCGTCGGACGGAAAATGTCAAGTTTTAGGTTTAGAAATCTGCGGATTATCATACCATACTCAGCAAGATACGATGCTTGAAATGTCAGCGAGATCTCCTCTCGGATGATGCCTCTCCTTTTTTCAAAATTGGTATGTTTTATGGTTGAATTGTGCGAAGACAAAATACCAAAACAAGAGCGGCAAGAAATTTTATGATGAATTTTATCTTGAAACCGCTTTTTACATTCATACCATCGTCTCTCCATTAATCAAATTATTATAATCAACAAGCGTTAACGGTATCAATTAAAATTTACAACAATTATTAAACATCTCAGTGAAGCAAGTTCATAACTGAAATATAGCGAGACAGACGTCTCCGTTACTAAGTGCGTTCTACCGGTACAGAGATAGATAATTTGCTCCTTTGATAGACCCTGATAGGATCAAAATAGCTATCTTTACTAATCAAACAAATACATGAACTAATTACCACCTTAGCCCGAGAGCAAGTTCAATTCTGCTTCTGGCAAGTGCCTAAAATATTCTGATCTTACCGGGGAGCTCTCTATTTCTTCAATTAATTCCTCTTTTATTTCGATCATTGTTGAAAGATGATGAGTGTGAATATCCTCAGCGAAAAAGTACATAACTGTAAAAATCTGGAAATTCGTCTCTTGCTTTTAGGAAATTTTATAATAAAGTGTCCGACAATTCCCGGAGTGGCGGTAAAACGGAAGGATTAGCACTTTAGCACTTTACGCTCGCAGAGAGGGGTTCTATTTGTTAATTCCTTACCAATTGGAGCATATTAATCCCTTGACTAGTATTGAGAAACAACCGTATTTGATACATTGTTTGATTAAATTTTGGATTAGATACATTATTGGCGAAACGAACTTGATAAGTGTGGGAATCTTGAGAGGCACCTGATCTGGCTTATCAACTTTAGAAACTGAACAAAATGACCAACCGCCAGTAACACTTGAAATCACTGACTCAAAAGTTGAAGTACCTAAGGGTACCTAAGGTAAGATCGACTCCTAGTCTTGTCGACCCCTTACCGTAATTTACGGTCCGTAAATTACAGTCATAAATTAATGATAAAATTAATACTGGATGAATGAATGCTCATCATATCGAGCACTGTAGCGCAAAATTGCACCCCAAACAAGATCTGTCTTCTTTTGCCTTTGGTCGGCAGAAAAATCAGTCTCTGCGCAAAGGGAAAAAATACGCTGAAAGCCACAAAAAATACATTTCAAGTTTGCTTCGCCCGCGTTTGCGAAAAAACTCCACCCGAGTTAGTCTTGCCACGTCTTTGTCTGTCAGATCTTTTTAAATGCTATTGGCCTAAGAGAAGGCAGCAGCAATAAGTTGAGAGACATTGAAGTTGGAGAGAAGAAGACTGAAAGAATCTTCTCAGGAGCTTAAAAAAGCTAAAGCGTTTTTTCATATAAGAGAGAATGAGTTTTATAACAGAGAATATGTAATTGTACGAAAGAAAAAACCAGAGCATCAGTTAAAATCTATCATTATTTTTTAGAAAGATAACTTAAAAATTGTTTCAATAATAACCACAAAAAGGGACTCTTGTATAAATTCAAGTGCCAAGGGCGGTCCGAGCCGAACGGTAAGGCCGAAAGTCGCCATGTTACAGTTTGTTTACAAGAGTGACCACAAGTAAGCCCTAAGAAAAATGGTTTCCTTGAAATTCCGCCGGGCAAATTTGAGAAAATATGGAAAAAACCAAGAGAGAAAAGATCGGAAAAAGCGCCATCCAACGGGCAGCACCACTGGTGGCTCCAATGAACCACACCGTGTATTCTTCTCCCGCTGCGGTGGCCTGTGCTATGCCCCGTGCTCACTGTATCCTTTTGTCAAGGCTTCTAACGGAGTTTAATTAAGGTACTCAAAGACACGAGAGCTCAAGAGCATTTGACGCGGAGCTTTTGATTTGAAGCTGAAATCTGTTCTGCTGCTCTAATCAGTACGTGAGGGCCCTGCGCGGCCAGTCTCAAGGTCATAATTTCACAAAAACCAGCTTTAAAGACAGTTAATTGGCCATTTCTAAGCATCAATAGGCGGTTCTCGGTAAAAACAAAAACCTCAAAAATTTTGGCGGATTTTGGCCCTTTCCTTGTTGATTTCCCTTCTTCGAAAAGTCTCTGACAATTCGGCACTCGCCGGCGGACAATTCACATTTTTTCCAATTTAAAAGCGCTGCCAAAATCTCTGAAATTCGGAAAATTCTCACAAAAAACCGCTGAGCGGCCAACTCTGTGCAACGAATAGGAGGCAATGGTAGCACCTTGAACTTCCTTCTTTTCGCTAAGGTAGCTATCGATTCTAATTCGTCATTGCGAGGGCGAAGCGCATGGCTCCCTCCATTTCAGAGGGCCCTACCACGCCAGAGCACAAGGGTGGTCAATAGCTTCCAGAGCATGTCTCTCAGACGGGATAGTCAAAGCTGGACATATGCTCTAAAATTGCTCGAAATTTTGCGGGCGCAGTTTGACCAGGCTTCAAATTACCCTTTAATTAAGAAGGCTAAGTCTCCTAACTACCCACTGAATCTTATTGTTGCAGGGGTTTGAACAGATACGCAGAACCCTAAGACATGTTCTTCCTTAAGAATTCTTGATTTTGATTCTGATATTAGCTAGCAATTACAGGTGGCTTTACTAATACGCGGGTCTATTTGCAGCATAAATAAAAAACCCAAATTGATTCACGGTTTGTTCAATGAAATCAAGGAAGAGAACCTGCCGGAAAACAGGTTTTTGTCGACGAGTATTCAGTTGGAGCCATTTTTGGTTGCAGGTGATATACAGTTCCGTGCTAGCCCTAAGAGCAACTTGACCCGAGTGTGGTTGCTGGCGAGGACGTGAGGCGGTGGACGGTGACGGATCGTGACTGACTTGCCCCAGTCGCCTTCAGCGCCATAATTCGACCAGCGAGCGCCAGCACCAAGACCTCCACCGCCACCGCCAAGACCATATTTCCTTAAGTCTTTCTTATCATCTTTTTAATAATGAAACTTTTTCCTTGATAGCCGAGATCAGTAGAGCCAACGTACCCAACTAACTAAGTTGAACTAAGCAAATACGAGATGAATCTTTTCTCAAATTTGTTGAAAGTCTGTTAATTATGATTTTGCGGTTGTAAAGTTTTAGGTCAAGAGCTTGGGCCAAAAGCGGAAAATTCGCGAATAAGCATTTATAAATATTTAACATCGATCTCTTCTATTGAAGATTCTGGATGTTGGAATCAAAATAAATGATGAAATTCAAACTGGAATTTTTTTTCAAGTTTAACGACCATCACGAGATATCTTTTGGACAACAGATCGATCATCGATCAAGAGACTCTTTTGATTGTAGCATGTAAAGTTTATCCGTGAAAATACGTATGAATTTGTTTTTCGCGATCTAAGATCTTGGAACGAGTAATTGTCGATTCGTGTAACGGTTAACGAAATTTCGAAATTGAAACTCAGGAAGGGAGCCTTCAACAAAGCCCTGTTTGGAAAAGGAAGCTCTTTTTTCCGTCTGATCACGTGCTGAAGCTGTCTATCTCTTTGATAATTCAATTTTATGGGGCGACTTAAACCGCATCGAAAAGTTCGAATTTAAGTCAGTTGTTCTCTTTTTTTAGAAGTTTAAGATCTTTTTAGTTCAAAAATATCTAAATAGAATATTCCCTAGTCAAGCAGTTTTGATGATGCGAGGTAAATGCAGTGATTCTATTGCCCGAGGGAATCCTGTTCTAGGGCTTGTAGCCTTTCTAAACTGAACTTCGGAGGCCAAATTTACCTGCGGTTTAGTACGGTGATTGACTTTTTAAAACGAGGATTGAGCAACAAAAGATGATTATTCCGCTACAATTTGATTCAATATTGACCAAAGTCTGGGAGACTTAAAATCGCTGCTCGATTCGTAAGAATACTTTTATTCGGAATCAAAGTTAGAGCCTTTAACTTTGCTTTAATTTTACAGACAATAAAGAGAGTAAGTTCTAATCGTAGTCGACTTCGATTTCTTGAGTTGCCACGGCGTCTAAAATTGTTTTAATACTATCAACCCTTTTCCGTTTTAATTTGCTCTGTTCAAAGCTGGTCGATATTATGTATTCTATCACGTGCGGGTGCACGTGACCCTCGTCATCGACAAGGGCTTAGGAAAAAAAAAGAAATTACGATTCACGTCGTCTCTCACCTTGAATCGGTTTGGCTTCGATAATGCACGAAGTCCTGGCAGCGTCGATGCATTGGCAAGTTTGTTTCTGAGTTGCTGTTTCGATAACGATTTCTTCTCCCTTTTCCTGGGGTAGCCAAACTGCTTATTGTTGCAATTATAAATATTATCATTTTCGCGCGTTTTTATCAGCGGCGTCCTTAGCTAACCCTGGAACGATTAGCGCGCTAGAAGATAAGAGGAAGATATCTCCCAAGTCTACAAGTGTTATCTGTGGAAGTATTTAACAGTCTGCTCCCCATTTCCTTCTCGTAATACTCCCCATTCAAGATGCAATACCGGCTAAGTTCGCAAGAAATAAACCTCGTCTTCTCATCCCCTGAGCATTTGCAATCACGGATCTTTATTCGGAGATTGACATAATATCAAATTCTCAAGTTGAGAATTTCAACTAAAGAACAAAACTACGATGAATTGTCAACCACGTTCCAGGTTGTCGTCTGTGCGTGTTTGCTCAAACTCGGTATTCAAAGGGTATTTGTTCTGCGTATGCGCGTCCCAGCAACCTGGATTGATCTCCTTACAATCCACTGAACCTTTTCGTGTGCCCAAACATTCGCACTAAAGAAATTTTAGAAGTCAGCAACGAGGAAAGTTTAGAAAACTGTCAGTAACTCGTCATAATTGCGTGTCAAATTGATCTAGCTTGTAGCAATTAGTAGCAATTATATAACTACCCGCGTTTGTTGTCAAACAACTGAAATCATGAGTTCATGTACACGTCTGACAGAAATTTGAACGAATATTGTCTAACTAAGGCCTTTTTTGAAAAAGAATAGAAAGACTTGTACTTTGACGAGCCTTACCTCGTAATCCATGTGTTTGTCCATATAATTGTAGAGCTTGAACTTCTCCCCAATCTCGTAACCCCTATCGTTGATAATACAGGGAAGTGACAATGAGCTGCATCTCATCGAGCCATCTGCTTGGCAGACGCATGAAAACTGCCCCTGCATTCCTTTTGTTGGACCGTCGTTGAAGATTTTGTTTCTTTCGGAGATTTTCGGAGATTTCGCTTCAACAAGATTCGATTTCCGTGGAAAACCCGTTGCCTGACCCACTCCTCGTTAGGTTGATAAAAAACACCTGTATCTGGATCTCTACAAACCGCATTGCTAGAAACTTGCCCAACAGATGCAGCTTCGGAAGAGAGCGCTAGAATCGTTCCTACGGCAAGTTTCATTTTCCCCTTCTGATCGTCTCTCTTTCGATTCTTGGCCCAAAGCCGAAGAGGTATTTCAACTTTTTCAGATTGATGATTGATTCGGGAAAATCAACCCAGATCAACAACAAATAGCTAATTTGAGAGCAAACAAGCGGGACTCATTCAAACAGCTGATTTGTGATACATACCGTTTTACAGCTGATTCAGCTAAAATCAGACGAACCAATTTACTGATCTCATTATTTTTTTTACACTTTTTTACTCAAAACCGCATCTCTGAATTTTGAATAATTTCATGTCTTGCAGGGAGGATTTGACCTTCTTCGAATAAATAAAATAAGGGACGCTGCTTACAATAAATTCAGAGGAACCAATTCCTAAAGATCAAGACTCTGTCTAGACAATTTGATATTTTCTTGGCATTTTCTTCCGCAAAATGCAAAAAGTCTATTCATTTGAGTCTGATGATTTAATTGAAGATTGTTTTATTACAAAAATATAATATATATCATACGAAATGATGATTCGCTATGTACAGAGTTATACAGAATAAAATAAATAATATAATATCATTTTTTTTTCGTTGAGCTAGTCAGCAAGCTGGCAAAGTACCGCAGCGCCTCTGTTAATCCAGTGCGCTGGCTCTTTCTTAGTTGGTAGATGCATCGGTACGACAAAGTTCGTTGAGTGCCCAGTTGTTGATAGAACACCCTGACGCAATCCTTCTTTGTACAAAGGACAGATGTAGTCTGCCTTGTCGGGCGTGAAGTCCATTTCTGGCACCATCATGAAGACGGGCACGGGCGTGTTCATCACTCCAAGGTCGCTTTCTGTCATGCACATTTCATTGTCGTCCCATTTCCACGCGTCGGTGAAGATTCCGTGAACAAGAGCGCCATCTTCTGGGTCTGCGATTTCGTCGTCTTCTGGGCACGTGCCATCGTTTGCATCTAGAAAACTCGTAAAATTTGGTTTGGTGGGGTGAAGAATATACCTAAAATATCTTGGTAGGTAGCCTGATCGCGATATCTCTGTGTCATCGTAAACTTGAAACTCAGATGATCAATTGGCAAGTCGTACTTTCTCGCGTGTGTTTGAAGCAAACCAGTGAGGAAACCCTGAGTATAGAAGAATCCAGAGATCCAGAAGGTCTTGCACGTTCCCAACTCGATCCATCTCTTGGTGAAGATTAACCGAAGACGCAAATCGTTGACCCAGGATGAGAGAGGCTTCAAAGATGGATACGCGGCCTACAATCAATTAAAAAAAGGCAAAGGGGTTAAATTTTTACCTTTCTGTAAAGGTCCGGCACTTGATTATTCAAGAAGGCGATAAAGATTGACTCCATTTCTTCGTTCATAACGACCAAACCCGCAATCGCCTTTTTCAACGTCTCAAGTGACGTTTTGATAACTCGCTGAAGCTTGGCAAATCTTTCGACTTCCTGCTTCAAGACCGTCGTCATACTGTACTCTCGTCCTTTGTGATCCAGCTCGAAGAGTTCTCGTTTTCCCTCTTCGATGTCGAGCACAACATCGATTTTTTCCAGAATGCTCTCAGCCATGGCCATGACCTTGTCATCATCGGATGAGCCACCGCTGCCGCCACTTGACCTAGGCTGCAAGTCAAGAATCGTTCCCACAATCGCCTGCGTTTCCTGACGCAAGAACGCCAAGTTAGCATTTTCGTGCATGCCAAATACAACTGGCTCGTCTGTAAGTGGAAGCTGCTCAATGTAATCCTGGAAGCTCTTGAGGGTATCGCCTGCTGGCGCGTAGTAAACTGATGATCCGGAGAACTTGTAGTTGAGATCAAGAGTTTTTGGTGCGAAGAAACGGACCAAAATGGCGTCAAGACATCGCTGATCCCAGGCATCAGTAACTCGGCCACCATAAGTGATCATTCCTAAATTGAATGTATAAGACAAGTATTTTTAATCATTTAATATTAAAACTGATAAATTTCAATAAATAAGTCAGCAAAAATTAATCTCTTTACCTGTAATGTAAGTAAGAGCATCCCATGGAATCTTGCCACCCTTACAGAAGAGGTCCAAGTTTAGAAGGCAGCATTCACGATCAGAATCGTTAAATTCATACTTGATGTTCCATCCCAGAGGTCCAAACTTCTTTCGTTCTTGCAAGATTGCATGGAAGAAGCACAAGCTGAATACAATACGTCTCCAGTCGAGTTTTAGCTCGTGACTTTCGAAATGCGCCGCGTCGATTTCTGCAAGCGCTCGTCGAACGTTTGCGCGCAGACCCTTTGGCGGCTCGTTGGTGACTTTGACCGAGGATTGGAGGACAGAGACTGGGAAGTAATTCGCCGGCATGGCCGAGAGGTACAGTCTGAAGTCCTTGTTCAGCGTGACGCCGGGCTCGTTGAAGCCCTTGACGATTTCCTCGAGACGGGGAAGCCACGACTTGGCCAAGTGACAATTCTGAAGGAAAACCCAGTCGCCGTTTTTCGTCGCGGATGTAATCAAACGCTCAGCCACGGGCCCTTGACCTTGACCGAGTGAGATGGCGTGGACTCGCTCTAAATAATTGCTCTCAGAAGCGAATCGCTGGAAAGCGCCCATAGGATCTGAGCCAGCTGAGAGGACGAAGACCAAGGGGCTTGAGGGAGTCATGTTAGCGTAAAGATCGCCAATGGAAACTGGTGGATTTTCGACAAATGGCTTTCCGATGTTGAGAATGACAAAATCTTGAATTGCAGTCACGACTCGTTCATCAGCGAAGAACTTGAGAAGCATGAGCTTTGCGAAACTTGATAGTCGATCATTCCAGTGGCCGATAATTTCTGGCTCTTCTTCTTCCTCTACAGGAGATTTTCCAGGCAAAGGGGGTGGAGTTTCATGTGAGTATGCGTGTTCGCCTTTAGGTGGGTTCAATCGCAGCTCGTTGCCGCCGAGGATGATATGAATCGGCGTGCGTGTCACGTCGGCTTTGAGCCCCTTGAATATCTCGGGTTGCTCGTCTTCCAGGTCCACGATTTTGTTCCACGTATCTTCTGTAAGTCCAGCTATGCCTGTGGGCATAGAAGGCCGTTCTTTCTCAAGTGGAGGAAGACCACGGAGGAAGAGAAGCCACTGATCGTCTGGGATAACTCCACGCATTCTCAGAATATCCACACACATCATGAATGAGAACATCAACTTATGCCGTTCAAATAGACCTCTGGAAACGTTTTGATAAATTGCCATTGAGCAAACATCAATCAGTTGCCTCAGGCGTGCTTCGAGATCATCTTTTTTCGGCGCAGTGGAGATGGTATTGTTGAAAATATCCGTAAAGTATTTGAGCGAGAACTGGTACATAGGATCGACGTTTCCGAGCGCTGCGACGACAAAATAGAGTACTGAGCCGCGGTTTGCAACCGGACGGTACTTTTCTCGTGCTTCCGAAATGGAAGCCTCAGTCTTTTCGGCTTCCTGCATTCTGTTGTTAATGACGCCAGAGGTAACCTTGGAATCGGCCAGCGTGTTGATAAGTGCCTCATTGTCCAATATATTGCCTTCGGAAGTGAAGAGGAGGTGCAGGATTTTGTCTTCAATGCCACCGAGCTGTTCTTTATCGGCATTGATCTTGACGACAAGTTGCGTACGCGTTTCCTCCAAATCCGGTCGTTCCAAACGCACAACGTCAGCAAGGACTTGGTCCTCCAAACCACTTAGGGTGACGGTAAAGTTAATGATCGTGACTTTGATGCAAATCTCTGGCAAGTAGTGAGGGTTGGACATCTTGGTGGTCATGTAAAAACGGAAGTTCTTGTCGTAATCGATGTCACTGTCACCAAGTCGAATAAGTGTTCGACCGCCAGATACAAAAGTCTGTTTGAGTAAAATTGGCTCAAGAGCGGGATCAAGAGTTTCTTCAATTTCTTCAAGCAGGACTGGTTGACCAATTCGAATAGCATTTTCAAGAGTTCGCAAGAAGGTAGAATCAGAAAGTTTGATGACCTTCAAGCCGTTCTTTTGCTCCTTTGATCGGATCCATCTGTTGGCTTGATCCTGAGGATCGATCATCAATGGCCATCGACGAGCTCGAGTAACCAAAAGAGCATTTTCTGTTGAGACATCGTCTCGTGGCAAGCCTTCCGTATTCCATTGTCTAATTTCATAAGGGTCACCAAGGATGGAAGCAAGTGAGAGTGTTTTAGAAGTGGGAATTCCAAGTTCGATGCACTTATCTTTCCAGGTGTCGATAAGACGTACTCGATATTCGGAGGTGAAGGCACCGTAGTAAGAAACACACGCCGCGGCGATAAAGACATCTCCCACAACGTTGCCGATAAGCTCATCGTACATGATCACATTCTCACCCCATCGAACTTGTTCATCGGCCAAGGCGGTTGTTAATTTGGCCGCACGCTTCAATCGCGCTTCTGTGAGTGCCATTTGTTCCATCAACGAGTTTTTCTCGTTAACAGAGGCTTCGAAAGATGCCTCAAGACCGGCGATTTTATCTTTGACTTCTTGGAGCTGAGCCTGTTTCTGCGCCAAACCTTCCATGACGATTTTGAGTTCGGCCTGAGCGTTAGCGAGTTTTTGTCGCTTTGGCTCGACTTCTCGGATCACACGTGAGTAGACATCCATCGCTCGAACCCACATGCACATAGAAGTGCAGGCTTTGGAAACTTTCGCGACTTTCTCGGGAACAAACTCTGGGTTCTCGATGTATTTCTTGAGCTTCTTTGTTAACGACATTGGGATGTTGTCCTTGTCGTAAGTCATGAGCTTGTTCAAGAATTGAGAGTCACCAAGAACGTTCTTTGCGCTCTTCCAATCTGTCTTAGCACCCATCAGAATACACACAGCCTCCATGACGGTCTGGACCATTTCTGGTGGAGTAGTGAAAACTCGCAACTCGGAGATGTCAGATTTATCAAGAGAGTTAAGCGCATCGTTAGCAGCTTCAAGAGCTGGCAGAGCTTCATCAAGATCTCGTTGGGCGTCGTCTGCGATCGCTTGAGTCTCCGTCTTTTTAATCATTGCGGCTGCTTCTTCAGCAGAAACGACCTCTTCAACTTGACGAGCCGCGACTTTATCTCGGTCCAAGTCAATCATCAGCGCTTCAGTCGCCGCTGATTTCTCCTTTAAGACTGGTTCCAATTCTGTCAAATGTGCTTTCATATCGTCGATAATCTTGTTGGTTGATTGAATCTTCTCGAGACCCGTTTTGTATCGATCTCGAGCAAGGACGAGCTTCTTTCTTTTGTCTGACAGCATCGAAAGGTAGACGTTGATAAGTTCAAGATAAGAAGTCGGCGTGGTGTAGTACCTTCTGCGCAAAGCGTTGAAGAAGTCTTCTGCGGTTTCGGTGACCGAAGTGTGAATTTCCACGCACATCAATGAAAGGGGCTCTTTGAGTTCTTCGGGTATCTCATCTTCCACAGTTGAGAAGAAAGTGCGCGACACTGACAAGAGTGCATCTCGAGGCCACTGGACGAACCAATCGATCGTACAGCAGTTGACTAACGAAGGGAACATTCGACATCTATTTCGGAAAGCAGAGCCAACTGGTGACATACAAAGAACGACGTGAAGCTTTTCTCGGACTCTGTTGATCAAAAATTGCCAAACAACATCTCGGTTACCTTCATTCAGTCCAGCTTCCTTGGCTAAGGGACGTGCAAGACCCATGATCTGCTCAAGCTCATCCTTCTCAAAGAGGTTGGGAACTTCACCGGAGTTGAGGATATTGTTGATGTCTTCCAGGAATTCTTCGACAACAATTTGTGTGTCTGTAAAAAGGAATACAGTATCGTTTTGAACAGCAAGTTTGTATAACTTTCGCAAGTCTTCGTGAAAGGCTTCGATTCCGTAGCCTCGAGTCAACTCAATCTGGAAGCAATTGTAGCCGCACATGTGAGCAGCAAGACGGGTTAGTGATTGTTTACCAGTACCACCAACACCGACGAGCAAGGCATTTCCTCGTTCAGTTGTAATCATTCGTACAATTCGTGTAACGTGATGAATGGCGTCAGTGAAGAAGACGAGCTTCATTTCTTTAGACGAATTGAGATTGTAATCGTCGAGGTAGTCTTCCATCACGGTCTTTACTTTTTCGCCGAAGTCAGTCAGATCGTCGTAAACTCGATCGGCTTTTTCAATACCAGGCTTCATGAAATCGCCAAAGATGTACGGTTTTTCGAGGTATTTTTCAAGGTCCACTTCTTGTCGGAAATGTTTTCCAGCAACATCAAGCAACATCGAGTTGAAGTAGTCCTTATCTTCGTGGTCGATGAGACGATCATGGAAGACTCGGCTGGTTTCGTGGCAGAAAAGTCGGAAGATACCGGCTTCATCTCGGACAACAGCTGGGTCAGCTCGAAGCATACCCTGAATGACCTTGGACAAATCTCGTAAGTTGAAAACGTAGTGTGACTTAGATGGAGTTGGAAGTAAATCTTCCTTGATTTTTGCGTAGATGTCGATAGCAGCTTGGACAGCGCCGGTTGACATTCCTCTGACATTTGGCGCAAAATCTTGAAGGAAACCGCCAAGAATAGACGAGAAGATGGTCTTAAGAGCTGTATCAGATGGAGATGGGATGGAGAACATAGCAAAATGACGGATCATTCTCGGCGAAACTGGATTTCGTCCACCACCAGGAGGAGCACATGCAGAGCAGAGAATGACATTTTCAATGTCTTTCCAGAACATTTTTTCGCGATCGTAGAGGCCACCGAAATCTTGGTACTGCCGAAGAAGTTCAATTGGTGGTTGAGAGCCGTAAGTGTCCAACTTGGGCATGTTAAGATCGTCAACGAAAACGACAATCTTCTTTCCGATCGGAGCGCCGAGGAGGTTTTTACGCTTCTTTTCAAGCTTGCCTTCGATCATTTCTTGCGTTCGAGCGGATGATGTTTGAGCAGAGAAGCCAATGAAGACTGGGTTGAAATCTTTTTCGATGAGGCTCTCTAGTTGAGCTCTGGCGACGACGGATTTACCGACACCAGTCAAGCCGGTAAAGAGGACAGAATGATTCATCGTTAGGAGTTTTTCCATGATGAACCCAAATCGAACGGTATCTACGGTTGGCACGAGAATATCGAAAAACGCAGCGCTTGGATCGTATTTGAAAACAGGGAGGATCTTTTCCCATCCTTCGAATCGGCCCATAGATGGCTCCATATAGAATGAGAAAACATCGCCAGATTGAGGAAGTCTGATGTCATTGTTTTCTTCCATTTGTTCGCGGATAAAAGTGTCAAACGATTCCCAACCAGATTCGTTGAGGTTTCCAGCGACGGCCCAAACGTACGCAAAAGCGAAGATTCCGCCAAGAGTCTTTGTCGCATTTGCTGGATCAGCTGCCAGCTTAGGAGCTTTGGGATCCTTTACGACAGATTCAATCAAAGAGCAGAGGGTCGCCACTTTAGCTTGGTTGACTTGGAGCATCATCTGAATAATAAGTTAAGCTAGTAAATCGTCGCTGCGTCAGGGACTCATTAAATCGAGAAAGGGACAAAAGGACATTTTCGGTTTTCGTTTTTACGATAGTTGCCTTATACAATTCCCCTCTATGTCGTCGTCAATTGAATGAATAGAGATCATATTTGCCTGGGAAGTAATCGGTGAATAGACTTCTGACTGGCACTCGCAGACGAAAATTTAGAGACGAGGTAAATTTTATTACTTGGATTTTTACCCATCTTTTACCTCGGGACTTTCTAGGAGAGAGCGCAGACTCTTTTCAATAAAAATCACTTGACCGAATGATTTTTTTCATAGAAAACATTTTTGAGCGGCACTCTGAGACGCGACAGTAATTAGTGATTTCAAGAGCATTGAGCTAGAACGGCTAGGACAAAAGACGGCTCATCTCTCATAAAAACATTCTTGATGTTTGTTTGACCACTTCTCCCGCTACCCTTATTTCAATTTTAGCTACGTTCGAGTCTTCCTCTTCCGCGCCCTTTTTTGGCAGTTGGCTTTGTTTGAGAACGAGACGATTAAAAAAAAAAGAGAACGAATGGAAAGAATTTAACAAAAAGTCTTGAAAAGAGAAGAAAGATAAAAATGGTTCTTTCAAAAGAAGCCAAAATTGGGATTATCGTCGGCTCGATAGCTGGCTTCATTGTTATCACATTAGTTATTTGGTGGATATGTTATGTAAGTTAAAAATAGTGGTTAAAAATATTGACGATAATTAAAAGGTCCGAAGAAAGCGCAAAAAAGCGGGTGAATATCGGCCCGAGAGAATGGAGCGTGCCCAGATTCAGGTGAACACAATCACAAGTTCTGGCAACGTCGAGCGTCTGATTTGACCCTGCTTTCGTCATTCGTTCTTTAAGTATTTTAAATTTTATCTGCATATATACCGCTCTATATAAATCTGCACAATCAAATAAACTGACACCAGCATTCCATGAAAACATGCGTGACACCCCTTTTATCGGTGGGTTTCTCAAATATAAGAATAGTTCAAATTTGCATAGCCTCGGATTGTCAGAGCAACGAAGCGCTTGGGGCCAAAAAATTTTAACGTGCATACGAAAAGCTTTATTTTTTAAACGATGGCTTTCGGCTTTTTAAAATGCTGTACAAAGGAGCAAAAACCGGTCGATCCTGCAGAAAACGCCGCGCAAGAGAACCCAGCACTTCAAGAAGGATCTGAAGCTCCTGAGCTAAAACTTCCGCCGAAAGAAAAACTCATCTAATTTCAATTCAAAAATGAGCATGAATAAATTCCTTCAACTCTTAAAACAGCTGCTTTTAAGCAAGAAAATAGGCGCGATGAGTAGTAAAAATGACTCGACGGATATTTGCGAAGCAAATTTGTATAGCTTTGAGATGTGAAAGAGAGATGGAAGCTATTAACGTCAGCGAGGAGAAATATTTTTGACAGGCTATTCTCCCCTATTCTCCCAATATTTTGCAACCTTATCAATGCCCAATAGGTCCCACGAAAATGTCCTGTTTAAATTTTAATACCTGTTTGCAGTTTTTGCTAACAAATCGGAGGCCATCCTCGACATAAGCATCGAACAAATCAGACAGGAAATCTTTCATAAGAGGCGTTACCAACTCGTTGTCAAGTCCTTCAAGCCACGTTCGCATGTACGGCCTCCATCCGAGATCGTTAGAGTCAATGTAGACCATACCACAGCGAGATACAGTGGCAGGTGAGGCGACAGCAAGATCTTGCACTTCGAAAACCATGTGGATTTCGGCGGAAAGTTTGATACGTTCAGAGTTGGCAAGACACAACATCTTGTTATCATCCAAGACAGTGTTCATGTTTTCAATCCAGAGGGCGTCGACCGGACCGTCGCAGATGATCCACTTATGATCGTCATTATAAGTTGAGGATGCTTGTCGCACACACTTCGCCATGAGACCGTCTTTCCATTCCATCGTGAGTGGATCTTCTTCACCGTACAGCTCACCCATTGTGATTGACTTTGGATTCATAACCATCAGGGTAACTGGTTGATACTGAGGATTCTTCTGGCCTTTCTTTTTCAGAGTTTCGAGGGTATCAGCAAGGATTCGATAGACTGTAGTTTTTCCTCCGCCAGTTGGTCCGACCAACATGACACCGTGTCGTACAACCATAGTTTCGTATAGCTGGATGACTTTCGAGGATTGGGCAGGGATGACCTGCAAGTCTTTTGCAGCAGTGCATTCTTCAATAGTCTTCAAGAAGATGCCATAATCGTGCTCTGGAATTTCAACGCCAGGGAACAGATCAGATAGAATTGCTTTGAAGAGGATCGCATCTTGCGTCAAGAACTTTGGCAAGTTAGAATCTCGCAGCGCTCGGATAAGGGTGACGTCTTCAACGATTTCGGGATTTTCTCGCTTGAGAGAACCGGCCATGACGAGGACAGATTTGACGGCACGCATACCGAAATCATAATGGTCTTGCTGCGAAAGCTGTTCGGAACAGAGTTTGTACATTTGGGTCATCTTCTTGGCCAGAGGCTTGGAGTTTTCGAAACCTTCAGAGTACAAGATGACCTCAGCGATGAGACCGTAGTCGGGAACCATCATGGAAATTGGTCGGAAAAGCGCCTTCAAGTTGTCAGGAAGTTCCGTTCGTCCAGCGTAACCGGGGTTCATCGTAATAAACGCAGCGCAATTCTTCTCAAGTTTAATCTCTCGACCTTCGAAGAGGAAGCGAGTTAAGTTCTGGGCCTTGGCGTTTCTGATCGTCAAGATTTGTTGAGCAATGACAGACAAGACTTCAATACCAATACGGTTAAACTCATCGAAACAAGCCCATGCACCGGACTGAGCTAGACCAGAGAAGAATTTACCCATGATTTTGTAATCGAGATCTTCTGAGCAGTTGAAGACGACACATTGTGTTGCGAGACCCTTCGCCAAATCCTTGGTTGTTTCTGTTTTTCCAGTACCAGCGGGACCAGCTGGGGCGCCACCAAGATCAAGCTGCAAAGCGCCCATAAGACACAAGTAGCAGCGATCAGTGAGTGGGGTGATGACAAGTCGAGGACAAGCGCCGAGGTATTCGTAGGCGTAAACGTATCGAGAGGTACTCATACGGACGACGCAGTTATCAATATCTGTCTCCCAGTAATATCGCATTTGTTTCAAAAATTCGAAACTATCACTGCGATCGATCTTTTGTGCGCAGAGCTCTGCAATAATATCTCGAGCGTGGACGTCGATGGTGATGAGGGCTCCAAGAATAGCTCGATGAATTGGAGGAAGTTCTCGGCGGACAATCGCGGCGAGCTGATTCAGCCGACGGAAATTTTCCTTGAGGAATTCATCTAGAGCTGCGAGTCTGTCTCCGTCTTTTTCAAGACATTCAGTCAGTTCTTTTACCCAGTAGATTTGAGATACAGTAAGGACGACTTGAGAAGCATGTCCGGCGACTGTCCACTCGGGGCGGTCTTTTTGCAAGAAATCAGCGATCGCAGCTTTGGTGAGTTTTCGCAAGTTAGCAATCATTGCTTCTTCGACCTTTCCTAACCACTCTTCGACGTTACCTCGGGCCTTGAGACCTTTTCCGAGACTGACCACTTCTTTCTCGGGAGATTTCATCGCAAGAATATCAGTCGTCGCGACCATTTCGCCAGTTGCCTTGTCTTTAGCTTGGCCAAACTCGAGCGAAGCGATTGCGTCGAAGCATTTTCGGAGATGAGGTTGTACAGCGAGAGGATTCCTTGTCTGAGCAAGGATTTCAAGAAGCTCATCGTTGGACAAGAAATAGAATCGAGGGAACACCGCTCGCTTGGACTCGAGATATTGCTCCAAGCATTTTTGAATTTGATCGAGGAGGTTGTTATTGTTCTTGAAAGCTTCAAGAAGACCGGGCGTAGTGGATGAACGAAGGGCGACAGGAAGTCTGTTGACTTTTCGCATAATGTCTTTCCATGATTTGTCGACAGCCAAGAACATTTTTGCTTCAGCAGGCAGTTGTCGCTGAATGTCGGGCGCGGAGAAAATCGACTCAAGGTAAAGCCAGTTTCTTTGACACGTGAGCCACTCTTCAAGCGTTTCATTCATCAGGTTCAAGTTCTTTTGCCACTCTTCGACCTTTTCTCGAATCGGGCCGACGTATCTGGATGAAGCAATAGTTGCTACTGCAACTCGACTGTCATCAAGCTGCACTTGAATTTCGTCAGTTCCACCAAGAATAAATACATCTTTTGAATCTCGATGAGGGAGAACAACGTATTCAGCCGTTTTCCAAATGTCTTCGACTTTCTTCAGCATAAGAACAAGTGCTGCTTCACCAGATGCTTGTCCAGAAACTTCTTCGATCTCTTCTGTGTGTTCGAATGCTTCCCATTCGTCCAAAAGCTTCAGAGTGAGTTTTTGTTCTGAATCTTCTGCGGGAAGTTCTTGTCCAAGAATTTCTTCGATCATCTGCCAATGACGGGGTTTGAAAGCATCGTTTCGCAAATTTGTGATGACCGACATTCGATCTTTCTGTTTCTCGACTTTCTTTTTCAGAATTTTTACCACATCGTTTGGTGGGAGACCCTTATCCAACTGATGGGCATATTTTGCGTATTTTTGAACGACGGTTCCCATCTCATCCGGATCAATGGTGTTGAATTCAAGATCGTACCATTCAACAAGGAGGTTATCCCACTCTTCCATCGAGTTCCAGAGCAGCTCCTTGAGTCGAAGCTCAGCGTGGACTTCTTCGAGTTCTTCATACTTGGTGACTTCAATGCTGAATTTTTTCTGATACGTTCGGTACTCATGAGCTCGGTCTTGCATGCCATTGATGCTCTCAACAAGTCGTTGGACTTTTTCGAGTATGACTTTTCGCTCTGCTTCGGCATCGAGAATCTGAGGATCTTGGATTTCAAGCTTCGTGTCTTTCAGCTCCTTGTTCATTTCTTCGATGTCCTTTTCAATCAAGCCAGCGAGGTTGTCCACAAATTTGTCTCGGTCAGAAACACACTTGTCGATCGCTGTCCTGCAGTCCATGACGGCTTGTTTGAGAAGTGTCTGGAATTGAGCAAGATCTTCTGGCGGAATAGGAACTTGGAAGTTCTCCATAAGTTCGTACATTCCTGTAACGATGTTGGTCTGTTCTTCAATCGGTTCGATTCGCTGCTGAATTTCATCCAGGAATGTGAGGAGCTTGACGTAGTCCACTGTGCTAGCAAGTTCTGATTCCAGCTTGAATGTAGCTTGGCCAGTCTCGTCCATGATTGCGTCCATCTTTTTTCGAGCCAGCTTGGGCATAAGGTCGTGAACAGCTTGGAGGCATCTGAGTGGATTGGGGATAAGCGTGTTCTTGAATCCCTTGCAATCGAGATTTAAGAAGCCGATTGGGCGAGCATCAGGGACGGATAGAGCGTCAGCATGTTCTGAAGAGTATTTTTTCAGGGCGCCGTTGAAGAATTCCACAGATGGATCAAGCTCCATGAATTCATCTTCTTGCAATCCTTCGTTCTCAAGGTAGAAGACGACCAGTTTATCGAGAGTGTCACTGTACTTGAATGCAGATCTGAAAGCGCCTTCGAGACACTCTCGGATAGAAACAACGAGAGGCAAAAGGTGGAGATCATCTTTGAAAATTGCCTGAAGAGAGGGTCCTTCGCCACATGTTTTCTCTTCGAAGTTCTTGTTAATCATTGGACGGGTAAACGCGTCGAAGTAGGGATCCGGGACAAGATTTGCGACGGACAGGACGGTGTTTTCGAATCCCTGGATAACTGATTTTACTGTCTCATTAAATTCGTCCAGCGAAGGCTTGTAAGTGAATTTGCCGCCTTCGAGGTAAAGAGAAGTGACGAATAAAGGCACAATTTCTTCGTCGGGTGCCTTGTAAGTCCAGTGGTCGAATGTTGTAGGAGTAACTAAAGTTTGGTTTATGTGGGTTATAAAGTGAATTTTTACCTTGAATCATTTTATCGAATCTTTCAAGAAGCTTTGTGACCGAGTTCATCGCAAGTGCATGCATCGTAGTAGTGATGAGATAGTCGCAAAGTCTGATGAAGGACGTAAGTCTTTGACAGTGTTGACGCTTGTTCGCTTGCTGCGTGTAAGTCATCTTCTCGGGCTCATCGCCTTCGACATCGTGTGACTCGCCGTTGTGAATGATCTGGCGATGGGCGTTCTCGGGCATTTCTTCTGGCACGTCGTAGTAAATGTCGTCCGGCAAGAAACCAGCATCCAGGAGAGCTTTGCTAAAGAAGGAGTGTAGAGGTTGAAGAGGAAACATCCTGCCTTGATAAATGAGATTTTCATGCAGAGGCTCTTTACCTGTTGGCATGTTTCAGAAAGATAAATGAGGATTCGATAAATGAGCGGCGGAAATAAATGAATGCCCTGCTTTATACCTGCAGCCGTCTTTAACAATAGGTTTCAAGGTCTTTAGTTCGTTTAACTTTTCAAGTGCCTCGCTGCAGATTTGCTCTTGTTGCTGTTTGAACTCGCTCAAACTGAAATGAAGGTTATTTACCGACAGGCGGTGCGCACGATCTCGCAGATGAGGCCGCGGAACTTGTCGAGCTCCTTCTCGACGTTCTGGAGGTAGTCGATCTGTTTCTGGAGGTATTCTTCGATTCTAAGAAATTTGGGATTCAGAAATGTTAAAAATATTTCCTGTGTAAAACTTTTGAGTCAAATTAAGGAATCTATCTGAAATATTAAGAATGACTTACTGATAAGTTTTATCCCGGTCGATGCGACAGAGAGACATATCGGATATCCTGTAGCACATTTCTCGAACATTTCCAAGCGCTGGACGGAGTGATTCATTAATTATGAAGCTAAATACGGATACGGTATAATTATTTTCAAAGGAGCCCTTCTTACAGATTTTGCTCCAGTTGCTTTTTCGATTTCTGGAACTTGTCCTGGCGCACGTTTTTCCTCCATGTTTTAAACGCTTTTCCTCTGCGGAAGTTTTTGAATAGTGGAATCGTCATCAGCTTACAATAAGATGCATACTCGGCTCTCCACCTTGAGAGCTCGGTGATTTCTGTTTCGCCGTTTACCCGTCTGGTCACCATTTCGGGACCTAATTTAGGGATCGGACTCGCTCTTCTTCGAATATAAACTCAACGAATTTACGATCCCTTTCCTATAGTAGTATGCTCTTGTTCTCCAATAACACTTTCCACTACCTTGATTGACCACATCGAATAATTCACGCTATTGCGATCAGCTCTAAAGTCATTCATTATCTTTTGAAATCAAGGAAGACTTTTTTTACCTCGGAACGATATATAGAAATCCAAGTTCTGGTCTGCGAGTTATTATGTCCGCAAGCATTAAAGGGTCCGATATATCTGCAGAAATAATTTGCTGGATCAAGCCGTACTAAAGTTGGAAATTAATTTTCTGCGAGGCGGTGGGTAGGACTTACTCGTGAATGATCAGAAACTGGTACTTTCGTTAATTGCTCCAGTTTCTCCCTTGACTTAGCATCTGTTTCATCTTGGACCACGCTTGGTACAGGGCTACAGTAATCAATTAAGGAGGTAGATATCAAGAATCGGATTTCTTGTCAGTGTTTTCTCAAATTTTTAACATAGTGACCCCCTTATTTTTCTGCTCAAAATTTATTTCAGATAATTATCTCTTTCCTATGGAAGCCAAAAATTAGGATTTCTTGAGCTTTCGAGGTGCTACAATGCAAATCTGGCACCTCCGATTGTCGTCAAAAAGCCCATTTTAGGAAAGTCAGCGATCTTTGACGAAAAATTTTGTTAAAAATTTTCTTGAAAATCGAAATTTCGGTTTCCATAGGAAATAAAGAAAGGTCTAAAGTTTTTGTTTCCAAAGTAAAATAAGGGTGTCACTATTTTAACTTTGGGAGAAAAGTCTGACAGAAAATGGCGATTCTTGATATCTACTTCCTTAAGTTCTTGTTAAAAGGGATATGAATACCTAATTGGTTTTAGTCGTTTGACTGGTTTTGCGTTTGTGATTGGTGGTAACGCATCGCGCTGGCGCTTCCGCACCTCGTCTGGGTGCATGTATGTTCGGAACGAGTCCAGGTGTGGCAGCGGGTTAGGAGGCTGCTCCTTTTCCTCCTCGCCCGAGTGGTGCTCGGCACCAGCTTCGGGTTCCACGCGCCATCCGACGTTTAGCTCTCGACCTGGCACCCGTCGTTCCGGACGGGCTTGAAGCCGTTCCTACATAAATTTGTAAATAAAAAAATATAATTAAAATAAAATTAAATAATTAAAAGAGCAGTAAGAACCCCATACATACCTTTAAATTAGGTCGTGTCGGCATCGCCGTAAATCGACTAACTGAAGTTTTCCCGTTTTTCGACCGACAACAAACCGAGTTCTAGAAAAATTCTCTTTTAGTAAACATTTAGTGATCACTGATAAGGCTCTGGAAAGAATTTCAAAGGATTTTCTTAATTTTAATTTGCGGAAAGAACTAAACAATTAGAAAACTGAAGCTCGAGCGTGGTTGCTATGGGGACTGTGACCGAGCAAATCATGACACTTTCCCTTGAACGATAAAATTAATAGAGAATAAAATGAAATGCTAAAATTACTGCAGTTAGCCTTTTATTTACGAGGAAATTTCGAAATAAAATAAATATGTCTGTATTAACAATTCAATAAATAATTCCAGTAATCAGATTGAACCTAGCCTTCTTTTTGTTTTCAATGACCAGTTTTGGCATAGCAGGAGAATTCTTTACGTCTTCAACTCGTTGTGCTGAAATCTCTGCTCAATTCAAGCCGATTTACTTTTTGAAGTTACCGATGGCTCTTTCGTCGAGCTCGTACTGTACTTTTCGCGTTTGCTTCTCCATCTCATCAGCGAAATCAAGGAATTGATTGAGCACGTCATTTTTGTCGAGCTCAGGGCAGCTTCCCCAGTCTACTTTTTGCGCGAGTACTTCCTTTCAAAATGAGTAAGGATAAAATTGAAGAAGCAACTTTACCTTGTTGTAGTCAAAGTCAATAGCGATTCTTCGATTTGCTTCGTAAATTTCCGTCAATTCTAGCTCCACAGCTTTGTTCGCCAAAGTCAGTTCTTCTTTTTCTAATTCCGATTTCTCAGGATCGCCTGACATTTTCAACTCGTCTCGCATTGCGCGTAATTTTCGCAGTCTATTCGCGAAGGAATTGTATTCTAAAATGGCCCAAAGTTCAAGCGAATAAAAAACAAGGGAGTACCGTCGAGTGCTTTTGGAGTAAGATGTTTTACTTTGGCATATTCGAATGTTTGTAGAACGGTTCCTCCTAGATAGACGATCTTTTGCTCTGTCGGATCGTTTGCTATTCGAACTTCCTTTCTCCTAGTTTCTACAGAATTTTCTTAGTGCTGCAATGAAAATTGGTAAAAACAAGTTCCTTGAGCTCTTGGGCGAGTTTTCGCAAATCATTTCTCGTCTTTTTGTACTCAGCTGATATTTTCAAAGTCTTGTCGAACTGAAACTGAGTACAAACCACTTCCCTCATAAAAAGGACTTACCGGTGCACTCATCGTTGCCTGACTTTTAAACAACAAACTGAAGATCAGCTAAGACCAGGCCGCTGAAAATTTAGATCAACAGATCGAGATTCTAGAGATCGCAAACCATTATTTAACAAGATGAATTTAAATTCTTTTGACTACTTCCGCTTCTGGGATGGAAATGACGCATAATAAGTCGAATGAATAAATAGAGAAAATGGGAAAGAAAAGTTCTTTTTTGACAAAACTATTTGCCCAGGGAGCAGACGAACCTGATCCAGCTGAAGAAGGATTTATTCTTAATTCGATCACCTTCAACTTGGCGAAGCTGATTTTTGCTCCGAGTCTTCCTGCTGGGTTTTCTTATTGCAACCTTGATCCTCGAAACGACGAAGACTTTCGGGAGATTTCGGGTTTGCTCAGAGGGCATTTTATTAAATCCAAACGAACTGATGCGTCTTTTACCCTTTATTACCCAGATCCCGTTCTACGCATGGTTCTCTATCGCACGCCCCCAGAGTTCAACGTCGGAATCCGATTTGAATCAGGTTTACTGTCCGAAATGTGGAAAAATGACGTCGATGACTTTCGTTTTGGAAAGTAAAAAAGAGCTTATTGCGTATGCAAACATTATGCAGCAACAGATTTCCATCAAGGGCAGAAATTCAAATGCTTTCCTTATTGATTTTCTGGTTGTTCACGGAGATTTTCGCGGGCGCAGGTGTCGAGTTTGGAATATTTAAGAGCTCATTACAGTTCAACGAACTTACAGGAAACTAACTCTAAATGAAGATTGACGCCCTGTCTTGCCGCCAAGGGGCTGCAGAACATGATCAAATCGTCGTCTTTTAACAAGGAATCCGTCGTACTTGTCACGTGCGCTTATGATCTCCCGCTCAAGAGGTACGTAAACTCTAGTAAACTATGAACTCCACTTAGAACCTACTACTGTTATTGCGTTTTTCAGAGTGGCGCTGCATAAAATATACCACAGGCCGATTCGACCCATCAAACTTATGGGAGTTGGAATGATGCCGATCCAGATTGATATTGACAAGTGCAGGCAAAAGTTTAGCTTGAAAACTGGAAAGAACAGACTCAACATGGAAAGACTTCAAGCCAAAGATTCTGACAGCGCCAGACTGAGGCTTTATCACTTCCTTGAGGATGGCGATATCGCGCCAATTTTCAAGAAAACAGATTTCGAGCACTTTTTTCTTCGGTCAACTTTGTATTCTTGTTTTCATCAATGCTATTGAAACTTTTTAGGGATGATGGTGCAACAGTGTCCTTTGTGTTGAAAGAAAACGAAGTTGTGAAAGATTTTGTGAGCTTTTATAGAGCCGACACGGAGATAAAAGACGAAGATGGTGAAATCGGAAAGGAAAAAGGTGACCAAAAGTAGCATAAGACTCTTATGATAAGAGCTAATTAGCGACAAAAAGGCATCTTGGATGAGAATTGATGAAATGAGCAGCCGTATGCTTTTAGACAATATTCTTACTTCGGCGGATTCATTATCAATTATTTGAGAAAGAGTAATGGTATTCTGGCTAATGTACGTTGCCAGTGATAGGCCAAAAGAAGTTGTCGAGAGTTGCTTGGAATCATTGAAAGATTTGGGCGGTGATATGCTCAACATTTCAAAGTAAAAGCAAATTTTTGTAACTATCAATATGTAGTAAAAGGGGTTCCATTGGAAAAGAGCATTTTCCCGACTTTGAAAGCAGCAATCTTTACCTGGAAGGAACCGGTACATTACGATATTACATGTTCAATTGGCGGAGCATCGGAGAGTATCCAAATGTTAAAATTACGCTTATATAAAAAGACATCGTTTGAACTGACCCTTTGCTGAATAAATTAAACGCCTAAGTGCACTTTATTTTCAACAAGTTTTGTTTGGGTTCATGAACTCTGTCCTCTCATTACTTTCGCAAATAAAACCAAACTTATTCTCATAAATCCAGCATTAATGTCAATCAGAAAACACGAAGACGTACGCGGCAAAACTGGAGACATCTTCCGACATTCGACTGGCAAGACGATCCACATATTTCCTCGATTCTCCGACCCGCTTACAGCAATCGACAGTAATTCACCGTCTGTCTAAAACTGTTCGGCTCACTGTTTATCGTTATGGGCTATTAATAATTCACCAAGCGTATTGTACGAGATCAGTACCGTCCCGTTTTTACCTTCCACAATTGGAAGTCAATCTGATTGAAGAAAAAGCTAAAGGGCCGTAAGTTCATGCTGCGCTAGAATCCATTTTGGGCTGGGTGATCGATCGAAGTTTAGCTTTTGAATCAAGCTGGAGAAAACTCAACATTCGTTGAATGAAGAAAATAAATAAATTAACGGATTCTCAAGAACCAAATCAAGCTCGAATTTGCCCTTGACATTACTCTAGAATTTTATCCTTTTTGATCATCAAGGACTCGTAGGATAAGTAAGAAAAGTTAATTTTGAAGATGCAAAACGCATTAGAAAAGAATCCGGAATAGAAAGAAATAGACTAAATATTAATGCTTTCAAAACTAAAACAGAATATTACAGCTGGATAAAATCATACCCATCAAGCTGCCTTTCCAGTCGAGAGAGTCGATTTTAGAATAATGAAAAACAACTGAGAGACAAGAAGAAAATTTTCCAGTTGGCTGAAATCGCAGATGGACAAGTGTTCAAAAATACTCTAAAGTTTTTAGTCATTTCGCAAAGGTGGAATAAACAGAAACTCTTTTATTACTCCTATAAATCGATTTCAGAGTTGAAAGCCCTGATTCAAAAGATCAGAAACAAGCAACTATAAGTTCAAATTCGGTAGTACAGTCAGGGCTTGCAATTTCACTGATATTCTTTCTGGGGTTTTCTCTTTCTTCGTGTAATTGCAAGCCCTAAAATGTACAAAATAGTGCAAATTGTTTTCAGGGTTTTTACCAAAAACCGTGTATTTGCAAGGCCAGAAATTGCAAGCCCTGACTGTATATTCGACCATTGACACAAAAATTTATCCCCTTTCTGGTCTTCGAATTATTCAGCTTTTATCATCTCCGGTGCAATCTCCGGAGAACCTTTAATATTATCAAAGGTCGGGAATCTGGTCTTCTTTGGTCCAGAAATAACTTCGGCTTTCTCGTTTTAGACAAGATTTTGAACATTTTCGCAGAGCATGGCTTTTTACGTTGCCCAAGACTTGTGCCTGGAGAAAAAGTTCTTTGGAAAATGGTCCGATAGAGCGACAACCTGTAAGAAAGAGAGTGGTCATAAGAAATCTTCGAAAAATGCTGATGATGAAGGTAAGTCTGCAAAATATTTGTTTGATGAGCAATTATGTGATGGGCGGAACCGAACGATTGTGGGTGCTTCAAATAAAAGCGATCGTAAAGATCGTAATAAACAAATTGTAAAACGCGGAAGAAGGTTGTTGAGAAAGTCATATTCTGCGAATCGATCAACAAACTCAGTGGCAGTTTCACTTGATTTAGGGAGGAAAAGGGCTTTGGGCATACGCTGGTACAAGCGTAGCGCGCGCTTGCAAATTCGCGCCCGGGCGCCATCCCCCGGACAAGCGAGAGAATAAACCTGAAGGCAGACAGCTTGTTTTCTTCCGATATCCTTTTCTTTCAACTTTTTTTGGAAACTTGATATCGGGCAAATAATCGTTTTCCTTTTTTCAGAGAATCTTTGATTTAAAGAAAAAGAGGATTTTGGAAATCAAGGAAGAGAACCTTCGGAGATGATGATTCTTAGGCTTGTTTTCTTCTTGTAATTTAATGGATATTGATGGTTGATGATAAATGGAGGGAGTAGAACTTGGGTAAATGGAATATTAACTCTGAGGTCAGCAGATTTGAGCCTTGATCTAGTGATCGATCGGTGACGTTCGGGATCACTTTCCATGTTCGAATTTTATCCCCCTGGGGAATTTATTGCCGTTGGACCAGAGGTTAGGGCCTATTGAATCAAATCGCTGAACTAAATGGGCAGTTAACAAATTATTCCAAAAGGGACGAGCCTTGACACGATGATCGCTTCTTGATTATTTATCCCAAAGTTATCAGCTCTTTTTCAAGATTGAAAACATAAAGACTTTCTTGAGCAAGGGTCGTTTTTTCGAAAAATGGACCAGAAAAGAAGATGTGGGAGATATAATGAGAGATGAACGATATAGAATGTAGCTCGCTCTTGGACGAAGCTGATGCAGCTGAGCAAAAGACAGGTATTTTTCCGTCTGGAAAGTCTGATCCGGCTTATTGCGCAGATGGACTGCACCCAAATCGGGATTATCGTTACGAATACTATTATTTTTGCTTGAAAGAAATGAACCTTCTGCTTGATTGAAAATCCTGTTAGCCGTAGATGTAGGACGGTAGATGCGTGAATCGTGCGTCTATTAATGACGTCCTTAATCTTGGCAGATACTGCTTTCAAAATGTCGATACTCCAATTAACGTGGCTACCGTCGTTTTTTTTCGTATCCTGGTAGCCACTATTATCTCGAAAGAGTATAACATTCAGAATGAACTTGCTCATTCATACTGGATTGTCGATGGGTCAGCGAATTAATACGGCTCTTACGAACCAAAATGTACAGACATTATTAATGCGACATCTAATTACCTAACGAGAAGCTTAGCCCACTGACCAGAGAACAGACAACTGTACTGTCTATCAGACAGGCTTAAGAAAGCTTAACATGTGTAGAACAGGCGAAGAGGCTTCAGTTTCAGTCCCGATAATTTAATTTGATTCAGAGTTGTCCTTTTTTTGCTGTGTGAGGCTTATTGTCGATCGATTCAGCTGAGCAGAACGCAAATCTGACGGCTGCAATAAGTTCCTTACGTCCCACAATGTCTGAAAAAAAATGCTAAGCCAAATATGCCATTAATGTTATCGAGAGTTCATGGAAATGGGAATGAACTTGTTCAAAATTTCAAAAGTTCAAAATTATAAAGTATTTTTAGTATCCGGCTGGGCCGAGTTTGCAACACAAGACCTCCCGCGGATTCCGCATAAAACTAGGAAGCTTGATGATCAAATCATTGTTATAAATGTTTCCGGCGTCCGTTACATGTGCTGGAAGTCTACTTTGGAGGTAATTTACCTAATTTTTCATACCTATTCTATAACTAAATACATTTTCCTAAACAAATATAGAAACAGTATATAGAAACGTCAAAAAGCTGAGAATTTATTTCAGTAAACATATTGTCAACCCTGATAAATGTTTGATTCGATAATCGGACAAGCTTTTATCGCCTGAATTTTAATGATCCCTGCGCCCCATAAGTTCCATATGGTTAAAAGTGAGCGGCAAAAGTTATTGCCAGAAGAAATACAATAGTGATTAGCGCAATATGACTGGGAGTGGACAGTGGACAGTGCTTTTATTACAGTAGCAACAGGACAGTGATTGTTACCTTTTGGCCCCGAGCACTCGTTCATCACAATAAACGCCATCTCCTCCATCTCGCTAACACATATTTAGGCACACATTCACTTCTAATCTAGGAAAATAGTTTACTGTATTCATAATTCTAAACAAATGCTGAAATTCCCTTTAGAAATTCCCTGAATCTCTTTTGGGCTCCCACGAGCGCGATTTCTTCTACGATCAAGTCAATGATGAGTATTTCTTCGACCGAGACCCAGAAGTTTTCCGACACATTATCAGCTACTTCCGCACAGGTTCTTTCATGCTTTTTTGACGATCACTAACGATCCTAGGAAAACTACACTACCCGAGAACAGAGTGCATTGGTTTGGTGGAAGAAGAGCTTGTTTTCTTCGGGATTTCCCCTGATATTATCCACGATTGCTGCTATGAAGACTATCGAGAGAAGAAAAGAGAGTTTATGGAGAGAACGATGGAGGACAAAGTGGAGGGTGGCAACGAAAATTCCAAGGTAGACCCTTCTTCTTCCACTAGCTGAAATTAATGAATTTTCAGCTTCCGGTGCCGCATATCTCCCTACGAAAGAGAATGTGGTCTCAATTCGAAAATCCGCACACATCTACCGCTGCCCTTGTGTTTTATTACGTTACAGGTTTCTTTATCGCCGTTTCTGTCATGGCTAACATTATCGAAACGATGGGTTGCGGCGAGGACCCTGTAGATCCGTCGAAGGAACTGGTCCAGAGAGTTAATTGTGCTCTCTTCGCGAAAAACGGCGACTATCTAACACAATAAAGAGCTCATCTTGACCGAAATTAGGTTTTATCGTGTGGCGACAAGTACAAGCTTATCTTCTTCTGTCTTGACACTGCCTGTGTCATGATCTTTACAATCGAATATATTCTGCGTCTCTATGCTTCGCCCGACAGGTTTGTCCTACTTTATTGCCCCGGCTAAAAAGTTAATCTTAAAGGAGTTCGTTTCTCCAAGATCATTTTAGACCTAAGCAAAATCAGTAAAAATGCAATCATTTTCGCATCCAAATAACTGATGATCATTCTTATCCATTAACAACTTTTTAGGTGTAAATATATGCGAGGAGTTATGAGCGTAATAGATGTTGTTGCGATTTTGTGACGGGATGAAATCATTTCTTTTTCTTATTGAAACCATCATCAATATAAGTCCAATAATTTTTATCCCACTAAAGCCATATTATGTTGGACTGTTTCTGCCAGCAAATGACGACGTCTCCGGTGCCTTCGTGACCCTGAGAGTGTTCCGAGTGTTCAGAATCTTCAAGTTTTCAAGGCACTCCCAAGGTAAGCAAAAAGTTGGACAAAAACTCATTACTGGTATATATGAGCGCTGGTAATAGAATTCACAAGCGCGAATTCTCAAAAGAACCAGTCTGACGAAAAGATAAATGGGCCGATCATTGACGCGCTGTTTAATATTTCAGTAAAAATCTATACTCATTGCAAAACTAAAAGCGAACAAAGGGCCATTAACTAGCTTCATTAGGGCTTCTTTATTAGTGCAACTAGCAATTAAACTTATGAGTTATTGAAATATTCTGACTTGGAGACAGACAATAGTCGACTTTGATTCTTTCAAAATTGATAAACCAAGTTAAAGAAATAAAATGTCGTTCTAGTTTTACTTCTACTTTGAAACTTTAAAAAGTATCCTGATTTGTGCCTTTGAGCAGCAAAAAGATGAGCTGTTTTCAATATTCTGACCACTTTTGCTCTTGACAGGGACATATAAGGAACAGCCTATATATGTAATATACAAGGCTTATTGGTAAACTAATATAAGAGGATTTTGTATTTGCGTCGAAGATTGATTACTTTTCGCGCATCCTGGCGAGGCAATAAGTTCTACTATAGCATCACGTAGATTAGCTTCTCGTCATTGAGGCCCTCTCCTCAACAGTAAACTTATATAGCACCCAGTAATAATTATTCAGGTTTGCGGATATTGGGCTACACGCTGAAATCATGCGCCTCCGAGCTCGGCTTTTTACTTTTCTCCATTGCAATGGCGCTGATTATCTTTGCCACTGTCATGTTTTACGCAGAAAAGGGATCAGCGGAAACCACTTTTACGAGCATCCCAGAAGCGTTTTGGTACACCATTGTCACGATGACTACTTTAGGGTGAGTAAAGAAACAAAATCTGTTGAATTTTTTCATTATTTTTTGCGCAAAATATCGTTAATCTAATTTGATAATCCCTTAGCTATGGTGACATGGTGCCGACGACTGTAACTGGCAAGATCTTCGGCTCCGTCTGTTCCTTATCCGGCGTGTTGGTAATCGCGCTCCCAGTTCCCGTCATCGTCTCCAACTTTTCGCGGATTTACTCGCAAAATCAACGAAGTGATAAACGCCGCGCGCAAAAGGTATGAGAAACGACTATCCAACTTCAAGTCGACACCGAACTATTTTTAAACTGAAAAAGGCGGGAATGAAAAATTCACCTTTGCAAGCCACAATTCGGCTCTTTTAAACATGGGCCAGTCGGTTAGTTTGGGTGAATAAAAAAGTGCAAAGGAAGGAA
Organism: Oikopleura dioica; assembly: GCF_907165135.1. Lineage (NCBI taxonomy): Eukaryota > Metazoa > Chordata > Appendicularia > Copelata > Oikopleuridae > Oikopleura > Oikopleura dioica. Next base: position 12,020,619 of record NC_137292.1, read on the forward strand.
CTAAGTCACCGGGCGCTCGTAGGGCCTACTCAAGGGGTTTATCAATAATTCTAGCGCGCTCGTCTGGCCCGAATCCGTGCATCCAAAAACAGAAAATACACGAGTCTCGTCAGCGTCCAGGATCCGAGCAATTCAGAAGACGCACCTAAACAGGTAATCACAATTTCTTTCCAGAGCAAGGCGGTTCTCGATGCAAATCATATCTGATCCCTTGCTAATAAGTAACTTACGAAACGAGATTAGGGTTCCCCTCGAGTCTGAATAAATCAACTTATCTATGATCCAGTTAACTCGGCTAATTGTAGAATGGAATCAGAATAAACGACTGCGCTGCTATTGACGAACGTACAAACGAACCTTACTCCGAAGACCGAATTAATTATAACACTTCACCATCACCTCACTTAATTAAGGAAAGCGGTTCTAAACTTAAATTTGCCGACTTCATAAAACTGAAAATCGAAGACATGGAAACAACCGCCTTTCAGAATATTCATCAGTCGCAACAAGAAAGCACAAGTAAGGCGCTGAACCACATTGCTAAAAAGACAATTATTGAAGCTTTGAATAAATAAACAAAATGCTCTGTATAGTAAATAAAATAAAATTTGCTTTGAATTTGAAGATTGGTTTTTCCACCCAATAACCGGAAGAACATGAGTTGTTCTTCAAGAGTTAGTCCGATCCAATATGGAAATCTATTTCTGGAAAGCAACTAGGGCGGAAGAATTGGCAGGCTATTTTTAGTGACATGAATGGGGCCACGCCGCCGGGCAACTAGCGCGGCCGGTAGTTGCGCACCCGCTTCCGCGGCGCTAGAGATTCATTCCAGAACCCCATAAAAATCGGTTGAGAACCGAATGCTCATCAAAAAGTATTAAAAAACCAAAAAAAAAAATTTTTTTCAATATGAGAGTCAAGTCCCTTCCAGTCCACAACTACCGCCGGGTCGCCAAAGACAAGCATTCCATCGGGAAAGGCTCGTCCAATGACGCATTTCAAGCCAATTCGAAGCCAAAAGCGAAGCAACTCTTTCTCCTGCCACCAAAGAAGCGACTGCTCATGCCGGTCCAGAAGGCCTCTCGAAAATCCGCCAATCCAGAACGAATCCTGATCGACACTGGCTACGAGGGTGATGTAGAGTCCGACACCGACGACCAAGAGAGTGGATTCTGGCGCGACTACCTGTACGTCATCGCTCAGCTCCATGTCCACTTCAACGCGACCAAACAGCGATGAACTGACCAACAATTGCCTGCTCAGAGAAGATCAAAGACCAATCTACGCTTGCTCCAGAGAAGTTCCAGACTAGACCATCGACCAATGCTTGCTCCAGAGAAGTTCCTTAATATAATGAATGAATATGAAATTTATAAAATGAAGCTGCTACAAAACCTACTATTTGTATGATCAAACATATTAGTAATATCTATGTTTTAAAATGAATCTTTTTCTTTTCATAGACTCTCTCCTCTCATAAACGCGAAGACTATCGATTAAAAATAAAATATTCAAATAACATCTTGAAATTCTATTTCAGTATCATTGTGTCTAAAAATTCTTGCAGGCAGCATTGTTCAAAGCAGTGAGTGTGGTCCAGGGGCATCTTGAGCGATACAGTCGAGTAGAATATGATCGAGCAGTAGTAAACCTAGAAAAGACATTTGAAATATAAAAATATACACTCAGAACCGACCTCTTTTGGGATTTCCTTCTGTTGGACCCTTGAAGAATTTCTGATCGAAAATCCAACAAAATTGCAAGTAGACGGTCTTTTCAGTTGGCCAGACCTCCCGGTTGTTGAGTTTGATTGAGCTTGTCACTTCATACTTTCCCTCAGTTACTTTCGATAATTCGTGGTCTTCGATGAAGTAAATTGAATCTTCTTCAATCCCGTAGCGAACTCGAACCGCGAGTTTTCTGCTTGGATCAACTGGTGAGTAGAGTGATGCCTTTTGAGGGATTTCTTGAGAATACTCGCGCGATTTACGCAATTTAGCAACTTGATTTGGCAATAAAATAGATAGATAGAAATGCCTCCCTTGAAGGCCGTTTTAGTCCCAAGCGTGACTAGCCATTTCAGTTGTTGATGCTGCTTTGGTTTATGAATTTGCGCGTGAATCTTACAAATATCCTTTGTAGTCAGAATTTGAACATTCGGAGCAAAGGAAGAGTCACTAAAATGATCTCAATAAACGCTGATTTCTAACACTCAAACCTGAGAATTGAATTGAGAAAAGACTTCAAGAGGGAATAGCGTTTGATCCCTCTGCATTGATCGATTAGACTTTTTGTGAACTTTGATGGAGTAAACTCGTGCTGGGCGATTTTTAGCGAGACCTCGTCAAGGAGAATTTGAAAGTTTGCCGAGGAAAAAACCGATTCTTCGTCTTCGTTGAAGAAACACAGAATGGCGAAGACGATGAGTTTGTATTCTCGCAGGTAGAACTTTTCTTGCTCAGACAGGCCTTTCAGTAGATTTTCAAGGCGGTGAATTATTCCCAAGCAGTGATGAATTGGATTCATATTTGTTCTGGAAAGATAAAATTAATATAGGCGGATAATTGACTGAAATAACCTGGAAAAGGAATAATTCCTCAAAATGCTCTGTATCTCCAAGAAATCCGCATGCGCCAGAATCAAATTCAGTTCACTTCTGTCCGAGCTCGCTTTTTTCATCCTATTCAACGAGGCTAGCGCTGATGTCAACGATTGAGTAGAGTTGATTTGTGGCAACAACTTGACTCTCTTCTTGACGAATTCGGATGATTGGCAGTGGATAAACTCGCCTTTGTTTTTCGCTCTTTTTTCTTCGAGAAAGTCGAGTTTCGGCACGAGTTCAGGGTGTACATCGCGAAGGTAGGAGTAGTGTCGCTTGATGAAAGGAGGGAAGAACGTTGCCATTGACTTGGAATCAGAAGCAGCGTTCAGAATGAGAATTAGCTTCGCTGCGTAGCTCGTGTCGGAGATGTCGGTCTCGCAAGTGTCATAAAAGGGATGAATATTGAGCAACTGCGGCGTCAGAGCGGCGGTAAAGTGTGGGTGATTCTTTCCGAGGCAGCAAACAGCTTCGTAAATGGATGATTGATCCTCCGGGAACTTTTGAAGACTTCGGATGAGCTCTTCTACTGTTCGATTCAGGCATTTTTTGGAAAGAAGACGGCAGCAGGACAGTAATCGATGGGTAGAAATTCTGAAATAAAGATGAAACGGCGAAATAGCCGCTTCTTCAATTATTTTTCGCCCCTTTAGATAGCTTAAGCTATCTTTTTTCCCATTCTTTAACGATCGTACCTAATTTCGCGCCTAGAATCGGGCAAACAGCTGGTCAATACATTCTCATTCTGATCTTCAAGCAAAACAGGAACACGAGAAGCCAGTTTTACGCAGTTATTTATCGCATTTAGACGAACAATTTCCAACTCATCGTTGAGCATGTCTACCATGTAGTCCATCGACTCTTTGGCGAAATCTCCAGTGGACTCTTTAGCGGCTAAGGTGCAAAGAGAATCCAGCGATGCAACTCTGACCGTTTTAAATTCATCTTCCAGGCCGTGAATGAAGGCTCCACACGCGCCCCGGGCGATAACGTTATTGTCATCCTCTACTTCTCCTCTTACAGCTTTGTCGTCACCGAATTTTCTTCCAGAAGAGAATTCTCCGCCACCTTCTCCTTTCGCTTTTTCGTTCAGGCTTCGAACGCGGTTCAGGTTCGTCATGAGATTCTTCTCCAACGTCTGGTGCAAGAAACGCATCGAAACGCCTTCAAATTTTCCGAGCAGAGTGGCTCCTTCTGCTCGAACACTTGGTTCTGGGTCGTTCAAAGAGTCGCACAAATGAGCAAAGGCGTCGTCTACGAGTCTGATTTCTTCGTTACCTTCTTTGTTCCGAGCTGGAATCATTTTCTCGGGCATTTGAATTGCGAAGGCGAACAGAAGTCGATATGCAGCTAGACGGACTTGGTGAGAGATGTCTCCTAACATGCTGATTGCTTGAAAAAGGGTCAACATATATTAAAATTGAAAAAACTGCTTTGGAAGCACTGCTTCATATTCAAGTTCATATTCAAGTTTTTGGACCTTTTCCTTTGGAATACTGCGCCAAATCGAGATCCCCGCCTCTCTTAAAAATAAGATAGAGCGCATTTAATGCTGCCAGTCGAATTCGCTGATCGTGATCGTCGAGCATTATCAGAATCTTCTCCCTCGATTGCGTCGTGTCGATATTTTCGCCGATGAAGGAAATTGACATAATTTTGATTCTACTCTGGATCCAGGCATCTTCGCCGAAGAGATTCGAAGTCGCTTGATCGAGGAATTTCGATTTGAGATCGCCCGCGATTTCGGAGAGCTTGAAGCATTTTCGGACGAGAAGCCAGACTTCTGGGGCGTAACTTGTTGGGAAAGAATTGATCCTGGAGGACAAAGAGTCTTAGAATTCAATTTTCGTAAGCAAAAGAAAACTTTAACGAATCTTTACCAATGATATGAAAAGCTAGAGTTGGGTCTTTGCTCACTTCTGAATCGAGCTTTCTGAGTAGGATTCTAGCGTCGCCTGCGTTAGCACTCGTGAACAAAGTATCCACGAGCTTGAGAGTTTCCGCTGTATCGGTCGCTAATTGAAGTTTTTGACGCTTTACCGGCTCTTCAGTAGAAGTGACGGTTTCGCTGACGATTCCTCTCTTGTTTTTTGTTTCTACCATTCTAAAATTACAATTTTCAGCAGAAAGTCACTTCTCGAAAGCATAAAGCATTTAACATTCTCTTATTAAACTTTTATCATGCTAATTTGTAAATTGAAATAGAACTAAAAAAAAACTGAGAATGGCGATTTATTCAGAATGACTCATTTCAAGGAGCGTGCGTCACGGTATGAGCGCTCGTCTGAAAATCGAACACACCTTTCATCGAACTTACTGTTCAGTAGTGTTTGCTCATTGGAGCATTTAAAATAGACGATTCGAAGTCTTCCTGCAAGTGTGATTCAAAAATACGAGCGCTATAAAAATCTGAATGCCTTCTGGACGTTTCCAGTTCAAAGTTTGCCAGCAAACGGCCCTGTTTAACCCGGCGACGATGGAGGTCTGTTTGCTTTTGGGTGATGCAAAAATTGTACAATATGCCTGTATTTATCTTTCTGAGGATTGTGAACTGCTTTTGATTCCTCAAAGACCAAACTCTATATAATTCGAACTCTTTTTGACATAAAACAGATACAGTATCGAAGAAGAAGAGTGAGAGACTTAAAAAGATGAAGCTTGGAATCTTGCTTTGGAAAAATTTCACAATACGAAAAAGACATCCAATTCGAACAATTTTCGAAATATTATGGCCACTTTTTCTTTATATGATCATGGTTATTATTCGAATGACCATCACTCTGAAAACCCAGCCAGAATGTCACTATCCGGCAAGAGCACTCCCAACTGCCGGTGCTCTGCCCTGGCTGCAGTCAATCTACTGCAACTTGGATAGCGCAAGAAATTGTGCACAGGAAGAGGTAGCATCTGAAATTCCAGGAAAGCTCTTCAACCCGCCAGGAAGCGATCCCGCCGTCAGTTGTGATGATTTTTGCACAGCGACATGTTTACTCCAGCAAAAGTGCAATAATACGATTGAAGCACTAGAAGACGCAAATCGCTATTTATGTCCAAATCACCCTCCTATCGACTTTCCTCCGCCAGAAGATACTCAAGAAAGAAGCCTGAGAGATACAAATTCGTCGAACCCATTTGACTGGACTTGCAAAGAAATTATTAATGGAACAGGAACGTGGTCTAATATTTACACTTAGACACTCCGAAGTTAATCATTATTGACCAAATATCAAGCAAATGATCCTTTTGCCGCAGTCTTCTACGAGTCTTACAGATATCTTCTCAATGGGAAAGTGCTTTACTATCCCAAAACGGCGCAAACGGATGCAATTATTGCCAACGCAAACGAAACATTCCTTGCACTTGCTGAGCTCACAGATGAGCTTGAGCAGCTTTCCCCGATTCAGAAACCCGTTCAAACTTTTTTGGGAAAACTTCTTGGTTGCTTGGACTTGGACAAATTCGAAGGATTCACAAATGAGACGGAGCTTATTATGAAGGAGGGCGAGCTTTCTTGCCAAGCAAATGCTACGAATTGCGAGCGATCACTCTGGGCTACTGTAATGTTTGCCGATGAAAACGGCGAAGACTTGAAGCCAACTGTTACTACCGAACATATAATTTACACAATCAGAATGTCGAGAGATGTCGTTCCGAGCACTCGCTCAGTAACGCCGACATACTGGGCGCCGAATTCAAATGATGGTGCCGGACGGATGAAATATTTTGACTCGGGCTTCATCTACTTGCAAAATATGATCGATGATGGAATTATCCGACAAAAAGAACCAAGCGTTCAAACTGATGGTATTTACATGCAAATGTTTCCTTATCCTTGCTACACTCCCGATGCTTTTCTTGATGCTGTCTCTGGCTCGACCCCGCTTTTGCTTACTCTCAGTTGGGTGTTCACAGTTGCCATAATGGTGAAAAATATCGTCGTGGAGAAAGAAACGAGGCAGAAAGAACTGATGAAGATAATGGGCTTATCTGGTGGTGCTCTTTGGGCTTCTTGGTTCATCGATATTTTCCTGTTGATCTTGATCTCGTCAGGTTCGTTGGCGTTGCTGATGAAGTACGGAGGAATCTACCAGTACTCAAATGGGTTTATTGTTTTCCTCTATGTCTTCAGTTTTGGATGCTCAAGCATCGGAATAATCTTCCTGCTTTCAACATTTTTCTCGACTGCGTCTATTTCAGCCGCAGTAGCTGGGATTGTATTCTTCCTTTTGTATCTCCCGTATAACATCTGCTCGATTTTCCGCTACCAAATGACAACAGCTCAACAACTCTGGTCCTGCCTCTGCCCGACAATTGCTCTTGGTTACGGTTCCTGGCAATTCGGTGACTTTGAAAAGCAAGGAACAGGTGTTACTTTCGACAACTGGAATATTGAGCTGCAGACTACTGATAATTGGGGAGCAACGGCCAATGTTATGAGCTGCATTTTGTTCATGTTTGCTGATGGAGTTATCTACTTTTTGATTGCTTGGTACATTGATAATGTCTTTCCCGGGAAGTATGGTATTCCAAGGCCTTTCTACTTTTTCCTGCAGCCTAGTTTCTGGACTGGAAAGACAAAAAGAACGACAGATGATCACTTTGAAGACTTATCGAAAGTGAGGCAGGAGGAAGTTTCAGAAAATTTATTGGCTGGAGTTGAGATTCAGGATTTGGGAAAAACATATAAGTCAGGAATAATGTGCACAAAGAAGGAAAAGGTAGCGGTGAATGGATTGAGTTTAAATTTTTACGAAAGTCAAATTACTTCATTTCTTGGACATAATGGTGCGGGAAAGACAACAACGATGAGTATGCTTACGGGATTGTACCCTCCAACATCTGGAACAGCAAAAATTATGAAACACGATATTCATGATGAAATGGATGCGATAAGAACGATAATAGGAATGGTGTTCGAAAGTCTTAAGACTTATTGACAGAGCTACTTACCCCTAAAGGCAATATCATAATCTTTTGACAAAGGGAATTTCAAATGTGTGTCGAATTCTGTTTCACTGAAATTGAATAATTCAACAAATATTGCTTTCATATAGCCAAGGAATGTATATTTATCATTAAAAATTTCATAGAAATCAGGAAAGGAGTTATCTTCAAGAGCAATAAACTGATGGATATCATGCTCAATTGGACATAAAATTCTCATTAAACAGAGCATAAAAGAATATGCCGAAGGGAGGAAATTAAAAATTTTAAACACATACGAAGTGTTCACGTGAAAAGGCAGAAATTGTTTCGCGAAAGGGTTATCTTGATTTCTAAAAGTATCAAAATGCTCTCTGAAATTACGCATAAGCTCAAAATATGCAAGAAAATTTTGGCCATTATAATTATTAAACTCGTAATTAAAATTAATTATGTTGACATATTCGGTTGGTTTTATCAATGTCTGTCCACTCCTTTTTAAGTTCTCGTAAATTGGTGTGAAACGTACAAATGCCAAAGGAGATCGAATTCTACTGTCTTCATGTCTTTTAAAGAATGACAACAACGAAGACTCATCTGATTGTGATGGTCTCTCGTTAGAGACCTGATAATAGCCAATTAGAAGTAAACCGAATAGAATATTACGCCAGCTTAAAAGAAAGGCATTTTGAGGTAAAGAAGAAGGATCGTAACAGAGATAAATTTTTGAATATTTGGCAAAAACTCTATTATTTTTGAGAATTCGAAAAATTAAGTAATATCGTCTTTCAGCCATGATATCTTCAGTGGTAAAATGATCTGGGAAATATGATTCAAAACAATTTTGTTCTGACCTTGGTTTCCTTCCTTGAGAGACATCCATATATTCTTTATAGATGTCCTTTAGAGTTTCTTTTTTCTGAGAAAGCCAAGTCAGTTGAGAAAAGAAATAAGTGGCAGTATGAAATACTTCTTTATAATTGCGACTTTCTATGCAATTCATATGCCAATCAGTATTCAGCTTGTCTATGATTTTTAATATCCTCGCTCTTCGAATTGCCTGCGATCGTTCATCTTCAGAATGACCCCCTGAATTTGAGAATTGCCTATGGATTCTTTGTAGATCTTCTTCAGATGAATTACTCTCCATATTCTCCTTTTTTTCCTTAAAATGAAATCTTTTTGAAGGTGTTAAAATCAACAATTATTTTATATTTGCAAAAATGAACACCCTAAAAGGCTTTTGTCCGCAGCACAATGTTTTATGGGATGATCTTACCTGTAAAGAACACGTCTATTTCTTCTCCAAACTGAAAGGATATCCCGCAGCGCAAATCGATGATGAAATCAAAAGTCTCTTGAAGCGAACTGGACTCACTCAAAAAGCTAATAATCTGGTTCCGAGTTTGTCTGGTGGTATGAAGCGGAAACTCTCTGTCGCGCTTGCTTTTTGCGGAGGTTCGAAGGTAAACATTCGGCCAGTCCGCTTCAAATTTTCGGAATCAATAGAGGCGTCAATAGCCTGATTGATTACTGTCATACAATACGATTATCTTCGCATGAATCATTTTTAGGTTGTTTTATTAGACGAGCCGACTGCTGGCGTCGATCCTTATGCCCGACGTGGAATTTGGGACTTGCTCTTGAGCTACAAGAAAGGCAAGACTGTCATTCTATCAACACATCATATGGACGAAGCTGAAATTCTCGGGGACAGAATTGCGGTCATTTCTGATGGACAACTTCAATGCGTTGGCTCTTCTTTGTGGATGAAACGAACTTTTGGAAAAGGATACCTGATCACGGTAAACACCCCAGACAGGAAATCTGTATCGGAACTGGTGTCAAATATATCGCCGGATGTAACTGTAGAAAGCACGAAGCCAAATGAAGTTTCTGTTCGAATCTCTTACGAAGCAAAAGAGGGCACTTTGGAAGCTATAATGAAAGAGCTGGAAGCATCAGATATGGAAGGGATGAAGAATTATGGGGTCCGTGATACCAACCTCGATGAGATTTTCCTTGCGCTGAATGAAAACGCCGACGAATCATCAGAAAATAAATACAAAGATGCGGAGAAGCTTTCAGAAGATTCAAGTTGCTTTTCAAATCGAGTCTCTCCAGATTCAGAGGAAGCCATTTTATCTGACGATCGAGTTACCGGATTTGCGCTCAATATCCAGCAATTCGGGGCTATCTTCAAAAAACGATTTATCAACACTTCAAGATCGCTCGTTTCATTCGTGACATCTACATTCCTACCGCCTCTCTTTGTCTGCTTGGCCCTAGCTGTTACTGAAGTCATCCCTGAATTCTCATCAACTCAGCCGCTAAACCTCCAATTCATGATATTCGAAAACTCTTCTCAAGCCAGATTCGACAGCGTTTATACATTTATTTCTAAAGATGACAATTTCGACCCAGGTCTTTATGATGCGATGACAGCTTCTCCGTCGTATGGCACCTGGTGCATGGACACCAATTATAGAAATGAACAGCGCGAATACACGATTGCCACGGACGAGGCTCAACTGCAAGAAAGGTACTGTCAAAGTGCAAACTTGGAGATCAAATGGGACAACTGGTCGCCTGGCGCACGCGATTCTAACCTCACAGCTGTCAAAATTGGAGATCCGCTTAATCTTGACTGTGAATGCACCGAGGGTGATTTTGTGGAGCCGTTAATGAACTGTGGAAAGTATCCAGATGACTTCGAAATTAAAGAATACCAAGGACAGAAAAAGTATGCAGCAGGAAGCCCGATTCCGATAAGAACAGACTACACAGGCGTTCAAGTTCTTGACATGACAGGAAGGAATATCTCAGATTGGCTAGCAAAAACTGTCGACAAGAATTCTTTCAATTTGAGACGATACAGCGGCTACAGTTTTGGTGCATCCGCGCAAAATGAGACTGACATGTATAAGAATCTATTCGGAATCGATGTGAATCTGGCAAACCGCTTGGCGAAACCCAATAATAATAAGATCTGGTTCAATAATTTCGGTCAACATGGATCTGTCTCATTTTTGAACGTTCTATCTAATGCCCTTTATCGACAGAAAAACGACGGTTCTAAACTTGGAATTGAAGTTGTCTCCTATCCAACTGACTTTTCTGTCTCTCAGATTGATCAAGCCGCATTGCGAAATGCCAGTAATGATACCCTTGTATCCATCTGCGTTATCTTTGCATTTTCCTTCGTTCCAGCGAGCTTCCTCGTTTTCTTGATTGATGAGAAGACTTCCGGAACCAAGTACTTGCAGTTCCTGGCTGGAATCAACCCGACTATCTACTGGCTTGCCAATTTCTTGTGGGACATGATTACTTACACACTGCCTGTTTTCTTGTCTGTTTTTATTTTTCTTGCCTTTGGAAACAAAGCATATATTGGTGCGGATATGATTGGCTCAACTTTTTTGATATTTATACTGTTTGGATTGTCCGTGACGCCATTGATGTATCCGTTCAGGAACTGGTTCAACAAGTCTTAATTCAAAGTAAAAACGGCACTTGAAAACCAGTACAAAGTTGGGTCTTTGAAAAATCAGCGACTGCCTATGTTTCCATGACTTGTGTGAACATTTTCATCGGAATCGCAACCACCATCGCTACTTCTGTTGTTTACGCGCTCGGCGAGTCAGACCCAGACCTCAAATCTATTCACTCGATTCTTGACAGTATTTTTCTGATCTTTCCTCATTATTGCATTGGGCGGGGCTTACTCCAGCAAACGCTGGATCAAGGAATGTTTTTTGAAAATTATATGACTCAATTTAGTAGGCATTTTTAAAAACCAAAATAAGCGTATGTCGATGCTTACATTCAGCTTGGCTATCCCGTCCCACCTCAAACGCCAGTCCTTGCGTGGAGTAAAAACGGACTTCCTTGTCTTATCATGTTTGTCGAGTTTATCGTCTTTTCCTGCATCGTGCTAATGAAAGAGTACAATATCCTGCGTAAAAAAGCTCTTCTCTCGATGTTTGGCACATTTGCCGTTTCTCTGATTGTTGGAATCGGTCTTACTTGCATGGTTTACTTGAATGAAGATTTGAATGCAGATGACTGGTTGTATGGACGATCTGGCTTCCCTGCCTTTATCATGTTGATCGGATTTATTATTTTCTCGGCTATTGTTTTGATAATTGAATTCAAGTATACTCGAAAACAGAGTCCCGTCGAAGTAAAATCTTCAAACAAACAACTTGAAGAAGATGTCCAAGCTGAGAAAGACAGAGCTTTCAGCTCTAACAATCAAGATATACTTCGAGCTCAAGGAATGTGGTTCAAAATATACCAAAATTTGTTGTATTAGAGCATTTTAAACCACTAACAAGGTCTTACAAAAGTCTTCCCCGGTCCATTCACGGCTGTCGACGAAATATCTTTCTCAGTCCCAGCCGGTGAATGCTTCGGTCTTCTTGGAGTAAACGGCGCTGGAAAGACAACAACATTCAAAATGCTCACAACAGAATACGCCCCAACAAAAGGAGACGCCATGATCAATGATCTCTCCGTAGTTCGCGACCAAACAGAAGTCAAGAGACGAATCGGATACTGTCCTCAGTTCGACGCATTGAATGCAACTCTTACGAGCGCAGAACACATCGAGTTCTATGGAAAACTTCGCGGCTTGAAAGGGAAACAGCTGTCAGACTCTGTTAACAGAATTATTAAGCGAATGGATCTTGAACGATTCAGGTAAGTTTTCATTGTTGAATTTTAATCATTCTTACAAAAATAGACACGTCGAGTTTCAAATGATTATTTAGAGACATTCCCGCAGGGGAGTACTCTGGCGGAAACAAGCGCAAGCTCTCTACTGCCATTGCTATTACTGGAGATCCAGACATTATTCTGCTCGACGAGCCAACAGCTGGAGTTGATCCAAAAGCAAGACGCTTCTTGTGGGATGTTGTTTTACAAATGGTCAGAGACGGGCAAGGAATTGTAATGACCTCTCATTCGATGGAAGAGTGCGAAGTTCTCTGTGGCAGATTAGCAATTATGGTTTCCGGACAATTCGAATGCTTGGGCACTCCGCAGAGGTTGAAGGGTAAATATGGAGGAGGATATATTGCAACGATAAAGGCAAACAAAAAACAACAAGATATCGTAATTGGAAAGCTGCGAGAAAAGCTAGAAGGACTGGAAATTCTAGAGCAGAGGTCAAACATGGCGCAGATGAAACTCGGTGAAGCCAATTCTCCCTTGGTATGATTTGGCGACAATCCTTGAATAATACAATATTTTAGAGCATCTTCCAAATTCTGATGGATGAAAAGAAACAAGATAATTTGAATGATTTTTCATTGTCTCAAGCTTCACTTGATGATGTATTCATCTCTTTCGCGTCGAAATACGACCCCGAGAATGAAACTGTTAACGTCGACTTCAACGAGGCATTTGAACAAGAAGAAACAAGCTCACACAGTTCAAATGAATCATATTTGTAAATTTCATCTTTCACTGTAAAATTTGTATCCTCTAAAGTTATTTTTTAAGAGCTTTGAATAAGAAATAAAGATATTGCATTTACAATTCCAATTTTAAATGAAGTTGGCTGTCTTTTCTGGTCACTTTTCCCGTTTCAATTATTTATTTCGGAGCAGAGTTGAACTTCAAGTTGGGAAAGTTCTGTAGAAAAGGAGATAAGACTACTCATTCAAAATAAAATAGAACAGTTCTGGACTGAAAATGGTAGCTTTGAGCCCGCAATTACCTCTATCTTTTCATGAGAAACATGATCGTAGCGCCACCTACCAATAAAATACTCGACTGCGAACTAACAATTACATTTTAAAAATGAAGTTCTCCACCGGTTTTTTCGTCTTTTATTTGGCACGAGCTGATCATATTGAGGAAGCAGAGGCTCTTGTAAATTTTGAGAATGAACTTGGATGGGAAGATGCCCTTTGGAACGTGACGATGTTTAACGATACAAGTTATACAGAGAATTTTCAAAATGAAACAATTTGGGATGAAGAAAGAAGAAGGCCAGATGATGGGAGATCTCCTCCAGGAGAAATTGCCGTTCGGCGAAGAATTCTTTGCGGTGGAAACGTAAATGACACTGCTTACATCACTTCTCCTGAATTTGACTTATCGAATGCGAACAGCTTGTATCCAAACTACAGACATTGCGAGTGGCTGATTCAGTTTCCCGAGTACGTCAAATCCTTTACCATCACCCCAACGCACTTCGAAATCGAAGATCATCCTCTCTGTCTTTGGGACACGCTATCTATTTATACGAGGAAAAAGTCCGATGGAACGTACAACAAAACACCGCATTATTTCTACTGTGGAAGTATGACTGATTCATTTGACTACTACGACGACTACGACAATGGAAACAAGTACGCTCAAATCGCTGGTGTAAGTTCCAGAGTGATGAATAAAGCGATAACTATTGAGGGGAACCATGCTAAGATCGACTTTATCAGTGATAGTCAAGTCGGCAAAAGAGGTTTTCGACTGCATATTGATAGGCCTCGGACGTAAAAATATCGATTTTCACCATCGGAGCTTCGTATGAGGACGAGAGTAGGCTCATTCGAAAGCTCTTAAAGAGAACTTTCTTGGCGGCAAATAAAAAAATTGGACCCTGTCTCCCTGTTTCAAGTTATTTCGTAAAAACGTTTTTCGACTTTATCTTTAACGGCTGATTACTCAAAACTGGGAGACAGGGCCCAATTTTTTCATTTGCCCATAATAAAGCCCTCTTCAAGAGCTTTCGAATGAGCCTATTCTCAATCCCATACGAAGCTCCGATGATGGTGATGGATTTTTACGTCCGAGGCCTACATATTGAGAAGCCAGAGCTTTGCCCGAATGATTTCTGGGAGCCAAACCACGACTGTAAGAACCCAAGCACGTATACTTATATATGCTTATTTTTATTAGATACGGACTGCATTCCTCAAGGCGTAGAAATGCAATGTGATCCCGCGGAAGTGCAATTCAAGGCGAATGTAGCTCACTTGTACAAAAATCTCGATGAGAGCAAATGGTCTAATGTCAAGGTTAATTTTGGGTCTTGCATCGGAAACATTTCCCCAGGAACGGGATTGAGTTGAAACAAAACAAATAAATTTTAGCGAAGCCAAGTTTTCATCCCAAACAAGATTCCAACGGCTGGATTTCAGAAACTTTTTCTAGTACTGCGTGCAATGGGGACTTGACCCAAGACTCTGTCTCTGGCCAAATTGGATTGAGTTGGAAGATCAAGGGACAACTTTCTGCGAGCAGGTATAAAGAATGAATAATTTAAAAGTTAAAAGTCGATTTAGTGGTGATCTTGTCGCGACACCTGACCTGAGTTTTGATGTGAAATGTCTCTACAACAACAATCTTTCCATAAACACCGGAGGAATAAACGTCAACGGCGGTCTAGTGATAAAAGATTCGGTTATTTCTCAAGGGGATCTTTTGTCAAGATTTTCTCTTGAATCCTATAGCGATTACACATACACATTCAAGTCAAACGAGGTTCACATCGGCCGCCCGATCTATTTTAGAGTCTCTACCGATTTAAATCTAAACAAACCATTTTCTTTCCAAGTCACAGAATGCTCTGCACATCAGTATATCATTCCAGGTCTTGGCAAGTCCTACACAGTTCTTAAAGACACGTGCTCTCCAGATTCGATGGTAAAATTCGATAATTCCGACCTTATCGGAGACTGGCAGGGGGATACTGCTGACTTTAAATTTAACAGCTTCGTCTTTTCATTCGAAAATCCCCAAATCTATCTCAAATGTGGGGTCAAAATTTGTCTTCAAAATTCCGACGGTTCTTTTTTCCTGCCAAACTGCTTGACAAACTGTCAATAAATTAGTTTCAATTGGCGTCAGTGTTGTTTTATTATGAGCATTAAAATATTGAAATGACTGTGTAAATGAACTGTATAAAATATAAAGATACGTAAAATAAGGGCTTTATACGCACGTTGGAAGCCAGCGTAAACAAAATGTCTGATTCCAGGATTTTTTAGCTGAATTTATAATAAAAATATTCGAAATTGACTTTGAATCCTTGACAATTTTAAGCATAAAAAGGATGAGCAGCAGCATTCGCAATTAGTTTTGGCAGCTCCAGATTCCGCGTGATCGTGCTAGAAGCCCACTTATTCCAAGTTATTGATTAATTCTACCTTCATGCTTGTTCCAAAAACCCGATTCATTTCAGACATGAAATCACACATTTGACACGGCTCCTTCTTCTTCATAAATGAGCTGGGCGCCATTGATATCACTTGAAAGACGCGTTTTACTCGCATCAAGATTTTAAAACTGTACTTACCTACGGATAGGAAGTCACTTTTTTGTTGCTCTGGAGTTTTGGCCGTATTTTTGCCAGATAAGAGAGCCCACTTTGTGGCAATTGGTGACTTTGTTGGAGTGCAAGGACTTCCTGAATTTCAGGTTCTTTTAAACTGCCTGAGAGACAAAACAGCAGTTTGAAATATTAATTGATGAACCTCGACCCTTTTTGCGATCCAACAGGCGAGCAAAGTTGTGCGTTGCGAGGAAACAAAGATAAGTTTAAAATGCATTTATCTCTTTGATCACATCCATTCGGCGACGTTAGTTTTATAGCGTGCTTTGACTTCAGAGGCGCGCGAGGAGTCTAAAAGTACTGAAGTTATATTAGTGCTAAATAGTCTATTTAAAATAGAATCAATAGAATCTTTGCACGCTGTAAGAGTGAAGATAAATCTTTAATATAAGAAGCCTATAAGAAGGGTTATTCGAAATAACTTATTGCAATCTACTTGTCCTGGAACCTTTCAATCTACGATTTCGGGCACATTTCCATAATGGAATTTCACTATTACAGTATCTTCCCTTATGATAGCTTCAAAATTTTTTTCCGAAGTTCAGAGGTCATTCTTTCGAATGAAGTTGTAACCCAGGCAGAAAACCAGCATTAACTTACTTGATCCTTCAGTGACTGAGCTCCTCTGTCGTCGCATTATGTTGCTGTTAACTCAAATGAAGCAAAATAGATTCGCCCGTCTGGCAAGATAATTTAATGACTTGCGACTAGCTTCGCAAGTCTACGGTTACGGTCTGACTGTACTCTACTTTAAAAGCCTCCGGAACGCTAATGCACTTTGAATAAGCCTGGCGTAAGTCTGTAAGAGCGGCGCTGTAGATAAACGGTAAGCGAGCACTAACTGTATCAAACTGTAAAAGAGAAGGCTTACCTTTGGAGAGCCGACAGGCGAGCAAAGAGGTGACGGCCTTGAACTCAAGAATCCAAGCGCACAAGGACGCTCTAAGAAGAGAAATAATATTGCGGTGATATCATGGAAGAGTACGGACTTTTGAGTGAACACACAAGTGACATTGGAAATTTATTATTAAGCACGGGGCCGTCGCTCTAACCACATGCTGACAAGCCTTTTTCAACGGTCAAATTTGGAAGGTGCAAGACATAAATTCTTGGCAGTCTAAAAGCTTAATAAATATATTTTTAATTGAATTATTGGCACTTTTCCTCTTTACCAAAACCATTCATCTTTTAGTTCAAAAATGACGCACGCTTTTATTCCAATATACAATTTTATCAGCAAAAAACGAGGATATTTGATGAATATAATGACTGTAAAAAAGACTAAATCAGACAGACTTTTGATTCTCAGATTTTGAGTGAAAAATATTGTTAATATGGTATTCAAAAAACAAACATATGGAGTTATATGCATTTTTTAACTGTTAAATTTTTTAAAAATCGAAAATCCCACGTCGCTAAAAAAGAAAAATATCCTAGTTTTTTGCTGATAATTTTTTTTTCAACCAACCAAAATATCCTTACCTAAAGCATGTTTATTGTAGCAGCCTTCGTATTTGTCCAAATATGTGCTTCGTATGGATCTCTTACTGTTTATCCGCATGATATGAGTTAATGAGAACGATTAATTAGGAAAAAGTTGAAATCCGTTTTCTCTGATAGTGCTTGTTGCGCGGCATCAGTGGCTGTAAGTCAGCTCAGCGGATCGGCAGGTGAGAGCAAAGATTATCCACCTCGCTGGACTTCGGAATAAATCATTCATCAGCAGGTGCCACCAGAACATCTCAACCTATCTTCCTACCCCTCGCGCGCCTGACACAAAAAATTACTAACGAGTGCACTCTCACAAATTTGACCACGAGTTTTAGATGAAAGAAACGATCAGAATGCCGATAATTTCTTAGATTTAATTATCAAAACAAAATGTTTTCTTAATTGATGAACAAAGTAAAAGCATCATTTTCGCATAATCATTTTTTTCTGAAAAAAGAAAACTCAAAAAACAAACGATTTTTGTTAAAATATCCATCGAAAATAAAGAAAGAAAATCAAAATAAGCGATATACGAGTGTCAATAAAAATCGACCGTTACATGAAATGATTTACGTCCAATGGTGTTTTCTTATCGATTAGTTAAAAAATATCTTAAGAATATTGCTAGTCATTGAAACTCTTTGAATCAAAGAATTATTCAGAGCTTTTTTAAACATTATTCTTTAGAATGTTCAAGTGGGCACTTCCCTAATTTAGATTTTTTTGTAATTGAAGAGAGCTCATCATTCATAATGCAGCATTTTTCTGTCGAGAAGACAGAATCGACGGCAGCAAAAAAGATTTCTTGCTCAGAAATATTTAGTTCCTTCCTGAACCGGGTCATACCGGGTATGTTCTACAGAGGTAGCATTTTCGCGTCCCTTGGCTTATCCAAATTAGCTGGTCCAACAAACCAAACCCGCCGTGTATTATACTATTTTTTATTTTTACTATACTATATATTTTATATTATACTATATTTTTATACTATTTTATACTATTATAGTATTTTCTGAGCTTCTAAGATGCATTCAGGCAAACTTTTTGTACGTATAATTTTTCATTCGAGCTCTTGATCTGAGTCCTGTATGAACTGTTGGATACTTAGCACTCTAAAAAGTGAACAACTTCGGTTTGAATTAGTGATGGGTGATAATTGGCCGAAATCGGTCTGACGAAATTGCGGTTAAGAGTCTGATCACCAGAGTCTGGAATTTAAAGATTCGTACTTGAATTTTCTAGTAAATTACTCGTTACGTGTTGTACGATACCTGGCAGGATTCAACAACAACTTAATCATCTGAATAAAATAATGAACGCTGAAAAGGAACTTCAATTAACGAAGAAAGCGCTAGAAGAGAAGAAAAAGAGGGAAGCTAGTTCTCTAAAAATAGTCTGACCCGGATTGATCCCCAATTCTTCGAACCATTTCGAACTTCAGATATCAAGAAAATCCACTAGATTCAGACTAAATAGGCTATTCAGCTGATTTTGGTCCCAATAAACAAATAAAAATATGAACTGATTTATTTTTAGTAGATAAAACAGTTACTTATGAAGAGCGAGATCCATAAATTTTCGAAAAACTTTGAGTACATCGTCGGAAGTCGAAGCAAAATCGTTGAAAGTAGCTCGTAAGTAGGTTCTATCCTTCCAGCACGCGGATGTGACAATAAGTCCGAATTGTGTCTTTGCTCTTCGGACAAAATCATCGTGGTCCTCGTTGTTTCCACCTTTCAATCTTTGCGTGTCTCATTAATTGATAGGCAACTCGTCTTATGCTGAAATAGAGACAAGTTCCTGAAACAGACGAGGCCGAAACTTCTTTCTTTCACTAGCTCAAAGTACTTTGGATTCTGGAGAATCAACGCTTCGAATTCTTCTGCGAGTCTTATATGATTCTTAACATGTTCCTTGATTCCTTCAACCCCAAACCATTCCATTGCTAGCCAAACTCTTATTGCGCGAAATTTTCTGCCAAAGGCGAGAGTCCAATCTCTAAAATTGACTTGGAAGACGTTCTCATCGTTGATTTCATTCTCGTGGCTGCGCAGGTAATCGGGATTTTCGACGAAATTATTCGTCAAATCGAATCTGTTTTTGACCCACATCGGTGAGCTATCGAATCCACCGATGCCCATTTTGCTGAGATTTGTGTTGAAGCTATCTACTTTCTCAACGCCAGCTAGATAATGCCTGTTTTCTTCTAGCACAAACATTGGACCAGTATAAGCGGAGTCTTTAAAATTGGGCTCAGGTTAGAACATTGATATGAATAAAAAAGCCTGGTTCACATTGTAACTTGAACCCTGCCGACATGAATCCAGACAGAAGGAAACTGATTTTCCAAAACGTCAACGATCGACTTCAAGTCGTCAAACGCGCATAATCCAGTTGTTCTAATAATTGACTCTTTAATTTATTCTCCGAGCAAAGCTCTTACCCGAGAGTTACGGCAACAAAAGCGGGAAAGTATCCTTCGGCAACATCTTTTTCCATTTGCTTGATAAGCAGCTCCCCCGTCATTTCGGCTTGATCATTAGTCTCGACTCTTCGAACTTGCATCAAAGAAATTTGCGCGGCTCTAGAACAGGAGCAATGTGCTTGGTCGGAGCAATAAGCAACGAGTTTTCGAGGATCAACATCGTGTGTTGCCAAAAATCGGCCTCTAGCAGCCAAGCAAGCATTCAAAACGGCTTCTCCAGCTGTTCCCTGAAAACAGCCTCCGCCTGCTCCTTTTGAAGAAAACTTGAAATGCCCAGGAAGACCGTAGATGTCAACTAACCAATCCATGACCTTTTGCTCTAGCTCGGTCAGAGCTTTTTGAGGCAATTTAAAATGCTTCCATTAGAATTTTTGAAAAGAAAAGGGGCCCTTTTCTTTTAAAGGGCCTTTCCTGGACTAGAAGACCACGAAAAGCCGACACAATTTAGCGTATTTTCGAGCATCGCGCCTAGCGCTAGAATCTTTGGCGATACATTTGGAAACCAAGCGCTGTTCTGCGGATGACTCCAGTGAACCATTCTTGGCGAGATTTCCTTGCGAACCTTGTCTATCAATATGTCAATGGATTTTTCTCCTGATGTGGGTAGCTTAGCATCAAGAGCATTGTAAAGGTCTCCAGGTTTTACCGGATTGGAAACAGGACAGCTTTTCAAAATGCTACAAAGGTCACAATCTGAGTAGAAATAACTCGTTTACCTGTCGTATTCGACAATAAAGTTCGCAATTTTCTCTGCCGCGTTTTTGAAATCGTCTTCATTAAAATCCATGTTTAAACTTTACTAAATCGAAGTAAGTCCATTCTTCTTTTGCGCACGGTCAATAAAACGCAGGCTTGTGTCAATAAAACACAGCCCATTTCAAAATTTATATTTTGATGCCCTGTCCCAGCTTCGTTTCTTCATCTTCGTGACTTCAAGTTCAAAAAATGATGCAATTTTGACAAGAGGCTGCACCTGTGAGAGCGCGTCGCGTGCCTTAGTTCTTAAAAATCGACACTATCGACTCGAAGTTAATACGATATCGTAACACCTTGTCAAGATTAAGGTCCTGCAAAGCCTAAGCCAGAAAGCATTGAGAAGCAGAAATTGCTAATGCCCTGAGAAACGCGTAAATAGCCACTTAATCTTTCATTTATTTATCATTTCTCATCCACTAAGCTCCAATTTTTCCGCCGCTGGTGGAAAATCTCAGAGCTGCTCACCTTTGACACTAGAATTTGTAAAACAAGCGAAGAAAGAAAAATCCAATTTGTAAAAGTTGAAAATTTGGTAAATAAGGGGCGGTATTATGAGGTAACAAGGTTTGATGGCGTCAAAATTTGATTTTGAAATGTGTGAATGCACCTTTGTTTTGCCGACATGATGGAAAACATTTCGATATTCTTTCCTGTCTGTAACATCGGATTTGAAGTCTTCGCTATCAATCAACTCCTTAGTTACAGAGTAAAGAAGATAATGTGTTGGGCAGACCAAAAATTGAGGAAAATTTGGAGCTTTCCAATTTTAGAAATTGAAGCTTCGATTCTTCGAAAATCTAAAAATACTCGCTGTCCGCGCTAAAACTGGTCATTACGGATGAGTCCGATAAAAACATCATTAATCCTCCCCAATCTGCTTATCGGATGCGATTTGGTTATGTTTATTTTCGCTTGTAAAATGTCAACTTGGAGCTCTTCATTTTCGCTACAATTCCGTCCATGGGAATCGAGTCTATTTAGCTTTGGGGAGGCAATCGGTGAAAGTCCGGAAAGTCGCATTCTAAAAGCAAATTTGTGAAAATATTTAGGGAAAAGCTGTTTGTCCTTGAGAAGCAAGATTGATTGACAACGATTAATGCCAAGTTAGTTGAGGGTACACACTGTGTACTACACAGCGTAAGATTTACGGATAAGGGACCTTCCAACGATAGGATGTTATGTTAAGAGAATTGAGTTCATAACTATTGAGTTTCTGCATACCGATGAGTGTACTATTTTGATTGGGTATTAGTCTTCGGAGTCTTCAATTTAGAAAAAAATATATACAGCTAAATAAAATAAATCTTTATGGCTTTTTAAAACCATCAATTTCAATATCGAAATCATTCAAAAACCAAAGCCTTCAAAAATGAAAACACTAAAATCCATGAGAAGGTCAAGAGCTCTCTCGGGGGAGAGTCTCCCCTTTTTCATGCTCTTTGGCGTACTCCAAATTTATTAAAAAGGTCAATCTCGCATATCGCGTAAATTCACGTGACCTCAGTTGAGGTCATCGCTGCGTAAAAATCAGCTGGCGACTATAAAGATTACAGCGCAAGTCTTTCAAGGACTTGCTTGGCCAGCTCTGGCATGACTCGTTACAAGCAAGGAACAGTGATGGATTTAGACATGTGGAGTGGTTTTATTAATTTACCACCCCTGGTCTACTTGAGAATTCGAAAATTTATCGCCACGCGGAACATGTTCACTTGTTTGGCAAGAACTCGAGTATGAGATTTGGAGAATTGAAATGGAAACCGTGGGAAGGCGCGCGAATTGCACAGAATTACAACTGTGAAATTCTTTCAAGGGGATAGTGGCATGGAAAATAAAGTGGCTGGATATGTGTGTTCAGAACGTTGTCATTATTGGCTAATCCTGTTTCGGGAATTTTAACCTCTGACCGAGGTAATGGTCAAATTAGGGACATGATGGGCCTAGTAGTGATGCTGAAAGCAGTTGCAAAAAGAGGGTTATCATTCGAGCCTATGATTCGAGCCATTCAAGATCTCTAGAATCTGAGCTAGTGGTTAGGGTTAGGGACTGGGAACTTTTAAGGGGGGTCCGGGGGGCGAAGCCCCCTGGTTTAGGCCCCTTCTGGGGGGTCCCGGGGGGCCTAGCCCCCTGGGTTAAGTTTAGGGTTAGGGGCAGCCCAAATGATAACCCCCTACTACCAGCAGTTGGTGTCTCTCCAAAGACACCGATAAAAGCGTATCTACCGATAATATATGCTTTATTTATAAAATGTAAAAATCCATGTCTTCTTTGGGCAAAAAGCTCATGTATCTTTCAGCATGGGCAGTTCTGAATCCCTTTGAAATGGGCGGCGAGTATATAAGTAAGTAATTGCTCGAGAATCGCTTAGGAGAACTGTTTATCGTCTCGATTGGGATTATCCGTTTTGGTAGAGCGTGAAGGCACCATCCTTTGAAGTGGCCCATGAGCTTGACTTTCGAGCAGATCATGGGAATCGCCAGATAGTGATTATTTCTATCAATGAACCCATCGCATCAAGCAATCGTATCTTTATGTCGGCTAAGTAACAACACAGCCGAGATTTCACGCTTTCATTCACTCTCGGAAAATTGCTCTCTTTCTTGGTACTTGGCCAGAAAATCAACTCAGAAAATGAGCTTGCCTGAATCACAAAAATAGAACTGTAACTTAAATCATTACAGAAGACCGCCTCTGAAAATTCAGGATGCAAAAATCCTTCAGGAACATGGACATAGTCCAGCGGAAATTCGCTAAATCCTTCCCACAGCTAAATCTCCCCATCCGTCGCAATCAAATCCTTCAGTTCGATGTCGAAAGTGCTTATTCGAGAAATTTGCGCATTCCTCAACGTCGCAAAACACGTTCTAAGTCAGCGATTACGTAAATGAATCCTTCCGCACAAATGACAACTTTGGGGCACTTCCCAGCCAAAGATACCGTGACCTGCTAATAAATACGTCAGAAAGCGGGAAAATGGGGAACAACGGAGGGGGCAGCCGAACATGCGAAAATTGAGGGGATGATTGAGTGCTTCGTGAGTAGATTAAGGATAACAAGAGATGTTATAAATATTTTTAAAGAAGGAGTTTTTGTATTCAACTAAAAATAAAGCTTTGATAGGCGCCCCATCTTCCTCATCTGGAGGAAATCTCCTTCGAGTCCGATTTTCAAGAGCTGGCCGGAAAGGATTCGCCAAGTGCCTGGTTTGTTTCCGCAAAGGTGGCTAATTACTTCTTCAGATCGGCTCTCGAGTAACAGTGTGTATGTTTGGCATAAAGGGTAAGTCTAGCGTAGCGAGGCGAAAGTGACCCCGTGGGATCATCCGACGCTTTCAGGTGAATCAGCTCGCTAGAGGATTTACCTTTTCACAAAAGATGAAATGGTTACATAGATTTCACTTTACGGCCCTGCTTTGTAGAATTGGCAAAACTTCACTATCTATAGTCTATCTAGTCACCATTCTTCACTCATTATAAGACGCCTTAATCAAACACTGGTTGAAGTGAAACTATTTCACCTTGGTTTCTAGAGCCGTCACGCTTCTGTCAATTTTTATTGATAAAAGGTAACATTATCGGAAAATTTTCTGTAGATTTAGCCGATCTGAGATTCGACTGACTCTTTCAAATCAAAATCGATAAGATGATTTCAATGAAGAAATATCATTTCTGAGATGAGAATCGCCGCCAAACTCGCGACGGGGGAGGCCGCCTTTGATCAATTTGGGCGAGCGGCGACACGGGACTGTACTTGGACTTGTTACAGTTGGAAGTGGCCTAGTTTTCAGAGCGGAGATCTCACACTTTTATCGGAACTTGAGCGACTGTAGTTAATCGCAATAAACAAATACAAAGAGTGAGGAATACTTTTGAAACTCTAGTCGATGTCTTCTTGGAAATTCGAATTTTCAAATAGAGCATCAATTATTTCAATTTTCTCCGTACAAAGTACCATTTTCAGCATGATTTGCGGTAATCCTATTCCTCCTTCTCGACCATTTCGTGCATCACCAACCCTCAATGCTCGTCAATATTGCCCGTCGCCCCGGAAATGTGGATTCGGTTAATTATTTTTCGCCGTAGAAAATTACGATTATTTGATTAAAAATGGCCCAGGCAAAGAGAGGAGGGGGACGGCGCGTTTTCCGCCGCTTCCGGAAGCGGCTGAGCGGCTCATTTAGGCTCAAGTTAGCTCGTGAAAGAGCTCACATTTCGCGCAACCCTCTAACAGAAAAAATTTCGGAAGTATCTACGCGCAAATTTGACGGGTGCTAGCGGCGGTCCTACTCCTGTGCAAACACTGTAATGTTTTAGTTTTTTAGATTTTGACTTCCTTCCAAGCCCACTCCAAAGCTCAAGCATTTTTACCAGAAAGGTCAAAATTAAAAAAATGAAAGCATCAATTATCAAAATTGAAAGCAAGCAGAATTGAAGGCAACAAAATAAGGGACCAACGGTCATTATAGATTTTTGAACCTTCTGCGAAGGCTTTTTAGTGTCAATAATTAAGTCGATTAAGCTTACAAAAATATCATCGAAAAGAGATTGCGAAAATATTTACTGTTCAAAGGAGAAAATGATAGTTGGAAGGAAAAGCTGTTTTGAAATTTAAGTAAATATATTCCGATGATCATCTTTGTGATTAAAATAATTAATAAGAAAAAATCAACGAGATGCTCATGAATTACCTTTATCAGAAAAGTAAACGCACTTAACGGTACATTTCTGAACCAAAAACTGCTCAATTCTGACTTTGATTAACTTTCTACTGATCAAAGAAAACTCCGATCGACACCTCCCGAAGCACTCATATTTATTAGCTGCTAATCACATGTCAGCCACGCTCAGAACCCCTAAATCGGAAGCGCACCTCCCCTACCGATACATTTTTGCGCACAAGAGCGCGCACTGTTCGTGGCGCTGTTTAGCGAGCGCACGCGCATTGCCGCGCTCTGCGATTTTCGTTTTGACTCGGATCGCGCTGATCGCTTCGATTATCAGTAGCTACCAGTATTGTGCAAGTGCGATTTTAAGAAAGAAAAGAAACTTTGCTTTTTTGATGATTCTTGAGAGCTATTAAGAAAATTTAACTGAAATCAAAGAAGAGAACAAGAAGAGATCCTCTGGAGATAACAACAAAAAAGGTAAAAATACGACCATAACTGTTTATTTTTGTTTTCGTCAATTGTCAAAGGTTTTTTTATACGAAAAATTTCGCAGTACGATTCTTATTGTTGATTTTATCTAGTTAAAAGTGCGACTGAAAAATTTGATTTTGAATAATTGACAGCCAGATAACTAAGTAATCTGGCCAGATCTTTGTCCTTTTTTTGATGATCAAGCTCAAGTCTTGAGCTCCAGATCCTGTGCCCCTCTTTTTTTCACGCTTGCCTAAAGAGACAATTACGGAGCTTATGGGGTCCACGGATCAATTTTATGAGTGACATTACGGTTGATTTTCGATAACGCTGGTTCGCTGAACTAGGCCACTTTTTACAACATGTTTATTATGATAGTTTTCTTTCCTCCGCGGCTGTGAGTTTTGGCTCCTGATGCGATTTCGCTGATCATTTTTATGGGCCCTTGCCTGTCCAAAATTTTCTCGGACGCGCGTGGCCGAACAACTCGTCAACTGTGACAAATACTTGTGGTAATTGTTGTTTTACATTCGATAACCACGCGGATATTGTATATTCGTTATCTATTTGGACAACTCCTCAACCGTGCTACCCCTAAGAAAATATTGAACTGGCCTTTTCGCTTATTTAGTCTCCTAATTTGCCTCTAATTCCAGTCAACGGAACTGTTTCTGAGATTTTTCTAGCGCCCTTTCGACGAAACAAAACACCCCCTACTTTTGGGTCAATTAGCGACCGTGGTCAGAAATATAAACGGAAGCCCTTAAACGAGTGTAAATTCCACTCTTCGAGGCTTTTCCGGCCTTTGTCTCTCGCCCACAGTCATCATTTGGGATTTACGCGTGTCTCAAAACGATTCCCAGAAATTCTAAATTTCAGTAATCACAAAAAATATGGGTTGTTATTTTAACCCCCCTGCTTGAGCCAAAAACGCTCCCCTAAAAAAAGCAATGCAGATGCTTGTATGTTCTTGAAATACAGTATTCAGCAGATACAGTGCTTTGGCAGTGACCTTGATGAATTTTCTAGAGTCCATCGTGGTCAAATGCATTTTTTATCGCTGCCATTTTTTATTTTGCCTGGCGCGGATTCTTGCATTAGGCTCTTGTCAAACAGGTGTTGCCTCCGATAATAATCATGTTCGCCCATGTTCCCAATATGTACCTATAAATATAAAAGCTGCACGGCTGGGGGAAGTGTGGACAAGCCAGTAACTCATCAATACTCCAATACAAATCACACGCCTCAGGCTAGTGGCTAAAAATAATTTCCAAGATTGACAGCAATAAATTTAACCCACCACAATTCGCGGTCACTGCCAAAATTAGCACTGAATAGGTCAACCATAGTATCACTTGAGATTTTAATTAGATTTTCGCGCTACTTCCTATTTTTAGGGTTTCGAAAAAAAAATTCGATAAATGGACAAACATGATGTCCCTCAGAGGTGCAAATTTAGCTCGCTGCGGGTGTTTTTGTTGATTCTGTCCCAAATAATCGCCGCGCACAGTTGCCAATTATGTTCTTGGAAGGGTTGATTCGGGTTAAACCAATATTGGCCTAGCCCAAAGTTCCACAACTGCCAACACATCCGAAAAATGCGCACTTCCGCCAAGCTTAGCGCCCATAAACTTCCCCATAAAGCCAAGCGAAAAGTTGGCGCGAATCAAAACTAACCACATAGCATTCGAGCTGCCACCGGTTGGTCAAGCGCGAAATATGCGGTTGATCCCCTTAGAAATTAGGGTCCCAGCAAGTGGGCGATAAAATAGTTATGTCGAATTCCACGGTTGTCAGTGGAGACATTCAATCGACGATTATTTTTCTTCAAAAAATTGGAGATCGTTGACAATGACCATTTCCGGGAAAGGCGACAGCGGAGGGTTAACAATGCCTTATCCAGGAAAACTTTTTTCCGCTGGTGAAAAGTAGTAGATGCTCGGAAATAGAGGAGTATTTATGATAATGATCACAGCAGGGCGCCTGATAAAAGTTGAAATGGAGATCGATTTGATCCGCTAGATGAACCCGCTTCTTCAGAATACAAAAATAGAAAAGAAAAATGTTCTTTACTACTCCTTACTATCGACCCTTACCTTACTTAAAGCTCTCACGGTATCGGCACACGCCAGGCTTTTTGTCTGATAATGCCAGCTTTTTATCAAAGCCGACACGACCCCAGCCCATATGTTTTTAAAATAACTTTCAGCAACCATTCAACCCCTCAATTTTACAAATTTCTTGGCAAAGGGGATGTTCCCATCAACAAAAATAATTGTATTAATTGGCGGATGGCGACAATTTACTCCTGCGCATCATTAATTGTCAGTTTTTTGCTTTTGAAGGGCCGCAATTTCCCGCGCTTTGATCCGATTCGAAATGCCCGCTCTCACCGATTTTCGAAAATTGTTACGCGCCAAGTTTAAAAATAGCTATTCTTTAACTTTTATTTTCTCAAAGTCAATAATTACTCATTTTGAAAATGTTGATTTGGAATTCTAGCTTCGTATCTGATTAATGTTTTACATGCAATTTCTTGGTACTTTGGGTAAAATGTGCAGACCCCATCTGTGCTGCCCATCTGCCATCGTTAGCGCCGCTAAACCTCCAAATACCCACGAATCGTGAAATTTTTAGTTCTCATGGAATTCAAGCTCCAATTGTGAGAAAAAAGAGACATAACATTTTTGGACAGAGATTGATTTTTTATTTACGTTTGGAGCGGATGAGATCAAAGTGCGACTGAGCCAGCTACTCATACAGAAAAATCTAGAGCAAGTACACTTTTTTTTAGGTGGGAAAATTTTTGATTTCAGCGCCAGATTCGGCTGGCTGCCAAGGGCGCGCACCGGAACTGGAAGATCACGAGGTCACGTGGCGGGTTAATTCGAAATCTTGGAGAGCATTTACCAGTATTCAGAAATAGAATGAGTATTGGCTCGGCTTATTGAGCTGCTTGAGGGGCACAAACGGTGTCAATAACTGTGCCCTGTGGGAGCTGTTGACGCCTAACGCGGTCAAAATCTCATTTATTGTCATTTTTTCGCTTTTGTTTCGTCGATTGGTGCCCAAATAGCGTCGCGCTGAAGGGGTCCTCATACCTTTTTTCGCGCTATACAAAAATTGTTAACAAAAAATAAGGCTCTTGAGGGGTTCAGGCCTCGTGACCACGAGACGTTTAGGCGCAGGGGTGCGATACTTTTTTTGTTTTATATTTGCCTATGTAAATATGCCCAAACTTCCGGGAAGGAGGTAAGTACCGTTTTAAAGACTCAAAACTTTGACCCGTGTCGTTTCTAAAATCGGTCTTTTGGAGGAACAACAAATCATAATTGATCACACCAGTCCCGGCACACGAGTTAATGCCGGTTTTGCACGCAGGCAGTCGTAAAAACGCATGACGGATAGGGGGGTTAATTCGTCAAATGCGCGTCTTACTTTCCGCCCCTGTCACCTGATGAGTGTTCTTTTTCATGCCGGTTTTAAATTGCTCCTTTCAGGAAACGAAAATGCTGATACTCCATCTACTTGGGCACTTGGCGGCCCAAGCGACTGCTTCTCAGTGGTTTTTGCAGCCGACAACGAATATCGCGAAAAATGGAAGTGAAGAAACACGAGTCCATTGCTCGACAAAGTCAAAAGCTAACCAGGTAAATAAACAACAGTAAATTTCCATATGGTAGATTTTGCGTTAATAAAACCGCCATCTGTGGAGTGGGCCGATCTTGTTAGGATAATATACGGGCGATATGAGGGATCAGACGGCAGAAAGAGACTGTAAGCGACAGTAAATCTTACCGCCATGATTTTCAGGTCACGTGGTTCTTCCAGCCTGCCGATGACTTCAACTGGATCACGGTCAAAGCCTTCCCCAGCCAGGATTACGTAACGATCTACGACAAGTACACAAGATACAGTGTCAACGAGGGCCTCACATCCGTCGATAATCAAATGGGTAAGTGCTTCTCCCTCCCGCTTCATATGTCCGAGGCGTGTTATGTTAACACCTTAGCGCAAGTGGTGCCGTTTTTCATCGCACAAGTACCCCGACTCTATCATTCATCGTCAAAAAAGAGCTCGCGCGGCGAAGTTTTGGAAACAAAACCTTTTTCTTCCGCCAAATTTTCAAATTTGCATCCATTTTCCCATGCTCTCACAAAAAAAAGGGGTTAAATTTAACCTGTCGCTCAGAATATAACTCCGCGGCGGGATGAAGCAGGCGGGGATCGACGATGACAGCCGCTGATCCTTTCGGTTTTTTTCGGAAATGCAGAAAAAGGCCAAGGAGGGTTAACGATTATTGGCAGTGAATATTTGATAGGTTGCAAACAACTATTTGCTAAATTTGATCACATGGGGTGGAACTAAGCTGCGGCCGGCGGCTGCGGGTGGGGAAAATATGTTTTTGCGATTTCCGGTTTAAGAACAAGGTGATCAGTTCTAATCACATGACAAGCATGGGTAGCATTTCGCGGAGACACCAGAGCCGGAAATTCAAAGCGCATTTGACAATATATCCTGATTTTACATGGCTCTTAGGTCTAAAAAAAAAACTAGAGCGTTTTTAATCCGGAAATTTTTTCGCTGCGGTGGAATAAAATTTTTCATATTTGTCGAGCTGGCAAAAAGTTCCCAGAAATTATTGCCTATAATCTTTGCTCGCCAGTTTGGGCATCCGCCAAAGACCAATATAAAATCCCTTCTCAATGGCTCATAAGTCTAATGGCTCATTTTGAGGCAGGCATTTAAACGTTTATATCCGGAACTTGCATTTTTCTTCAATTTGGGGCTATCGACTTGTGGTTTTCTTTTGAAATTGAGGATATAATATTCACTCAACGTATTGGGGTTTTATTTGGTTAATTTCCCTTCTGCATGAGAGTGAATTATTCATCCCGGCGCATTATCTAATTGATATATTATCTTATGAGAAAGTGCATGTACACATAGTTATGTTTTTTCAGCCCTTTTTGAATAATAGATCAGGGTCGTTCTTCTCAGAATTCGTTAAAAAGGGGGAGACGCTCCCTTCGGTACTTAGGGCAATCAAAAGAAGCTTGATGAATGGGCTGAGCTCTGATCCCTTTTCGCAGCCATTCCCAGCCGATAATGGGTATTCGGCGGTGTTTGGTGTTGTGGCTGGTGCAATCGGCTAATCCGCGACCTTAGCACCACTTAGGCCCACTTTCGAACACAAGCACATTTTCAAAGGGCGATTTAGGTAAAAACTCGAAATTAAAAATTCGCGGTAGCCGGATTAATTTTTCGAGATGATTTTTGAATTTAGGCACCATGTAAATAACCTTCAAAGGTCGCATGCATAAATAATCGAGAGCTTTCGGAAAACAAAAAAATCCGCGGCCAGCTCGGATCCAGATCGAGGGCCAAGTAACTGACAAATATGAGCTGATATGAAAAACACACATGCACAAAAGAAATTCCTGGACAGCGCCAAGTTGTTCTGAAAGCGTGTCCCAAAATAATGTCAAAGCATTATTGTAACAATGTCTATTCAGTTTACGCTTACGATCTTGTCATTTCTCCAGTGGCTTGGGAAGACCGAGGGCGATGGAAGTGCGAAGTCGATCTTGGAAAACACGGTCTGCTCACTTCTGCAATCGGAGATCTTGAAGTTGAAATGCCTCTGACTTCTGTTGACTTGGAAACTACTGATTTCTCCGGAAGCATCCTCGTTGACAAAGACGACGATGTTCAAATCAAATGCTCTACCTCTGCCACTTTCCCCGCTCCAAACGGAATTGAAATTCTCATCGGATCCGCCAAACTCAGCAATATCCAAATTCAAGAGCAGCGTTCTGGCTCGCTGACAAAACTCACCGCCATTGGAAAGTTGACCAACGTGCCTGTTGACTATCAAAATCAACGCATCACATGCTCTTCAAGCTGGACAGGAACGATGGACACGGCCGAATTCAGCGACATTGCCAGCTTGACGGTCTTCCACGCGCCGGAATCCCTTTCAATCGCCGCCAACACCGTTAAATATGGACAATTGCTCGTCGCCACGTGTAATGAACGGTAAGTTAATATATTCACCCTTTGCCGATTTAACCCTGATGTTTAGCATCAAAGGAAACCCTACGCCGACGTTCGAGTGGCGCCTGGATGGGCGATTTATGGGCAATGGAAAAACGTTGGAAGCAAAAGTGTCCGAGAGTGACGACCGCAAAGTGCTTGAATGCACGGCAATCCACCAACCGCTCAAAGGAGCAACCCAGCGTGTCAAGACGACAAGCCAAATCCGCGTTGAATGTAAGTCAAAATAATTATGCTTTCGCCTGAATAGCAATGTACAGTAGTGGCAAGAATATTAAACTTTATTTCGCGCTGATTGCCAACACGCAAGATTGTCGTTCAATTAGTCCCGCCCTTCACAACACTGACATGCGGCAATATGTTTAATTTATTATAAACTTTATTATAATAGTAACGGCATGTGTGCCCAAACACAATAAATTCACATGCCAGTGCGAATTAAGAAAAAAGTCTTGCTTTAGTTGAACTCGTTAATTAGCTTATCTCAAGATATGAATAAAATAAACTGTGTGCCCAAATGGTGGCTAATAAATTATTAAGATCCTCCTGCTGCGGACTCGCTGCGTGCCCAACAACGCAACTTCGGAGATGTTGTCGAAGTAACGTGTCAATCTGGCGCCGCTTTTCCCGCTGTCGACCTCGAAATATTGCTCAGTAGTGAGCTCGCCGAAGCGGTAGTGCTGCCACAGGATCAAAAAGCGCGCCGCGGGGGCTTCCTGACCTCGCGAAAGGTCACCCTTCCGAAAACCGCCGGAAATCACAATCAAAAAATCACCTGTATCCAGTCCTGGGGCGGTGGCGTATTCAAACAGTCCGTGGACGAGCTTGTCAAAGTCGAACATGCCCCGCGAGACGTGCGACTTGTCCTCGATGACGAAATCAAAGTCGGCGAAAATCGAATTGGTTGCACTGCGGTCGGCGGGTACCCCTCCGTTCTTCCTGATGACGTCTCATTCTTCAAAGGCGATTCACTTCTCAAGACCAAAAAGGAGGCTGAAAACGACTCAGTGTTCACCGTCATTACTCTCGATAAAAGCGATAACGGAGAAGAACTAAGCTGCCAGCTCCGTCATCCCGACTTGGAAAGCAACCTCAAAGCCACTACTTCCCTTGAAGTCACATTCTCTCCCGAAAAGCTGAATATTCTCATGGATAAAGAAATCTACAACACTGACGACACGATCAAGTTCACTGTCAATGTTGGCCCGACCTACCCACTGCCAAAAATACTTTGTTCAAAGACAATCTTCTCCGGAGAATCCATCGAACTCACTCCTACGTCATCAAATCCGTCTCCCGCGCTTCCATATGGATTCACCGTTACTGAAACATATGACGTTTTCGCATCATTTCTCGACCACGAAGCCATCCTGTCCTGCACTGTCGCTGACAAAACCGTTGAGCAAACCCTGTCCGTGCTTACTAAACCAACATTCATCAACGACAGAGTTTTTGAAGTCAAAGAAGGCGAGGAGGAATTCAAAATTAACCTTTTTGAAGTCATTCGAGCAAATCCACCTATCACTGAAGCGAGCTGGCGCCGGGCTGAAGCCAGATCTCGATCCTTTGACGCCACAAATGGAGTTCTTTTACTCAAAAAGATCACGAAGAACACAGCTGGAGAATATTTTATCGACAGTGGAGATTCGGGAGCTTCTGGGACAATTTCCATCAATGTCTTGACAGCTCCAGAAATCACTATCGATGGAGTGACTGAGCTTAAAAAGGGAGACAAGTTGACTCTTGAGTGCATGGCTGAAGGTTATCCAACACCTGAAATTGAGTGGATCAACAAACTCGGCGAGAAAATTGATTCTGACGGAATTCTCATCGTCGATGAAATTTCAAAACCATCTGAATTCACCTGCAAAGCTTCCAACTCCCACTCAACTCGATCTGTTACAACTCAAGTAACCGTTGCTTTTGCTCCAAAAGTAAGCGCTGTTGAACCCCGAGTCCTTGTTGTCTCCGAAGAAAATGACAGCATCGTTCGAATCAGCTGTGCTGTCCTAGCCGAGCCTCCAGTGTCATCTCTACGATTTATCTCACCAAGCGGAATTGCATCGTTTGGACACTTTGACGGTGAAGTCTGGTCGCGAGACTTGGACAGAATGAGTTTGATGAACAATTTCGGTGCATGGACTTGCGTCGGCGAAAACGATTATGGAAAGTCGCAGGCTGAAATTACTGTTGTAAAAGCTGGCGCTCCAGATAAAGTTGAAAACCTTCGACTAAACGATCATTCTGGAAGCTCGGGCATCCTGACTTGGACCAGTGGATTCGACAATGGATACGAACAGAAATTCAGAGTTCAACTCAAATCTGCTGATCGAATTGAAAAATTCTCAACCGTGCGAACTGAAGTGCCACTCATGAATCTTACAGCGCAAGAATACACTGCTACAGTTTGGGCAGTAAATGAGAAGGGCAGTTCTATTCCAGTTGAACTCAGCTTCAATGCTTCCCCACAGGCTTTGACTGGAAGTGTTTATGCAATGTCCTACGCTCTTGGATTCATCCTTGTCTTCGCTCTGATCGTCGTTGCGATTTTCTTGTACAAGGGTCATCGACAAAGAGGACTCAAATATCCAACCAAGCCAAACCGTAAGTTTGTCTCTAAAAAATAAACGCTTATTTTTCCCCTAGAATCCGATACAGATCGCTCAAGTCTGCCAGAATCCGAAGCGCTTGTAAAACCGACAAGCATCGCCGGGGGAAACATCTTCGAAATTAACCCTGATGATCTCAGCCCTCCACTTGACTCAAGATCCGACTCTGACCGTAAGTTCTACTTTTCAATTGCCGATCATTTATTTTCATATTGTAGATATGTTGAGATTTTACTCCTTGACGAAAGAACAGTCTCAAAACGGAATCCTCGTCGATCATTTTGGAAACCCAGACCAGCTTGATTACAATTTCCTGCCAAAAGCACCTGCTTCTGAAGCTAACTGCCGCCACCACCAGCTTGTTATTACCGATAGAAGCTATACGACATTACCAAAGGTAAACTTTGGTAATTTTTCTATTTCATCTAACATTTCTTCTAGCTCTTAGCCGATACAACAAGTGGCTACTGCAGCTCAAACTCATCCAACTCGAACCAAATGAGACGATCTCAAAGCTACCAAAGCCGCAGAAGCAGAATCAAATCATCAGAAGGCGTACTTGTTTAAATAACCGCTCTTTTAAACTTTGTAAATTTTTTGTATATTGTTGTTAATTATTATTTACAAAAAATGTTCATTTTATGTATATAAGACCTGCTCTCACATCACTGTACCATTCCAAGCCGAATAAACAATAAACTCAACGAGAAATTATTATTATGTATTTCTTCTGAAGCAGCAACCAAAGTCAACTTAGTTTCGCTGGTTCATGTTCTAACCAGTGCACCAACTTGAAATTTTGCAACGAGAAGATATTGTTGAGCGCTTAATTTGAAAGGCCTCGCCATTGCTTCTATTGAGAACAGTTTACCAATTTACATGGCTCTTGAAAAATACGAATAGGATAGTTATTAAAATGACTGAAGGGGATGTATTTTTATCGCTCAGAATTAAGCAAATGCTAACCCTTAGAATAACAATCAATTATCTCGAGGGCGAGCGCGTGGTAGAGCACTTATATTTGGTTTTAACCAGACCAAACGGTCGGACAAGATCGCCTTGTTAGAAATATGAAAAAGCTAAAGTATATTTTATTTTTTCTTCGAACTCATGTAGAATGCTACTGATGTGAGAGCTCTAAAGAAATATTCAGAGAAAAAATTACTTGAAGAAAGTTAACGATTTAAACAATACATACATTCTTGAGAGCTCTTAAAAGTGGAGATTGCTGGCATAGCTTTGGCACCTACTGTTATCCTGAGCCTTCTGCCTATAACGTCCAATGCACGTTAGTGAAATCTCGAAATTGAACATTGGTTTAATTGATATTTAGTCAAACTTCGATGTCGCTTACGTATCATAGTTGCTTGTTCGAAAGTCCGCCATATGTCCTAAGAATAAGTTCAAGATTCAATAAATACGTTACCAATCATTTAATGAAGATATTGAACTGAGAGAAGCTACTGTGATTCAAAACCGACTAAAGAAACCTTGAAAAATGGTTGGAGAAAGCTTACAATTGGTCTCGAAGACTGCGCTGTCAGTTCACTACAAACAATGGACAACCTGACTTTTCGGACAGTGCTCGTGACGTTTATGCATAGAATCCAAGGAGTTAGGATTCTTAAAAGACGGGAAATACCACTGAAATGCGAGTATGAAATTCAAAGCATTCAGTCAAGTTCACGGCCTCAACTGCGATCGGCGGTCGTTATCGATGAGGGCTTTAAATGTAGGGATCTCAATTTTCTTACAAATTGCGACGGATTAAGAGCTTCCTCATAAGATAGTAGGAGATCCCAATTACAAGCCAGCGATGTGAGCCTCGATCAATTGGTTGGCGACTCGAACTTCCAGTTAGAAGTTAATGACTTGGGAAACGGATTTTTGCTTGGAAAGAAATTCAGCATTCATATTTCTTTCGATTCGCCTCTGGAAAAACTAGGCTGGTCAATTGACTCCTGCAGTGTCGAAGTTCAAGGTGATGAAAAATTCGACTTCTTGAAAAACGGATGCGGCCTCGATTTCCTTGACATTTCAACAAGTGCGGATTGGTTTCAAATTGGATCAGGAAATGTTGAAATTTTCCTAAATGCTTTTGAACTTGGCGATTCTAATGGCGCATTTTCGATGACCTGCGAGATTAAACTGTGCTACGCCAGCAATGGACTTGAACCTGACGAAGAAACTTACTGTAACTTATTTTCTCAGAGAAGATGCGAAAACGAGTTCACTGATTTCTCGCTTTCCAGTTCAGATATTTTTATGCTCAAATAAAAACACTCAAAAAGGCAAATTATTTTTTTTTCTTCCTTGATTTCGGCGAGTCAGGTTGAGGGCGGTGAAAATGACAGAAGATGGGATGAATAGGACATGGGGCGGAGCGTCGCTTCTTTTGCTCGTTGTGCGCAGATTGAAAGGCAAATAGGACTGGCATTGTTTGACAATTTCATTGAAATAGACTTGGAGGAAATTAAACAATTCGCTTCACTCTAAAATTTTCTATTGATCGACGAGAACTTAAATCGAAGACAAAAATTTCATCATAAAAATAACTAGAAACAATTTTTACGAACGAAAAACTTAGAGAGTACTTATGAACGAAGAAGATGAGATCGATTAACAATTTGATCTTCATCCTTATTTACAACCGGATTGACGCTGCTGAAATATGCAAAGCGGGAGAGGTCAGAATTGGTGAAAGCTGTTTTGAGTGTCCCGCTGGATTCAGGTTCGTTTTCAGATCCCTCATCTTTGAGGCTCGAGTTTTCAAGTTTTTTAGATTCTATTTAATTTAAATTTTAAATTTTATTTGAGTTGAATTCGTAGATATAATTTTAAAACATTATACCATCAATTTTTACGTTTCTTATGCATGAAGTTTGTTTGAACAGAAATCTGCGCGAAAGCTGTAGAGCTCAATTAGTGTGGATGATGGCACAGAGCTTGGCCTTTGTCTTAGCAACGCTGCCTTAATATTTGCCTCAACTAGCGATTACGTTTAGATGTTCCGACGAGAAGCTTCTTTCGTGTGACCTTGGCGAGTATCAAGACAAAGAAGGGCAAGAGTTCTGCAAGCAATGTCCGGAAACCGCAATTGACGAAAGGGTTGATCTGGAAGAACCGAGTGTCGCTTGTAATGAATGTCCTCCTGGATACGTAAACATAAAAAATGAGTGCAAACCGCCAGATGATAGTGAAAAGCATTCTCGTGTCAGACGGGAAGTTACCAATTGTAAATCAGGATTTTATCTTGTGACAAGTGCGGTCAGTGGCGAAAATGAGTGTGTTCCTTGTCCAGAAGGAAAATATTGCACTGGTGGGAATAATGCTCAGAGTAAAAACTGCGCAAAAATTGGCGATCATACATATTCTGGACATGGCATGTCTACATGTCCCTCTTGTACGAATATTGTCTCTTTATATGGAAAAATATGCAAATCCGACAAAAATAACAAGTTGAGCGAAATAAGAGAATGCCCAGCGGGTACAAAGGCAGATGCAAATGGAAGTAATACTACAAACTGCTCTGCAAAGAACTATTGTCCTGGAAACTGCAAAGAAATTTCTTGCCCAAAAGGAACCTACTCGAAGGCTTCAGCGAGTGAGTGTTCTATTTGCAGAGCTGGTAAATATTGCTCGAATGGATCCGAACGAGATTGTGGTACTGATGAAGTTAGCGCTGACGGTCAATCATCCTGTATTCCATGCCCACCCGGATACGCTTGCCCGAATGAAAAACTCCAAGACGCAGTGCGATGCTTGCCAGGCAATTTTATTCAAGGAACATCTTGTACTCCGTGTCCTGCTGGAAGTTATTGTCCCTCACCTACCGCTGGAAGAAAGAACTGTCCCGAAGGAACTTTTTCACAGGCCGGGGCTACTTCGTGTTCACCTGCTTTACCTGGATTTGAAGCTAAGAACGCCAACACAGAAAGTCCAA
This sequence comes from Oikopleura dioica, assembly GCF_907165135.1. Classification (NCBI taxonomy): domain Eukaryota; kingdom Metazoa; phylum Chordata; class Appendicularia; order Copelata; family Oikopleuridae; genus Oikopleura; species Oikopleura dioica. Next base: position 12,058,957 of record NC_137292.1, read on the forward strand.
CAAAATGCTCAGCTGGCCAATATTCAGTTGATGGGAAAGAGTGCATAGATTGTCCGAAAAATAACTACTGCCCCGCTGTGAATAGACCACCAATTCCTTGTCTTCCAGGATTTCACACAGCAAATACAAAGTCAACATCATGTGATCCATGCCCAGCGGGAAGTTTTTGTGAATCAGGCCAAGACCCAGTACCTTGTGAGGATGGATTTTATTCTCATAAGGGTGCTTTTACTTGCACAGTCTGTAAACCTGGCTATCTGTGCACTACAACTTCGCATGACTCTCCTATGTCCGATCCTTGTCCTGCCGGAAGTTACTGCCCTATCATTGATGAGGGCGATGGCGCAAAACCGACAAGAAAAACATGTCCGGAAGGAACATTTCAACCAGAGACCGGAAAATCATCATTTCATGACTGTCAGCCATGTCCTCCAGGGTACGTCTGTACGACGAATGCACTACCAACAGTGAAATGCCCAGCTGGATTTTATTGTCCTGGCGTAACCATTTCTCAATCTCTTATTGACGAGCTTGATGACAGTTCAACAAATCTACAATACAATAACAATCCAAATACACTTTCTATTAATGGCATGCAGTATCCCTGTCCTCCAGGAACATATAACCCTGACGAGGGAATCACTCATGTGTCACAGTGTAAAATCTGCGACGCTGGAAAGTATTGCATTGAAGGTAGTGAAAGTCAAACCAATTGCCCGGCACATCACTATTGCCCCCAAGGATTTCCAGCAACGGGTGGCAATGTTACTCCATGCCCTGCTGGCTACCACAGTTCTAGTGGTGGACTTGCGAACCCGCAACAGTGCGATGTCTGTAGTAGAGGAAAGTATTGTGAGAGTGGAAAGGGTGAAACAAATTGTCCTGCTGGAACATATCGAGCAGAAGAAGGTGCTGAATCAAAAAGTGACTGCATTCCATTGCAACCAGGAACCTTCAGCTCTTCTACCGGAAAAATCGATGACACTGGTACTATATGTCCAAAAGGGAGTTTTTGTCCTCCAGGATCAACCGAAGCAATCCCTTGCCCAGTTGGAACGTATGGTAATGCAACTGGACTACATTATCAGCATAACTGCAAACCTTGTGAACCTGGAAAATACTGCCCCTCGACTGGTCTAACTGACGCAGACCAAATACAGTGTTCTCGAGGTTATTACTGTCCGCTCGGCACAATATATGAAAAACAATTTCCATGTGAAGCTGGAACTTACTCTGATGTCGGAACTGAGTGTCAAAGAAAAGCACCTGATGCTTTTGACTGGGTTAATGTTATCTCTTGCAATTTGGAATGCCAGATTTGTGATGCTGGATCATATTGTCCCGCCGCGACAGAATCAACACAAGTTACAAGCCTGAAGTGTCCATCTGGTCATTACTGTCCTGAAGGAACAATGAGCAAATTCCAGTTTCCTTGTCAAAATGGAACGTATAATGAATTTGAGGGAAAATACAGTCCTAACGATTGCATAAAATGCACAGAGGGACATTGGTGCGGAGAAGGAACAACTAATCCAACACCCTGTCCTGATGGAAGATACTACAAAAATGATACTAGTCTTATTGGAGCGAGAAATGTTGACGAGTGTGATTTATGTCCAGGTGGTAAATACTGCACAACAACAGGTTCGTCCGATTGCGATCCAGGAACATACTCACGACCTGGTCAAACTTCATGCAAACCATGTGTTGCAGGCTCATATTGCCCAACTGGAACATCAGAAAAGGCAATGTTGAATGACTTAATTTGTCCGGCTGGAAAATTCTGCCCAGAAGGTTCGGAAAATGCACTTTTGGATTGTGAAGAGGGCTTTTATTGCCCGAAAGGAACCGATCAACAATTAAAGTGTTTTCCCGGAACATACAATACTCAAAGAGGGAAAGCAGAAGCTAGTGACTGCGTTCAATGTGATGCAGGCTATTACTGTACTGAAGGTATGGCTACTTCGCCGATAAGTAACGCCTCGATGCTTTGTGATGAGGGTTATTATTGCCCAAAAGATATCGTTCTGAATGCATTTCTCACAAAATACGACCTTGAAAGTGGTGATGTTCAGCAAGCTCTCAACCGCAAAGTAGGATCATGGGGGCCCAAGCAATTCCCTTGCCCAGGCGGAACTTATCGAGATACTAAAGGCGCAAAAGATGACAAAGAATGTACAGATTGTTCGGCGACAAAATACTGCCCAGAAGGAAGTCCAAAAGAACTTGATTGTCCTGACGGCTACGTTTGTGGTGCTAAAACTGAAGTTCCTATTCCCTGTCCAAAAGGAACCTACCATGATACAACAGCTACTCCGTCCCTCTCTTCTATCGACGAGTGCACTGATTGTACTGAAGGAATGTACTGCGACGGAGAAGGTTTGACAGCACCTCGTGATAAATGCGATCCTGGGTATATTTGTTTCACTGGTTCTCCGATTTCGAATCCGCTAGACATCTACGGTAGTGAATGTTCCGCGGGCGGGTACTGTGAGCAAGGATCGTCCCAATTAACACCTTGTCCCGATGGTACATTCTCGAATGCAAGTAGAGCGACAACGGACAAGGAGTGCGTCGACTGCCGACCAGGTCTGTTTTGCGACCCTGGAGGGAGTGCTATTATTGAACCTACTGGAGGATGCCTTCCTGGATATTATTGTACTGAAAAATCTAATACATCCACTCAAAATAGTTGTGGCCCAGGTACATTTTGTGAGGAATTGTCTTCAGTCGAGTCCAGCTGCACTTTCGGAACATACAACCCTTCTTTCAATAATGATTCATGTGTTGCTTGTGATGAAGGAAGTCTCTGTAAATCAACTTCACTTTCTTCACCTGGTCCCGCATGTCCAGAAGGAAGCTTTTGTCCTAGTCCCTTCAAATTTATCAATCCTAACGATCATACAGATATTATTCTAATGAATACATCGTCATCATATCCAAAACTACTTCCTGAAATTGGATCTTACACTCCAGTTCTTTGTCCACCAGGAACATATGGGGTGAGTGGTGACAAAAAAGATGAAACAACTTGTGTACGTTGTCCTGAAGGCAAAGCTTGCTTTCATTTTGGAATGACATTTAGTGATATTGAAGATTGCGAAGCCGGATTTATGTGCGGAGAGGGGAATATTTATAGAACTCCTTCGGAAGGCGATGGCGATTCAATGTCGAGCGGGCCTTGTGAGCCTGGTCATTATTGTCCTGCTGGAACCACAATATCAGGGTCTACTGCACCCAAGAAATGTCAACCAGGAACATTCAATCCTAACAAATTCGGTAAGGCTCTTGATGACTGCTTACCTTGTCTCGCTGGTATGGCATGCACAGCTGAGGGCCTTGAATGGCCCGATGCAGAATGCGAGGCAGGATACTATTGCACTGCTGGTGCTTCAAGCGCACAGCAAAATAAGTGCACTCTCGGACACTATTGTCCTCCTGGTTCGAATAAAGAAAAAGAATGTCCAGTCGGATATTATCAAAAAGAATTAGGTCAATCAACTTGTACGCCCTGTCCTGCTGGTAAACTGTGTCCGACAGAGGGAATGGACGATCCCCAGCCTTGTATCGCTGGAAGCTACTGTTTAGGGACACATTGTGAGCCAGGTTCCACGTGTGATCTTGGCAAGTTGAAACCAGGTACGCGACAGCTTATTCGATGCGGTTGCGAAGACAATGGCAAAGTTTGTGGAAACACAAACGTCGCGTGTTATGAAGAACGAGTCCCCACTTATTGCCCGATTGGATATTATGGAGTGGGAGACATTCTCAAAAGTGAAGGTGAATGTACTCTCTGCGATGCTGGAAAATATTGTGACGAGCCAGGAATGACTTCAACACAACAAAAATCGATAGGAAAGGGGCATTTTTCTACAGGGGGTGCACGAGTGAAATATCCGGTTGAGACAATTTATCCAAACGGAACTTTTGATTATCCCGATTGCTTAGGATCAAATACATGTGGCTTATGTGAGAAAGGATATTTCTGCAACCAAGAAGGACTTACCACCGCCACTCCTTCTGCCAATAAGTGCCCGAAATTTACTTTCTCCAATCAACCTGGATACGGCGAAGACAATTGTATAATATGTCCTGTCGGTTACGATTGCAACACAGAGGGAATATCAGAACTAACGGACGATCTGCTTTGTGAAGAACATTTTACTTGTACTGGCGGCGGCGCCTCAAAAAATGACTGTGAAGCAGGTAAATATTGCCCGAGAGGATCAAGTGAAGGACTCCCTTGTACTCCAGGCTATTTTTGCGAAGGAACATCGACAGGCCGTCAAATCTGCCCTGCTGGAACATTTTGCGAAGGAGGAAATGACGCTCCTGAGCAATGTCCACCAGGTTACAACTGCCCTGTAGCTGGAACTTACCAACCTCTTCCATGCCAGCCAGGATATTATCAAGATCAACAAGGTCAAATTCAGTGCGAGCTATGCAGTGCAACAAAGTACTGCCCGGATACGGCGATGAGTCAATCATCGGATGATCTTCCTCTCTGCGATCCTGGATACATTTGTACTGGAGGGGCGAAATCACCAAAACAGGAGCCTTGTGAAGAAGGAACTTATAAAGATAGCTCAATGGATAGTTGTGAATCCTGTCCAGATGGAAAATATTGTCCGAACAAAGGAATGAGCGATCTCACAGAGTTTGATTGCCTGGATGGATTCGTTTGCAATGGCATTGTTAACAACGAGTCCCCAAGAGGTGATAAGCAATGTACCCCAGGCCATTATTGCGAAAAGGGTTTCGAATACGAATGCCCAAGTGGCACTTTCAGGTTGACTTCGGGATCAAGCTCCATAGATTATTGTGTCGAATGTACTCCTGGTTTTATTTGCCCGAACGCTACTGTTTCTCCTACAATCAAATGTCCACCTGGATTTTTCTGTCCATTAGGTACAGGTGAAAATGAAGAGCAGCCGTGTACTCCTGGTCATTTTTGTCCTGAAGCATCTGATCGAGAAATTTTGTGTCCAAAAGGAACGCTTTGCAGTTTTGATGAGATGGCTGAGCCTGATGCATGCACTCCGGGAGACTTGTGTGATCAGTTAGGACAAACGACAAGAAAAGATTGCCCCGAAGGATACAAGTGTCCAGTGCCAGTATGTGCTTCAACCGACGCATTTGATCTTGAAAAATTTCATCAATACACAACTCTATATGCATGCGACGATGACATTGTTCCCGAGTTTAAGATTCCTTGTGGCAAAGGTTACTACAATGACCAGCTGAACCAGGAAGATTGTAAGCTCTGTCCAGAAGGAAAATATTGTCCTTATATCAATACAATCACGCCTGAGGATTGCGTCGCTGGGTTTGACTGCGTTGGTGGCTGCAAAATGTCAACTCCTCGAACAGAGTCTATCGATTGTGTTAATCCACCGAATGCAACATCAACTGCTACTTTCAAGTACCTTTGCCCTAAAGGATATTATTGTGAGCCCGGTCAACCAAAGAAACCTTGTCTTGCCGGCACGTACAACCCAATGGAAGGCGCTGTTAATTCGGACTGGTGCCTTACATGTCCCACTGGTTCGACCTGTGATGAAGCTACAGGAGAAGTACCAACCGATGGAACTGTCACGTGTGAAGATGGAAAGTACTGCACAGATGGCAAAATTGAAGATTGTCCAAAGGGCTTTTACTGTGACTACTCTACTAATCCCGGCAGATCCGAGCCATATCCATGCCCAGAAGGAACGTTCAATGATAAAACAGGACTATCGAAAGTTGAAGAATGCTCGGAGTGTACTGCAGGATACTATTGTGATAGACAAGCAATGACTCAAGCACCGGAAACACTCTCCTCGCCACCAAAATGTCAAGCTGGCTTCTATTGCCCAATCGGAAGTAAAAGCCGACAAGACACAATTTGTCCAGTGGGATCATTCTGTCAAGAAGAAGTTGGAGCCCCTTCTCCTTGTCCACCGCGAGAATACACATCAAGCAAAGGCCAAGAAGCTTGCAAAGGATGCCCAGAAAGATTCATATGCCCCGGTGGAACAGCTCCTATCCCATGCCCAGCTGGAGAGTACTGTGGAGCTGGAGTTTCATCTGGTGCAAAATGCCCCGCTGGCACTTGGTCAAACGTCGAGAAGCTCGCCAAAGAGAGCGAATGCATGGCTTGTCCGCCTGGTAAAATATGCAAAACTGAAGGAATCGACGACGAGAACAAGCTTGAAAATTGTCCGGCTGGCTATTGGTGTCAGCATTCAGTTCAAGTTGATCCTGCTGGGTCGAACTCAAATTGCAATAATGGCAAGTTTGGTAAGTGTGCTGCTGGTTTTATGTGTCCTGAAGGATCATCACGCCCCATTCCTTGCAGCGCTGGAACTTATCAAGAGAATGAAGGCCAAGAAAGCTGTGAGCCATGTCCTGCTGGTGAGTTCTGCTTCGAAGGCGCTGCTGTACTCGAAACAAATACAAATTACACACAAGTCAAACGCGGGAAGTGCCCCGTTGGCTATTACTGCCCTTCTGGAACAAAATCTCCATACGACTATCCTTGTCGAAAAGGTACCTATGCTGACCTTTCTTCTCCCCGCGAAGACGACAGCGCCTGTAAAATTTGTGATGCAGGAAGTTTCTGTGGCAAAGAAGGACTCGAACTGCCATCTGGCTTATGTACACCTGGGTTTTACTGTCCAGAAGGATCAACAGAAGCAACGGCCAAAAAGTGCGGAAGTGGAAACTACTGCCCTGAAGGATCTAAAGAACCATTACCCTGTCCAGCAGGAAAATATTGTCCTGGAGTTACTATGTCGGACATTCCGGATAACAATGTAAATGATCCGATTTGGGACTGCTGGCCAGGATACTATTGTTTGGCAGGATCAAAAACACCAAATCCTTCCACTGGAAAATGCAAAAAAGGCTTTTATTGTCCCGCTGGTAATGACGCTCCGAAACCATGTGATGCTGGCACTTACCTGGATTTTGACCTTGCATTCAGCTCAGCGCACTGTAAACCTTGCAAACCAGGTTATTTGTGTAGCGAAGCTGGTCTTTCGCAGCCATATGATGAGTGTAGCGAAGGCTTTTATTGTGTCGACAATATAGAGATAGAGTGTGAGGCTGGATATTATTGTCCGAAGAATTCCGGATTCCCGCGATTGTGCGAGTCTGGAACATATTCAGCCCGTGCCGCAAGTTCTTGCAAAGCATGTGATGCTGGCAAGTACTGTGATCCGTTTGAAACAGGAGTAGTTGTGCCTGTGAGTTCGCCAAAAGAATGTCCTCCAGGATACTATTGCCCGTCTGGAACAAAGTTCATGTATGAGTATCCATGCCCAGCTGGAAAAATTCGCAAAACAGAAGGTGCCGCTAGCGAAAATGACTGTGATCCGTGCCCAGCAGGATCTTACTGCAAAGACCGAGGTCTTTCTGCGCCAACAGGAGACTGCTATAAAGGTTACGAGTGTCCTCAAGGTCAAATTCGTCCCAATCCTTCCGACCATAAATGTCCGGCCGGTCATTATTGTGGCAGAGAAGGTTGTGGAGATGGTATTGGAACGCCATGCCCTGTTCCATGCCCAGCTAATACTTACAATGATATGCCTGGCGCAACCATGCTTGAAAGTTGTCAACCTTGCACAAAAGCATGTAGTGGAACTGGTAATATTCAAGACGGTGATGCGTGTGCAGCAGGACAAGATTGTGAGTTTGATCCTCCAGTTCCCTGTCCAAAGGGCTATTACTGTCCTGAAAACGAAACTTACAAAGTTGAATGCCCACCTGGAACATTTAGAAACGAGGTAGGTGGCAAAGAGTTGAGCGACTGCACGAACTGCACAGCAGGGACTTACTGCCCAGACAGTGCTATGGAAAATGTTCTTACCGAGTTCTGTGATGATGGGTATGACTGTCAAACTGGTGCTGAAGTACCAAAACCATCGACTATGGTCTGTCCGATTGGTGTTTATTGCGAAGGTATCGGAAAAGCTGCTCTTTGTACAAATGGCGAGACAACAGTATTCACGGGCGCTGATAAGTGCCATACTTGCCCGAAAGGCTACGATTGTGTTTCCGGCAGTGAGCCTGTTATTTGTCCAATTGGTTTTTACTGCGAAACTGGAACTCCTGCAGAATGTCCATCTGGCACGGTTGGCAAAATTGTTGGGCTTACTAATCAGTCTGAATGCTCTCCATGTCCATCAGGCAAAGTTTGCCCAGGAGGTTCGATTGAAAATGAGTGTCCTGCTGGAAAGTATTGTCGAGAAAACGCATCCGAACCAGCAACAAATATTGAAGAATGTCCTGCTGGATATGAGTGTCCCCTTGGGACGGGCGAACCTAAGCCCTGCTCTGCTGGATTTTTCTCAGAAGGAAGCGCAACATCTTGTACAATTTGCCCCGAAAAATTTTACTGCGAAGGACCAAAGGATAAGCAACCGTGCCCACTGGGCTATGTTTGCCCAGAAGGTACAGAATTTGGAAGACAATTTGCGTGCCCGAAAGGATCTTATTCTGATGAGATTATTTCTGATATTGCGGATTGTATTGCATGCGACGAATTCCATTATTGCGAGTTCCCGGGCCAAGATAAACCAACAGGTAGATGCGATGATGGATACCGCTGCGAATCCGGTGAGTCTTCTCCAACACCAGAAGACAAATTATGCTTGCCTGGTCATTATTGCGAAGCAGGCGAACAATTACGTTGCAAAGCTGGATTCTTCTGTCCCCGAGAAGGCATGACTCCAGCAGATCTTGTCGTTCCCGCTGATGACAATGCGGTTACTCCGAATTTCCAATGCAATGAAGGATATTACTGTGATGAAGGCACTCGCGTTGGTAATCCAGGCTTGATCAGTAGTGACGAGCGATGCGCATCTGGTGAGGACTGTGGTGGTCCTTGTGAGCCTGGCCATTACTGTCCAAGAGGAACGGAAAAAGCGACTATGCAAAAATGCAAAAAAGGAACTTACTACTCCAAAGTGGGAGCAAGAAATGAGCAAGATTGTATCCCCTGTTTGGCTGGCTACACATGTGATACTGATGGACTTGCTGATCCAACGCTGTCTTCTCAATGTGAGCCGGGCTTCTATTGCCCTGGTGGCAATCGCGATTTCTCAACGATACAAGTTCCATGCAAAGAAGGCCACAAATGCCCTGGCGATGGAAATATTGCTCCAATTGCCTGCGAAGCTGGATATTATCAAATGGACCAGGAACAAGATTCATGTGATCAATGTGACCCCGGCTATTACTGTCCAGTTAAGAGTGTCTCACCTCAAGAAGAGGAGTGTCCTGATGGATTCTATTGTCCGGCAGGTACTCAACACGGTGAGATGAATCCATGTCCTATCGGAACTATCGGCGCTGGTACCAAGTTAGAAACAATAACAGACTGCGCCCCTTGTCCAGCAGGTAAAGCTTGTCCCTTTCAAGGATATCCTTCCACGAATAGCGACTCGTTACCATTATGTGCACCTGGTATTGTTTGCCCTCTCGGTGGCAATGCAACTCACATTCTCGATGGCGAAAAATGCGAAGTCGGTCATTATTGTGAAGCCGGTACAGAATCACATTCGAATGGTACTGGTTCGAAACTTCCAATCGAATGTCCGACTGGTACTTATAATGACGTCGAGGGTGCTCAGCTCGAGAGACACTGCAAATTCTGCAAAGCTGGCTCGTACTGTGATAGCCCCGGAGCAACGCAAGCTTCGAAATTATGCAAACCTGGATTCTACTGTCCCATGGGAAGTACTCAGATAGACCAGATTCCCTGTCCGGAAGGACATTATTGCGAAGGTGATGGAAATGCATTCCCAGAACCGTGTCCGACTCGAACTTTCCAGACGAAAAAAGAATCAGTGAAATGTGACGATTGTACAGAAGGCTTTTACTGTAACGATAAAGGTCTAATTAATGTCGAAGGCGTATGTAAAGCAGGTTATTATTGTCCGACGGGTTCTAAATATCCAACTGAAAAGAAGTGTCCTGCTGGAGCCCATTGTCCTGCTGGATCGAGCAACTATACTTTGTGCGATCCTGGATCATATGCTCCTGTCGAAGGAATGGATGCATGTATCGGTTGCCCTCCTGGATTTATTTGCGACCCGAAAGACGTTGTTCTAAATTTTACCGACTGGAGACATGCAATTACTCACACGACGTGTATTCTTGGCCATTATTGCCAAGCAAACACAACGAATGAAGCCGACGCTATTCGTTGCCCAGACGGAACATACTCAGAGCCATCATTCCTTCAGCCACCAGATTTAGCGAGCTCTTATGAAAAGCAAGTAGGTCTCAAATCTATTGATGAGTGCACTCCTTGTCCAGCAGGATTCTGGTGCGATGGCGTAATCAAAACCGAGTGCAACTCAATTGGCGATTACTGCCAGTTTGGCGCCAGGACAAATCAACCAACAGGACTGAATAATACCTGTGGTCCAGACGGAGGACCTCCAGAGATCGGTGGGCCTTGTACTGTTGGTAATAGTTGCGAATCAAATAAAACTCCTTACTCGTGCGAACCTGGATTCTACCAAGACGAAGAGAGGCAAGAAAAATGCAAAGCCTGCCCAGATGGAAATTACTGTCCTGCTGAATCAATAAATCCGATTCCATGTGAAAGCGGTTATAGCTGTGAGAATGACAAAAGATACCCTTATTTGGATCCGTGTCCCGCTGGTACATTCGATGATGAGATCAATCAGCAGTGCCAGATTTGCCCAGAAGGAAAATATTGTGATCAACGGGGTTTGAATCAAACACAAATTGATTCGATGGATTGTTTGGTAGGCTTTTTCTGTGGAGGAGAAAGTGAAGATCGTAATCCGTACGTAGAAGGAAGGACAAAAGACACGCCTTCCCGCAACGCACAGTGCGTTCCCGGTGAGTTCTGTCCTAATATTGGCCTCGGCTCGCCCGAAGCTTGTCCAGAAGGAGAATACTGTGAAACTGACTTCCTTAATGCGACTTCCGGAGAGTGTGCTCAAGGATTCGCCTGCCCTAATGAAGGAACTGAGTTTATTGATGGTGATCATGATGTTGACTCAGTAGTCGGAAATCCCTGCGGTCCTGGAGTATTCTGCACAAACGGCACTGATGATGATGGTTCGCCCTGTCCAGAAACAACATACAATAATGGTTATGGTCTCAGAGAAGAGAAAGAATGCACTCCTTGCTTAGAAGGTTTTATGTGCGAACCAGAAGGACTTGATTACCCGACCACCCCATGCGCAGACGGACAGTTTTGTGTCAATGGAACTGTTAATTCCTGTCCAGAAGGCTATGCCTGTAATTCCACGTCACCTTTCCCCCTTCCGTGCTATGGCGCTTACTCTTCGGAAAATTCAGATCCCTCTCAATGCGGCCCTTGTAACAGCGGAGAGACATGTATGATAACGAGTTCAGAGCATGGAATCAATCTTACTTGCGCGGATTTCCCTACTTCCCTAGACGAGCCCGATTTTGAGCCGTGCTTATTGCATGATATCTCAGATTATGAGGATGAAGGTTTTGGAGTAAGCAATGGACAACCTTGCCCAAAGGGCAGTTTCTGTGAAAGAGGAAAAATTCCAACATATTGTCCACCAGGAACGTATAATGATGTGACTGGAGGATCAAGTCGTGGAGACTGCAAGCCAACAGATGAGTATCATTTCAGTCAAACACCAGGTTCTGAAATATCGACTGGAGATGGTGTTTGTGCTGACGGTTTCTATTGTGTCGAAGGATCGAGCGACAGAACGCCTCAAGACCCGAAAGAAGGCAACGGCGGTCCATGCACTCCAGGATTTTACTGTAATAGTGGAATCAGAACGGAGTGTCCTGCAGGTACATACACGAACTCCGCAGGAGCAATTCTTGAATCCGATTGCTATCCATGTGATATTGGACACTTCTGTAAAAATGGTGCTATCACTCCCTGTGATGACGGTAAAAAATGTTTCACTGGAATAGAATCGGACACAAGAGACTGTATAGAGGGACGGTGTGAAGCGCCTGATAAAGACTTCGGCCCTGTGATAAATGTACCCTGTAATGCCGGTGAGTACTGGAAAGATGACTCTTGTCAAATATGTCCTGCTGGAAGTTACTGCAACCTCGATAGATCAAGTGTTGCGACAACTGAACCCTGTCTTCCAGGCTCTGCTTGCCCAGAAGGAACCGCTTTTGAACATACTGTCAACGCTTGTAAAATTGGTCAATACTCTCAATCTGGCGATGAAGGACTAGAGGTACTCGACTGCGTCCCCTGTGATCCTGGTCATGCTTGCACCGAACCTAAGCAACCAGAGCTCGGACCAGAGTGCCTTGCTGGATTCTATTGTAATGAAGGGAGCAAAGAACTTGCTCCATATGAATCGCAATGTGAGACTGGTCACTATTGCGCTGACGAAGGCATGACTGCGTTTGACGATCCTATCAAAAAGCAATGTCCACCTGGAACCTTCAATAACATCAAGGGTGCAAGCAGCTTGGACGAATGTCTTCCATGTCCACCAGGCTATGTGTGCGAGAGTTCCGGAATCGATGAACTCTCATTTGATATGCGATGCCCTGAAGGATTTTATTGTCCTGAATACGGTACACAGAGTGCGGCTGACGCTATCAAATGTCCCATCGGCTATTTCTGTCCCACTGGCTCATCTACTCCACGACCGTGTGAACCAGGTACTTTTGGAACTGAAAGAGGTGCGATAGATAAATGCGTGGACTGTGAGGCAGGTTATTACTGCAATGGAACAAATTACGATCCCGGTTTCAACGATCTCACCAGGGACGAGCAGCTCAATGAATGCCCATTATATCACTATTGTGAGAAAAAATCTGCTTACCCAACCACATGCAAAGCTGGAACATATAATCACGATAAGACAGGACTTAAAGAATCTGAGGAGTGCGATGATTGCCCACCAGGTGTTTTCTGCACTGCTGGCCGAATTGCGGATGAATGTCTGGCAGGATATGTTTGCAAAGGAAAGGCATCAAATGCACAATTCGAACCTTGTAAAAATGGCTTTTATTGTCCCGCGGGCTCCAAAGAACACCTCAAATGCCCAACTGGCTTGATGATAGTCGGCGCCGGTAAATCCATCAATGAGTGCGACTTGTGCCCAGGAGGTAGTTATTGCGATGAAGCAGAAACTCCAACGGTAGCAAAACCTTGTAACCCTGGACATTACTGTCTTTATGGAAGAGACGACTCGGATGAACAAGAAGAATGTCCACTCGGAACTTATAATCCTTTCCCCGGAGGTGTTGATTTGAGCTCTTGTTTGAGTTGTCCTCCTGGTAGTTACTGTAATGAGACCGGAATTGGAAACATCAATCAGCAGAAATTCGCTTGTCCCGAAGGCTTTTTTTGCCCTGGCGGCCAAGGTGGTCAGCCATATCCAAACGATACAGACACTTTGAATGAGCCGATTCCGTGTCCTCTAGGAACATATGGACCACTTCTCAGTTTAAGAGGCCTCGAAGCGCAGGATGACTGTGAACCTTGCCCGAAAGGATTTTATTGTCCCGAACCAGGAATGAGTGACCCATCAGAAGAGGCTGAAGTGCAGGAATTCAAGTGCCAGCCTGGAACATACTGTCCAGAAGGCTCGAGTCAAAACTACACATGCCCAGCAGGATTTTTCTGCGAGAATGCAAGTGAAAAGGTCGCATGTCCAGCTGGGACTTATTGTCCACCAGAAAGACCTGAAACAGAAGGAAACGATACAACTCGACCTGAATTTGGGAATGAAGAGCCCTATGATTGCCCGATTGGAAGCTACTGTCCAATTAGCGTATATCCTGATCCTGATAATCCAGACAAGAACATAACTATCGGATGCATGCGACCCATTCGCTGTCAAAATGGATATGCCGGTGCGATTGAGCCTGATAAAAAAACTGAAGAAGGCAGCTGCACCATTTGTCCTCCTGGAACTAACAGCGTACCGGATCGATCTGGATGTGAGGTTTGCAGAGCTGGAACAATTTGTCAAGAAGGCGCCACAACTGACTCTCCTCTACCTAAAAACATCACTCTTGAGGAAAGCAAGGCATATCTCTGCCCTCCTGGGTACTATTGTCCAGAAGGCGCTATTATCCCGATCGGTTGCCCTCCAGGAACATATGGAAAGGTTGAAGGGTTGACAGACGCTATTTCGTGCAGCGACTGTCCAGAAAATTATTTCACGCATCTTTCTGGCCAACAAGCTTGTCTTTCATGTGGTGGTCAGGCTAGACAACCTACTCCGGGGTCGTCTTCATGTCTGTGCCAAGGTTCTGGACGCGAGTTCCAACCTTCAGATCGACAGTGTGTCTGCAAAGTTGGCTACGCTGAGAGAATAATCAACCAACGTAAAGAATGCATCCGGCAAGTTTACGACATTTGTAGACCAGGCACTTATCGAGCACCAGAAGGCGACTGTAAGACAAAACTGGAATTTGACGAGTACTGTACCAACATGTGCTCTCCACGAGGTTATAATAATGATACCTTCGATAAAGAGCTTGGAATTTGCAATTGTGCTGATCAACGAGATTTGGAAGAAATTTGTAATTATCAATGCAGAAGCAAGCTTAACCAGGTTGAAACTAGTCCGATCGTCTTCAAGTGCTCTAACGGAACATCAAAAATCATGGCTAGAGTCGATGGCCAAGATGATCCTCTAGAATTCGATTTATCAGACACAAGCTTGAATATAATCAATTCGGACAGCACTTTAGATCGAACAGTATGTGAAGTTGACGACGTCGAGCAAGTAATTTTCTTTATGTCACTCACACCTCCGATTGGCGGAAAAAGACTCGTTACAGGATCATATGAAGAAGACGCAGGCATCTTAGTTGATATTCTCGATCCAAATAGAACGAAAAGATCTCGCCGGCAAAGTCAAACTCCTGATAACGGAATCGATAATCCTATTATTTGTCTAGAACAGGGCCAGATGATCTTCTTCGAGGTAGATACTGACAGTTACCCAGTTTACGACGAAACATCTCTTCTCAACACCAACGAGGACTTCGATTTCGGCGGTTTTAGACTTGCAAGCGAAATGCTCTCTATAATGGACAGTGTTGCTCGCGTTTTTGCGTTTAGATTCGATAATCCAGGAACTTATGTGTTCTACATCGCCCAACCTTGTAACGATCCTGGTGGAGAATGCGAAGTTGACAAGACGCAAGTGTTTTACATTACAGTTAATTCCGACAGAACATCGTGCCCCCAGATCGGTCCTTTCTTCCCTGCCACTTCGAGATATGGAACTCTCATTGGCGCTAGATTTGCTGATGACATTTACATCGCGCCTGATTGGCTTTACATCTCTGTCCTCATCATTATCGGATCGGCTATTCTTGGGTGCTTGGTCTGGCTACTGTATCTCTTCAGAAAGTATGGATGGACAAAGTGGGTCATGGAAACAACATTCTACCGATGGGTTAACTCTCTTTTGGATATCGATCAATTCGTCTCCAAAGGATCTGCTCGAAATGACAAAGAATTCGTCGATGACATTAAAGAAGACGAAGATGAGATCGAGGCATTCGATTCAAATCGTTTCTTCGATTACGGAAGAGTTTTACACCTTGAAGATTTCGACACTCAAAAGTTTACCGTCTGCTTTTGGAACAAAGCACTGGACTTATTTCTGGTTTAAACAATCAAAAATCGGAAGCAAAGGGAATGCTAGAAAAATTTAAAGAAGATGTGAAAGACCTGAAAACTGACTGGATCGAAACTCTTGATCTCGACCCTGAAGATTTCTTCTCGGAGGAGGAGAAGGTCGCATACTTTAGTAAAAAGAAAGAACTTGATAATGAGATTTTGAGAAGGAAGAATCTTGCTGCTTCTTATGGAAAGATCTACAACGAGGTCGCGAATCTTTTCGAAAACAAATTTGAGGAAATTAAATCGTCTTCTTTGCGCATCCAGAATCTTCTTCACCAGACACTTCGAAGTCTTTCATCCATCAACGACAATTTGAGCGTCGCGGACCGTCCAGGAGTCAGCGATCTTCTATTGCATCATCGAAATGTTGCGATTGACAACACTGATCAAATGTACCAAGCACTCGATCAAATTATTTCTGCCATGTCAAATCAATGTCTGCTGAACGGATCATCGGGCTATAAGATCGGAATAACAGCTGGTGGCTTTTCGCCATTCTCCACTAATACACGCGAAGCCAAAACAGAAGATATAGTCGATGCAACTGGAGAAATAATTCATCCTGATTTACAGCTCGATGAAGCTACAGGTCTGATTCTCCTAAAATCTGAAGCCAAGATACTTGAGAACGGGGAATTCATTCCCTGCTACGAGGACATGTTCTTCCATCCACAAACACTGGAAGCGCATAAAATCGCGGGAAATATTTTATATGACGCCGCTACTGGACGAATTTCCATTGCAGTAGATTCTGCCATTGCTGCATCAGACGAGTCAGAGTCACTCATCCCCCTTCTTCCTTATCCTCGTGATCACCTTGGAAATCCCCTTGAAATTGAATACTTAGATGCACCAAATCCAATGAAGCTCAAGTATGGAACAAGACTAGTGGAAAAATCTAGTGGCCTTGCCGTGCCAGTCCTCGCAATCACAGTTCACCCGAAAACAGGTCTCGTACATGCTCTTGGAGCAAGCGCACTATCCAACGTCACGAGTCTGAAAACACCTATCGAACGATACTTGGTATTCGATGATGAAGACGGAACATCCAAAATGGTTAATGGGTTGAAATTCGATGCCGATGGCAAGATCGTCCCTTCTTTCTTCTCGTCAATTTCCGTGACCCTTGAAGGAGGATTAAACAAAACTCCAGAATTTGTGCACGAGTTAGCGCTATCTAATGGATCTTATTGGGGACAACTCGAAGCTACAAAAGCAGCTTGTCTTGCGCGAGTTCTAGATTCTCTTGATGACTTGACTGAAAACTTGTCAACGACCCTGAACGATCCAGCAAGTGCGAGTGCATCAGCTCTCGAGCACTTCTCAAAACAACTCACTGTTGCCGTCAAACATCTGAATCTGTCAACGGATAAGCTAGTACAGGAAACATTCAAGCGTGTTCTAAATGTTACTCAACTAAAAGAAAAGATCACATCGGTTGAAGGAAACGGAGGAGTGTGCGGATTGTACGAGTTCGACTCTGGTAACATGTTCTTGCCAATTCTTATCGGCGAAAAAGTTCAAGACACAAAAGACGAGTCAGTTGCTATGCCAATTTTGGATGTCGAAATCGCCGATGATGGAAATCTCCTCCCAGTCTTCGGAACAACAACTGATCCATTCTCTGGAGAAAATATAGCAATCGAGCTTGGAGATGAGACTGTTGATGCGACCACTGCGGAGCAAGGTCGAATCGTAGGAGCATCTCGAGACAAAAAGACAAATACCATCTGTCCAACAGTTCAAGTTGGCAGTGCTCTTAACCCAGCCAAACCTCCCTTCGGTTCAGTTTCTGAGCTCCAGAACCATATCACAACTGTTAATTCCGCAATCGAGAAGCTTGTTAAAGCAAGTGAAACTGTTAGCTCGACGATATTCCAAGAAACAGAGTCGAAAATGACCATTAACGAGGGCTTGGCGGAGATCAAATCTGTATTGGAGGAAATGATTAGTGCCGCGGAAGATGTTCAAGGCTCAATGGAGATTGACATCGTATCCACTCTTGGAAAATTGATGTCTAATGACGTTCTCTACTATTTGGATCAAAACCCGACGGATGTATCGAACCACGCTAAAGATCTTTCAGCACTGGCCGGGGAAATGAAACAGACCATGAACAAATTTAAAACCCGATCGCAAGCTAACTTAGTTCGAAACTCTTTGTCAACATCATTGGGAAAATTCCGTTTCGAAATGATGAAGCTAAACCAGTCGCAAGTACTAATTCGACAGCAGCAGATTCTTGCAGAAAGTCGCCTTGTGACTGACTTTGGAACTCGAGCAGAAAGCAACATGTACTATCATGGTCTTTTTGTGAATGTTCACGTGAGCACTCGTGACGAGATGCTTCCTGTTCTGAAGAAGCTGGCAGAATATCTTGAAAAGGGACTGAGCATGTATCTGACGCCCGAAATGGTTGAATATCTGGAATCTGCCTGCGCAAAACTCAAATCTCGCGAAGTGGATGAAGTTATAACCAACATAAAAGAAAAAGTAGAAGAAATTCATTTCACCACCGACGCCCAACCAGCTGCCATGACCAGTAACGATGAAAATGAGCGGGATGAAAAGGCAATTCTGATTCATGAGGGTAATCAACAGAAAATGCGAATTGAAAACGCAGAGAGGTATCGTGAAGCCATCGAGAAGCTTGAGTCTGAGCGAGAGGCCTTCATTGACGAGAACATTCTTGAAGTCCAGACGATCAGCAAAAACGACGAGGAGTTCAACGCTCAAGCGGATCACTTCTCAGCTACTCTAGCCAAGATCGACGATGATCTACAATGGAACAACAGGCTTCTCGCTGAAGAGACTGCTCGAAACACCAAGCGCTCTTCTGACCAGGCCCGACCAGATGGAGCGGAAATTTACCTAGAGGATGATCTCAAGGCAGATTTGAGCGAAATCGAAGCACTTGAACGAAAAATGCTGGATGAAATCGATGGTTTTGAGGATTATGTCGAAGAAGCGAATGAAGACCTCGCTGATAAACTGAAAGGACTCAACTTTGAGTTTTCTTCAAAACAAGGCGACGAAGTCGACAATATCATCAATGAGTGCTCTGAAAAGATTCGAAAACGAAAGGGTCGACGAGCTCCTCGTGCTCTTTTGGAAACAGAACATGATCTTACTGTAATGTACGAGCAACTAAAAAAGGCGGCCGAAAACGATCCCGAGGCTCAACGTCTTCTTAGCGAGTTAGATGTCGTGTTCGACGCACACATTCTTGCTCGAAACGAGGCAAAGAGAAAACACAAAGATCGACTTGAAGCTCTTGCCCGGCAACGAGCTGCTCGTATGGCCGCAGCTAGAAAGCCAGAAGCGCTTACCAATGACATCAACGGTGAGGTGGAAGAAGTAAACAAGTCTTCTACTGTCAGTGCTGAAGAGGCGAAAATCCAAGAGCTCGAAAACGAATTCAATGAAAAAATCAACGAGATCAACAAATCTTGTCACAAGGACTCTGATGAGCTCGACGAGCAACTTCGAAATAGAAATTTGGCTGATGATATGATCAAGGTAATCATTTTTCCCATAGACAGTCGTAAATTTTACTCGTAGCTCCTATAATAAAAGCCAATGACTATAAAATTAAAAATGATAAACTCGATTTTAGGATCTGAAAATCCGAATGGCAAAGGTAGAAAAGAACCGGCAGCGACAAATCAAGGCAGCGATTGCGTTGCGCACAGCGAAACTTCAAGCGGCTAAACGACGAAAAGCAACAGCCGAAGCCTCTGAAGTGATGCAATCCATGGCAAACATTTCAGATCTTGGCGATGTCACCGAAGAAGACATTCGAAACCAGATCCTCGAAGAAGTGACAAACGGTAAAGATGCGAATCAGGCCGTCAAAGACGTTCTCCAAGCACGTCATCGACAGGAAATTCTTGATATGTCTCGCAGACATCAGTGTGAAATCGAAGCGGCAAAGAAAGTGGCGTTGAACGAAGCACGTGATGCAAGATACCTGGATCGCAACGCAATTGTGGAGCAGTTCGACCGGGACGTGTTGGAATTGAGCACAAGAGACATCGATGACGCAGAGTACGACGCTGAGTTTAAACGACTCAAGGCTCAGCTCACGGCAGAGTTGAAAGCATTTGACGAAGAAACGGAACGGTTAGGTGACAGAATCTTCAACGAAAAGCGCAAGGGACTTGATGTGAAACAATCGGCAGAGCATCTTGGCTTACTGGAACGTCAATTAAGCCAAATCGACGAGGAAATTCGTAAATGTACAAGTGATGCGCAAATTCAGTACGAGCTTCAGCAAAACCGTCTAAAAGCCCAACAGAAGCACCAAGCGGAGATGGACGAAGCTGCCCGACAAAAAGCTCTGGAAGAGGAAGAACGACTTCGGCAACAACAAGAAGATTTGTTGAATAAGAAGAATCGATTGAAATCGGACAAACAATCGGAGAAAGAACGCCAAAAAGCAGCCGAGGAAGCTGAAAAGGCGAGATTAGAGGCAATGGTTCTGGCGAATGAAGAGCGCGCGAGAGTCAAACTCGAAAATGAGAGAATACAAATTGAAAGCTCGAATAAGAACGACTCGGAAAAAGAAAAACTCCTGCGTGAACTTGACGCCAAGCATGCAAAACAAGCAGCTGATCGGGCAGCGCAAACCGACAAGGCAAGGAGTGAGCTTGAAAAACGACTTGCAGCTAGAAGAGCGCGTGCAGCGGAATATGCTGAAGAAGAATCGCTCGCGGAGGAGGAAATTTCCGAGACGCCAGCGCAGATTCTTATAAAAAGTGAGCAGCCTCAGCAGAAGAAGTCCACAGTTGATCATAGCCAGGTTCTCCTTAAATCTGGTTTGATTGAAGATCTCTCAGCGCTTGAAGCGATTCTAAAAGCTTCGATAAGCTTACAGACGGGAGACAATTCGCAATCTGCTCACTCAGATCTATTCCTTGCCAAGCAAGATCAGCTGAGAAAGACTTCTCCTGGTCTGGTGATCATTCATCCTTCTGATCTTTCTACCCTTGAGTTCGTCGGTTACCGACTATTCCAGCGTCAATTTGAGTTGCTTTCGCGAGTTTTCCATCTCGAACCTATCACGATTATGATTGCCAACGAGTTCCCCGCTCAAGAGGAAAGAAAATCCTTCGCACCATCGTTCTACAGGTAATAAACCTCAATTTGATTTGAAAATTTTTATTGACGACAACAAGCCATAAAACATGTTTTTAGTTATCAAAATGGCATCGCACTTTTGGACCAACAACATCTCAAGTCCTCGGGACTGATGTCAGTGATGGCTGCTCATCTAGCAAGTCACCTGGCCGCCGATTCACATTTCATCGACTCTGACGTTGTCTTCAAGAGAACCTTTTTCCGCGCAGTCAGCCTTTTGTGCGCGCAGATACCCGCCGAAAGCCTCCATTCTTCCACTGGTGAAGAAATTCTTGACTACACAAGCAAGGGTCAAAAACTCCGTGAAGCAAAATACAAGGAGCACCTTCGAAACGCGCCTCAGGCGAGCTCACATATCAAACATCAGAGAAGCGTCACGGAGAACAAGGCGAAAACAACGCAAAAACTCGGACAAGGTACAATTGAATTTCGATAAAAAATATTCAACAAATTTAGCTCTAGAACTCAAGCATGACATCGTCCTCAGTGGAGAAAATAAAAATTCGAGCGCTGAAGATTACTTTGATCGCTTGTGTGCCCAAATGTTCGATGCTTTGCAAGAGGAAGATGAAGACAGAATTCAAGCATTGCAGAAAAAACTCGAAGCAGCAGCTCTATAAACCTTCAAAAACAGAAAACAAAAGTTCAATTTATTTTATTTTTGTAAATAAACATTGTTATTTTCTCAGTCAATCATTTGATTACCGCAATCCGCAATAATGATCGATCATCATGGGAACTTGAAAATAAAGTCCTGTGAGTTCGTAACATTATTTGCCTTATTTGGAGAAAGCCGGTCTCAAAGAATGTAGACCTCAATAAAAATTCTCCTGGCTGTCTACTTTCGTCGTGTACCAATCACCCAGCAAATGTGAAAAACACCTAAAACCTCGGCTTCAAAATGCCATTTACGTTTTGATTATTTTACGAGCGCATTCCGGCTATCAATCAGACACCCACCAGATGCTTTATGATGTCAGCTGGTTGTTAAAGCCAAGTTCTTACGGTTCATTGCGGTTTTACGCAATCCGATGTTTTGATAACTAAATTTTATCCACAAAGCATTTTCTGAAATGATAATGTTATTATATGATTGATATAACAAGTTGTACTTAAACAACAAGTTTAAACCAATTGATTTAATGCTTTCCGAAAATTTGATTGTATAAAAAAGAAAGATAATAATAATCCGCGCGATTCTGAAAGAGGCGGGAGAAGAACCTTAGGTTCTCTGGTAGAACCAGAGAGGCAGAACGGCCTCTATCAATTGCGAAGCGGGTGGGCGTTGAAGCGGGAAGGGACCTCATCTCAGCGTCAAGGCTGACAATTGTTGCTCAAACACCTCTACCTTAGGTACTCTCATTATACTTCTCGCTAATTTAGATAAAGAATTTCGAACAAATAGTTTTTCCTGCTGATAAAAAGAGAACACTTATGAATTGATTATTTGAACTGATTGATGTATTCTGGCAACAACGAAGAAAAAATGAAATGTGCAATTAGAAAGATAGAAAAAGAAAGGAAGGAAGAAAAGTCAAATCCGTAGCAGGTTCGTCGTCGGTTTTAAACTAAAGCCGGTTCACTCCCGAAGGTTTGTTCAGGGGCACTTGCAGGCACCAGTGACTCGGACGTCGACGAGCTTGGTGACGGTAACGATGGAGACTCGGGCATCGAGAACGATGCTAAAAGAAAAGAGTTAGCGGTTTGTTCAATATTATCCTATCTCGACTTACTCGGAGGCCATGTTAATTTCTGGGGCTTCGAAGCAGATTTCGTCCTTGGCCATTTTGAAAAATTTGCTTTATCGATATATCTAGAGTTGATATATTGAATATGCCACGGATGCGGCTTGATTTTATAGTTGAAGCTTTTACGATGTCCCTCGGAACACAGATCACCAGCGCCGGGAGAGGGCGATGAGTGCGAAGTGGATAAAACAAGCGGCAAGGGAAGAAGAACCTCAGTTGATTACTCACAAAAACTAAAACTTTATCAATATGCCAAAGAACGAGATTTGCGTCGCTTCCCCCGAGGTCGTCATGCACGGAGAGTAAGTTCACACCCTTATTTCAAAAGAAAAGCTAGCCCACAATGTTTTTTTTTTAATAATTTTTAACCATTTTATTTCAGCATCAACCTCCATGCCCAGGTCGCCGTCGTCACCAAGGCCAAGCTCGATGATATCTCCATCAAGGGCGACTGCAAGTGCGATTAAGAAACTTCTTTTTTCTTTTTCTATCTTTTGTGTTTTTCGACAATCGACTCCGTTCTGGACACTTTTGCGCCCCTTTCTGCAATAGGTTACTTTTGACTCTTGCGCGGATAGGGAACGCTTTGTGCTCGGCGCGGTTTCGTGACAAACCTTCTTTTCCTTACCTTTTCAAACCTTTACTGTTTATTTACCACTGATTTTTATGGCAACAACGGACGATAAAACTAAAAACTGTTGTTTTTTTCTTTTTATGCAGGAAAAAAGATAGGATTAACGAGTTATAGATTTCCGAAAAGATTTTTCGCATCTTTGAAATCATAGAAGACTCTTGAAACTAATGAAAATTTGGTCACTCGAGACTCTTTTAACGATCAAAGCCTAGACTTGGACTCATAATTTATAAGTGATAAAGGAAGATCGTAAATAAGGCCAGACATCGTGAAAAAAAGATGGCGGGCAGGAATACGTTTCTTAGCGGATTATTTTCAGTCCAAGTAGCAGAGAAAGACTGCGCCTGCCAGTAAATCTATATTATATAGTCTATATAATAAAGACTTTTTAGCAATGACTTATGGGCAATAAATTATGGCAAATAAGTATGAGCAAATTTTAATTTGGGAGAACTATCAAAATCGATTTATGTCAAATTCTTGAGCACACTTTCAAGAAATGTATGAAATAAGAAGCGGCAAGTCGACTGGATACGTCAAATTTATCAAGAACCCGCCGATGATCGAGGAGAAGCCGGTTTTACGAGCGCCGCTTTAGCGAATGACAAATTTGATGAAACAGCTATTGAACTTGAGCTTCTGAAAATACTAGCTCATCTATTATTACAAAATGCTGGTCAAAATTTTGTCTGCAAAGAAAGATACGGTCATTGTTTTAGAATCATTCGTTGTTGCCGGTAAAAATTCAAATCGCATAGTTAAACAGTTGAAGGTAAGGAAAAGATGCTGAAATCATTGATTTTTCAAGTCAAACAGCAGGTGTCAGAAAATGCAGAAGTAAAAAACGATCGAAGACAATTTCTTAATCGCACTTGCAGTCGCCCTTGATGGAGATATCATCGAGCTTGGCCTTGGTGACGACGGCGACCTGGGCGTGGAGGTTGATGCTAGAATAGAATTGTTAAGTTATGCGATGAAAAATGTTTTTAGGCAAAGGAGACTAAGGAAAAGTAGTGGTACTTACTCTCCGTGCATGACGACCTCGGGAGAAGCGACGCAAATCTCGTTCTTTGGCATTTTAAATTTGTTTTTGGTTGTTCAAATTTTGACAATTTTTCCAGTCTCCGACCCTCACATTTATAGTGGTTTCATATGTCGCCATCTACATGCTCCCATCTAAGAGCTAGAGGACCGTGGATGCTGTCAATTAGCCGGCATGTCGTAAAACATTTTAGATAAAACACGCGCTCAGACTAGAATTCATCAGTTTATCCTTGATACTCAAAAAAACTTTACCAAAATGCCAAAGTCCGACGAAATCTGCTTCGAAGCCCCAGAGATCAACATGGCCTCCGAGTAAGTCTTTTAAATTCCACGGAAGATCAAAGTTCTAACTTTTCAATTCTAGCATCGTCCTCGATGCCCGAGTCTCCATCGTCACTGTCACCAAGCTCGTCGACGTCCGAGTCACTGGTGCCTGCAAGTGCCCCTGAACGACACCTGTCTGACAGACACTGATTGCAATTGGCTAACGATCGGCTAACGGAACTGACAAACGATTCTTGCTCTCCTTTTATATTTCTACCATCTTTACAGATTCATTATTTCATTCGTTGTTGCCAAATAAATCAAGTTGTACAAAAATAATATCTCATTCTCGTCATTTCTCAGAACTAAGGAGCGACAAGCAGGTGATTACTAGGTTAGATCTTACATCTTCGTGTTAACCCCGCGACGTTACGAAGTAGTATTTGGGATAAGGCAATTAGCCCAGCAGTTCTGGACCAGAGTATTTGGACCAGGAACCCGAAACCAGATGTAGACGATGGAATATTCTAACATGGTTTACATAGCATTCAATAATACCCATTTTATACCGAATTATCGTGTTTTTGATGATAATAGAATTTCTTTGATCAATCTTCCGGCGGTAACTTTTATGATGATAAATGGATAACTCGTAATTCGCAGCACCAGATCGTCGAGAATGAAGATCATTAATTTCTTTGATGATGGATTAACAAAAAAAAAATAGTGCTTACTTCGGCATAGGCCACGTGAGTCTATTCTAAACGCTTTTCTAGGTTTAAAAAGGAGCTCTTGCACCTGAACCTCTTTTTGACAAATGAGCGCTCAAGCTAAAAGGGTCGCGCCAGGCGCTTGTGGTCGCCTCAAAGGAATGCAATACGATTTCTTCTCTCCCTTTTGCTCACGTGTCTTGACGAATACAGAGGACGAATGCGCATGGCTTTGGAGTTTCTAAAGTAAAAACCTCATCAATTTGTCTGTCTTACGCGGCCGCGATTATGTATTCAGGAGGCTGTGCACATGTGGCTGTCAGCCCTAGCGAAGGAGAGGCTTATTTTTACTTGGCCAGCAAGGACATTATCAGTTTTGAATTACTGTCAGATAGACACACAAGGTAACTGGGTAATTATAATTTTTGCTGAAGTCTAAGCATTGTTTTGAAGTACAAGTGTAGTAGATAACTCTTTCTAAAAATACCATTGCTTTCAAAAAAGATTTTTTGTATTTTGCCATATTGTTAATTTCTGATGGGCCTTTAATTTGACCTCCGATGCAAAATTTCGATATCATCCCCGTCATAAGACGAGTGTTGCATTAGATAAGACGAGGGTCCGGAAAATTGATAAACGAACCAATTTAACGAGCAGCTCTCCGTCTTTTTTTATCATAGAGGGGCTGAGTTGAACATCCAGACGGTATAAGTAGGCCTCGGACGAAAAAAAGACGATTTTCACCATCCGGTCATCGTACGGGAATAGGAGTGGGCTCATTCGAAAGCTCTTGATAAGGGCTTTCTTTTTGACCGATAGAAAAACTGGGCCCTCCCTTTCTGTTTCGAGTTATTTTGAAAAATAATTTTCGAAGCTTACCTTCAAAATCAAATATCTCGAAAAAGGAGGACAAAAAGAGGACAAAAAGAGGACAAAAAGAGGGTCCAGTTTTTTTATAAATCCAACAGAAAGCCCCTTTTAAGAGCTTTCGAATGAGCCTACTCTTGTTACCCTACGACGACCGGCTAGTGGTGATGATTTTTTACGTCCGAGGCCTAGGTATAAGGGCTCTTATAAGGACCGCAAACTCGACAGTGTGGAGATCCGATGGCGGACATCGTTAAATGCGAATTTTACTTAGATTTTCTCAGAGATGTTACTTTTATTTTATTTTTAAACGTCCTCTATCTTTTGTTTTAAAATTATTGTTCAGCCAAATTCGTTTTTCTTTTTCAAAAAAATGAACAAGAACAACCTATCAATCCAGACCGAAAACCGAGTTAACGATTTGCCCTCACTCTTATTCGCGGATTTCTACGCTAATCTAAAATCGAAGAACCGCTCGATACAAGAAAGCTTCTTGTAGCATCAACATCCGAACAATGTCATTTCACTTTTGGTATTTGATTTTAGGAACCTCTAATGCTTACATTCTAATTCGCGATGGACTTTCCTTAAGAGCCCGCTTTGTATCGCAAACACTGTCCAACCAGGTCGTTAACAAAAGGGCGTCTAAACACTGAGAAGAATTCAATGTCGACGTGTTTGGAAGGTAGCTAGAGATGAGCTGAGGGGATATTCTTATAAGCAGGTGACTTTAGTGCGGCGAAATCAAAGCAGCTGGCTTCCGCCAAACACGTTTCAAAGTCGCACAAGATTTGCCCGGTGCTGTTCTACATACTCCCAAGCGCACTTTTCTTTCGCGGTGGCGCTTGAAAAATCTCAAGCGACTTTTCTTAATTTGACTAAAAAGTCGCGAAAGATGATTCAACCAAATCAAAATTCATAATTTTAGAAACTTTTTAGTTCTCTAAAAATATAAAAAAAAAGAGTCAAAGTCAGTCAATTTTCCCCAAAAAATCGACCTCCACCCCCTTAAAATCGCAAAACAAGCCCTTGTCTCATAAATCTCGAACCGCAGTTGAACTAAGACAAATCAGCAGGACCGTTGTTGTTCGATGTTCAAACACCAGTTTTATGCATCTTTTGCATCCACCGAAGCAACCGGCTTGCAAGTTGACTTGCTTGTTACGTATATTTTGCACCGCAAAAGGAGCTGCTTGAGGAAATGCACAATAATGTGATAAGAGTTTGTGAGGTCGCGGCGATAGCGTAACTCGATTTAGAAGGAGCAATAGGTTCACTCAACCGGGTGCTTCTTATCTACTGTAATTTTTTGAGCCCTGCTGATGCTACTGTAGCTCTTTTTCTTTCGTAATCAGCGGAATGAAGAGAGTCGATAAGGATAATTTTAGAAACAGAGCGATTCCAGATCTTCATTTACCATTTCTTTCCAATACAAAAATAAAGAAAGAGAGATCCATCTCTTGAATCGTCAGTTTTCAAAATTACTTCATCGCTTCTGATAACTTATCAGTTGAAGCTCAAGTAACATTCAATCTTTATCCGACATTTTCTGAAAGAAAGATTCAGATAAGTAATCTGAGATAACTTCTTTTTTGTAGACGAAGCTTTATTCAATGATTGCCTTTACTGAGTAAGAGTCAGTAAGTATAGACAAAACTGGGACGTATATTGCAAAAACTTCAAAGATAACGAGGTATTTATATGTCAACTGGTGAAATTCCACTAAATTCGAACGGAAATGTATCTTGTCGTTGGATCAATAATTCTAATTTCTATTCCAAATATATTCGTTAATGGAATGACAATTAATCCAGAAATAATTGATGGACATGGGTTCAAAAAACTCTTTTGGTAAAAATAGCTTAATGGCCTTCTTGTTGGATAATTGTCAAAGAATGAACCTTTGGATCATAAAACCGCGTCGGATCTTTGAAGTTAGCGAGAACCAAGGATCGTAAAGCGAGTTCTTATTGATTTCGCATTTTTCAGCGGGAAATACCCCCGCGAGGAAGCCCGTAAAAGTACCACGCGCCCATGTTGGCAAGCTGGCCTAGTCGGCGCCGGCGAATCGTAAAAAGGCCCGTTATATTTATGGAGGAAGCTCTATTTATTATTCGATTTTCGGAATACGAATTTATTGGACACCAGCTGGGCCATCTGCTCGAGTTCAGCAAAAATGGCAATCCATAGTTAATTTTATTGGGACCGAAAATACTAAAACAAGCATTTGCCGGGTTTTCTTCTGATTAAATTCCAAGGAGAAATTCCAAGTTTGTGTGTGATTATTATTAACACAGTGAAGAAATTCCAACGAGGTGGAACAACGTGGCGATTGTGTGGAGAAGTGATTCTAATCCCGTCTTTAGGCAATCTTATCACAAATACACAAGTCCCAGTTCTTTGAGTCCTCTTTATCGGGGAGGGTCAGGACTTTCCATGAACTTCTTAGAGTTTCAAAATAGCCTTGTTTTTCAAACTTGTCGGCCCTTTCCTTCCAAAAGCAAAGAAGGTCTTGGAGTTTGAAAATTATTGCTTTTAAATAGATAACCATTTGGGATGCCAAAGTAGTCACATGATTGTCCAGGGCTGACATCATAATCGTCTGAAAATTGCCAGTAAAGTCGGTCTCACATTCTTGCATTATTTTCACATTATGGCATTTGCGAATCTCCGTCCAATTTTCGACATCCTCTTTCGACTGGACTCTTATTGTAATCGGCAAATGGGAGAGATTAGTCATATGCACGTTTTTCGTAACATTTCTTTCTGTCGAATATTGAGGGCCAAAATGCGCATGTTAGGGAAGAGACCTTTTAAAAAGCAGAATTTATTGGGGTTTGAAAGATGGAGTCAAGTGCTGAATTAGATCTGGGAAGGATACGGTATTTGCTCGGCCAAATGAGCAAGCGTG
Organism: Oikopleura dioica; assembly: GCF_907165135.1. Taxonomy (NCBI): domain Eukaryota; kingdom Metazoa; phylum Chordata; class Appendicularia; order Copelata; family Oikopleuridae; genus Oikopleura; species Oikopleura dioica. The sequence continues at coordinate 12,087,905 of NC_137292.1, forward strand.
GCGATTTTCGGGCAGTGACACCCTTATTTTTTCTGACAAAATGAAGGTTAAAAAGGCGAAGATGCCTAAATCAAGATAAGTCTGCTTTTTCAAAAGAATCTTCGGGGCAAATTCTGACCTCAACGGAGGCAAAAAAGGAAGTAAATCGGAGAAGCAGCAATCAACCCGTTGAAAGAAAAACAGAAAACGTCGCTTATCGCTAAAAGTTTTGAAAGTAGAAAAAGTCAGAAAACAACTCCGCTAAGCCGGAAACTGAGACGATAAGAAGACAAGACTTGAAAGGGACTCTATAAAAATATTAGCTCATCGGCGAAAAAAAGAGTGATTCTGAAGCAAGATCAAAATTTGCTTATTCCATTATTATTTTGAAACTTGCTCTTCATTAAACCCCAAATGCTCTCAATCTTTCTGTGAGTCAGCTCTCTTTGCCACTTTGTAACTATCGATTTTCTTTTTTTAAACATGCGTCAAAACAGTAATTACTTACGAGCAATACACTCGAAAATCCTCGAGATTTTTCTCCGCGCAAGGTGCAATTTTCTTTTAACTCCGCTAATTCGCCGGCTTCTGAGTTTCTGAGTTTGAAAAAGTGACAGTTCAAAGCACCTCTGAGCTTGGAAATGTCTATCCAGTGACGAGTTAAACTCTCGGGGAGATCCTTGGAAATGGAATACGGAGGTACAAAGTAGTAAATTGGAACGAAAATCTGTAATCTACGGATCAATCAATAGGATTGACATGGACAAGGAAACGACCACGCAATTGATTATTATGGATTGAACAGCTGTCACTTGAATTTCATGACTTCTTACGTGTACTGGATGAGTTTTGTTCATTATAGACTATAATTTATAGTAAAATTTTTTTTGAAAGTAAATGGCCGATCCTTCGTCCTTATCACTTTTCACTCGAGTTCTATATTTCAAGTACGAACGATTTATTTAAAATAAAGAAAAAGAGCTAGAAAAAGCGCTAGACGGCCAAAGAGGCACGCGGTTTCCCGTTTTTCTCGAAGATGGGAAACTAAAGAGACCGCCGCAAATTATCTCGGCGAAATTTGAATTCTCCTAACGATCCCTCAAAAACACATTTTTCTCCCATTCCGGATCTTTTTGCTCAACGTTTTTTATGATGACGCATTTGTTTTTATGATTATTATTTAATTCAGTAAATAAATAAGGGATTTACAGAGTAGAAAGTCGAAGTAGCGGGAATTCTTGCCGTAGATTTTCTTCTGACTCGAATTTCAATGATTCGTAGCTTTCATCAGCTTTATTAAATTTTAGATTTGCGCAAATGTAAAACTTCGAGAAGTCATTTTAAAAATGAGTTGCACTTGGTTTGGACCTCTTTTTAACCCTTCAAATGGCCAGAAGAGGGCGCCAAACACATTTGATTCTCAGCGGGATAGAATCAAGATCTGCCCTGGTTCGATGGTTTTCAAGCTACTGATTATCATCTACAAAGAGCTAATTTGGTTCGTCCCAAAAACTAGTAAAAACGGAACAAGTCTTTCTACGACTTCTCCTTGGTTACATAATTTTTCATTTTAAAAACCACTAGAACCTGAGTCGAGATTTTGGGTCTAAGAAATCACAACGTGATAAGGATTTGATAAGAGGAAGTCATTTATGCCCCCAATTGGCGATTTCCCGAGGTGGTTATGTAACTCATTTCAAATCGAAGATGCGATCATTTGCTGCGAATTCAAGGCACGGACCTGGCAGTATCTGATATGAAGTCAGTTGCGAGTTCCAAGTGACGTTTCCACTCTGAATGCAAAGTTGACACCGAGTTACTAAGACTCTTGTCGCTGCTTTGAATTTTTTCCTCTTTCTTTTTTTAAATTCTGTTCTGCTTAAAAGTTATAACATTCTTACGGCGAGACAACTACTGTAAAAAGAAGGAATGTCGAGTTCAAGTGCTTTTTTCGAAATAAAATGTAAATAAAAGTGAACTTGACGCCATCTGAGAATCCACGTAACTTGTGGAATTATTTTTAGCGTGAAATATCACTGTGGTTGTAGTACAACTCTCCATGCTAATTTCAGGAACAGCTCCCTCCTCAGCTCGAGCTCAGACAATTTGATAAGCACTAGCGTTCGCCCACAGCCCTGTATTAGAAAAAAACCTCGATTGTGGTCAAAAATAACGCATCCGCTTTAATCAGCAGCCAGGGCCAATTTCGAACAATTTAAAAATTTTTGCCCTTACCTCGAAAAATGAGCGAACTTGTGGGTCGGCCTTCTTTGAATCTGAGCTAGCAAAATACGATCATTAAATTTTGTGGATGTGAACACTTTGCTACGGCCCTTGAGTTGACGGGTTAAATTGAAGAAGTCGCCGGCGTCGATTTCCGGAATTGGTGGTTTTGGGTCTGAAAAAAACACTATTTTTGTGAATTTGAAAATTTAATTAGCAATAATTTGCATAAAAAAGGATACTTACTAGCACTGAGCATTTGTCTAGCTCGTTCCTTGTCCGTTGTACTCTGTTTTCGTTTCCTGAAAATGTTAGAAACAATTTATTTTGAAAGTGTGGAAGTGAACAAGTTTGGATTCGCGTGATTTTTCGAAATTATGCGAAACACGTGTTCGATAATATTGAATCCGTAACAAGCTGTGAATCCATTCTTAGAACACTCGAAATCTGACTAATTCTTAAACGATCAGCAGGAGCAGTTTCTTATCGTGTTCAAAGGTTACCAAAGGAGTGCGATAAGCGACGAGGGGTTAAGGGAATTCCCTTACACGCCACAAGTAATTTTACAACATTCTAAAATCATTATCGAACTCTTTGATAACCTCTCATTCTTGTCCTAATTGTTAAAATATTCGTCCTAGTTTCTCCAAAAACAACATAAAACATGAACGTTAGTCGATTGTGCAACACTTAATTTTTGAGCAGATATATCAAAGAAGATCATATTTTACGTTTTTACCGTTTATATGAGCTTCGCTACAGGCCTCGTCATCCTTTTGACATTTCGCTTTTTCTTGCTTTTGTCTTTGTAAACGATGAGAAATTCCAGTGTCAAAATTTTTTACCACGAAGATATTTCACACGTAAATTTGAACCAGTATTGGTTCATTGTAAACACGCAATGCTGGCTAATCAGGTACTGATTGCCCTGTATGTTACAGTTCTACTTGCAGAAGAATTTCTTCTCCGCGCTTTTTCATTCTTGAAATCGCGAATTTCAAGAATCAAAGCTGATTTTTGGCCATTTTTTTCTCACAATTTTCTGAATTGAACGATCGTCGCTATCAGGTGTTGGAAACTGTATCTGAAGAAGAGCAAGCAGGGGACGACCATAACCTAAAATCGTTGATTTTGAGAAGATTAAAGGTATTTTGATTTTGAAGCGCCATAAAAACTATTTCAGACTTTTTAATGAGATAAAGCGGTCGCTGTAAAATCATCAATAAAATCAGCCTCAATGAAAGAAAAAGGCCGACATTCCTATGATTTGAAATGAAGATCACGTTTTTGTTATTTCTTGTGACGTGAGATAAAGTAACCTGCCCGGACGCTTTAGGACAGTGATCTTTTTTCGAGGGGATCTGCTTCACTTCAGGACGGAAGTGGCACGTGACGCGGCCGGACAGATGAGACGTGCTCGGAAAAATACCACCAGAAAATGGTCGACATTGGGATAGAACAACTTCCGCAACTTACTCAAAGTCAAAAAACGAAGCAGAGGGAAGGCTTCAAACCTTCCAAAACCGGAAAAACTTTTCGGAAAACTTTCTAAACCTGTCTTTTTTGATTAAAAAATGACGACAAATTTGAGTAAAATTTTTAACCAATCAGATGTCCGCATTCAGCCGCTAGTCCAATCAGATTTTAGGAAAAACTTGAGTTATTTTTCGCATTTTTTGTCGATTTGGGTATGTAAATTTTTCATCATTGACTCAAGTGGAGAATAACTGCGCTAAAAAGTCCTCAAAAAAGCTTATTCAAAAGCTTAAAAAGCTCTTAACTTGCAAATTTCAATGGAGATTTATTCGATGAGCCCCCGAAAAGCAAGCTCTTTTATTTATTGTTGGCTTTAATCTTGCCTTTGGGAAACTTTCAAAGCGCAGGTCGCAGTCCCTTATCTCTTGTGCCTAAGGTTCCTTAATTCGCGATTTGTCGATTTCAAATCCGCCACAAAGACGTATTGAAGGGATCTTTCTAAAGCACAGATAAGGGATTAATTTATAAACGTGAATGGAGACACTCTGTGAGCTAAATAGCTACCGGTTGATAAAAACTAGCAACGAGCCGGGCGAGTCGGAATCTGACTTGTAAATCCGGAAAGACACAAAGAATTTAACGAAACGCACTTCAAACAGGTGAATAATATGATCAGGTTTCTCGCTAAATAACTGTATCTTACCATTGACCACAAGGAGACAAAAATAGCAGCTGCGATTCTCTGCATCGGCCACTGACTGACAGAATCTTCTGAATCTAAAAAAGTAGATTTGAGAAAGCCTCTTTCTTCCCCCGTTATTTGCGGCGTTTTGAAAATTAAACCCAAAAGATGTGGCCAAGGGAAGTGATTAGTATTCTTAATCTGGCAGATTTAACCACGTGACGCTCGATGTGAGGTTGGAAGAAGGATGCAAATGAATTAAAAAATAGTCTACGGTAGATAATCAACCCTCGGCCGAGTGGCCTGTGCTGACCTTTTCGGTGCAGCTTACAGTTAACTTATCCAAAGATGAGTTAACAATTTTTGGCGAAATGATATTCACATTTTTTTTTTCGTGTAAACGTTCAAGTTCGCCTGAGCTCCTTTTTATAAAAAAATGGCCAAAAGGGAGGCTAATCCAAGACGTGTCAAATAATGGTCAAAATGCGCGAAGAGGTTAAACAGGCGCCTCGGAATCCTCCTTATCATAATCTATGTAAAGTGGGTCGTCTCCTTAACTCACAAATCATAATCCAAGTACGTGTTCGTGTTTCTCAACTCGACGCCCTTATTAACCCTTTTGCTCAGACTGCTCCCAGACAATTGCAAAAATTAATACTGCATTAGCTCGTGTCATTTCTCGCTCGGTCACTCTTTCGAAATCTTGGAAGAAAAAATATAGCAGGAAACGATGATTACGAGCTGGTTATTGCTAAGAAACGTGCCTTGAGTAGCTTTTTAATTAGCCTTTTTTCGATATCAACAGCTGCGTATAATTATGATCGGTGCATTATAAGTAACAACTTGCACTTATAAGCATTTCTGATTTTCCGAGTGCCCCACTCTCTAAGTTGATTAATTATTATTGCAAGGTTCCAGAAAGCCAAAATTAAATTTGGAAATAAAATCTCGTGCCAGCTGCTTTTTATCCCTCCAGAAAAAAACTCGTGATTATCGGATCAAAAGGCCACGTCTCTCTCCATTTTTTAAATTTACCCATCTCAGGTGCTTTCTCTAGCTTCATCCTTTCTTTCTCTTCTGAGCTAGTAATGACAGAAGTTGGGCTAAAACTCGAGCAAAATATGGGACCCAGTGCGGCTGAATCTCTTATTCAAAAGGCCGTTCATAATTGAAGCCGGGTAAAAAGCAGATCTCGAGGCCAATATTATTGACAAAATAATCAAATTAAAATTAACTTTCACTTACCTTTACTGTCGTTTGCCATGTTTATTTTCTTTCTGACTGTAGGTTTATCTGTTTTTAGAGCAGAAGGACGTGTCAGTAACGAAACGGAATAAATAACTCGATTTTCATCTGCCACAAAATAGACAAAAAATCAATTGAAATGAGTGAAATGCATTTCAAAGATTGCCCAAGCTCAATAATCCCGAAATAATCTTTTTCAAGCAAGATTTATGTACATGTCTTCCTCTCACCGATGAATTTATATAGATGCACTTTGACACCTGACGAATGAAGGGTTGAAATGTGTACATTCATTTGAATAATGCAGTAAAAGTTATACTTAACAATTTCTGGCCAGAAAAGGAGTGATAGTTGAGGTATATGTCCGTTAAAGTAGGAACACGCTTTTCTAATATTTGAACTGTTATTTGATTTATTAAGACAATCGGGAGTTCACGGTCCCCAATTTACGTAACCCCTCATTGTTGTTGTTCCCTTATTTACCCCAGGTAAATACGAATTTAGCTGATCTTGTTTGACTGACTCTAATTCCATCAATTCCGATATTGAGAAAAAAATCATAAATGAAAAAATGATTTGGGACTATTTATTCGGTACTCAGAAAGCAGACCAAAGGAGCGGGCAAAAACGAGTAAAAGTCGCATCTAGAATTTTTGGAGATTTGCCTCGAGTAGCTCAATAAACGATAAGAGCGCGATTTGCGGAGGACTCCATTTCAGGTCAGTTCGGAAATCCCCCCTCGAAGATAAACAAAACCTTAAATTCCCTCCTTTTTGATAGTTATTTTTGTTTTCTTCCCGCTTCTTTTTAATCTTTCTTCAGCCTTCGTTTTTCGTTGTTCTGTTACTTTCTAATTTCATTATTCAGAAACCGCCCGCTCGAGGATCCACAGCAACTTCAGTCTGTTGAAATAGAATCCAAAGAAAAAATCCGCCGGAGCGTACTCTGCGGTAAAGAAGGTCTCTGGAAAGGAAATTCGGCTAAAGAAAAATCATCTTTTTCATAATAATGATTCACTACAAAAACTAAGAATTTACCGAGTTACAGTTCCCCCGGATGCGCCGCAAACGATCCTGGCATGTTTCGAAAACGGGTTGAAAATCTCACGTGACCGCGTGGTCTGCGGCCTGCCCCAGCTGAGTGATTACAAAAAACGAACCTTTATTACTCTAAATTATGCTTCGATCGACAACAAATGGCCGTCATCTTCTATTTTCGCGAAAATAGACGAAAAGCATTTAGAACGCATATTTTTCGACCCCCTTGCTCGTTTTGTAAACTTCAATTACAATTTTTCCATAATAATTATTCCCCATAAATCATCATTTCTGGGTGAAAATAAGGGTGGTCTTAGGTCGCAAAGGAGCTAAATTTATGTCAATTGCTACCCACTTTCTGACTCATATTTAAATTCTAGACAAAGAACTCTGGTTAGGGTTAGGGTTAGGGTTAGGGTCAGTCATGTAGTCATGTCACTAGTCATGTGGCTAGCTTTAACCCACCCGGGAGTTCTGACCCTCTAAGTGCTCAAGAAGGTGTCCTTTTAAAAAATTCCAATCTTTTTAAACCTCTTTTTTTCGATAACGCTCCAAAACTGGATTTTTAAAGCGTCCAAGACTCCCAATTTTCTCAAGCTGTCTTGACTCACGTTTGTTTTATCTGTTTTATAAAGCTTATTTCCTCAAGACTTGAACTCACCGTTTAAAAAAAGGGATAAGAATTACGAAAGGTAGCGCGAGATGCGGTAATTTGTTGGTTTAGTTATCAACTGGCGCGCGTGAGGAAGGTGTCCTTTACAATTCAAGGGGGCCCTTAATTTCGCTCAAATAACTTGCTCGAGCTCAAACACTTCATGCGGCACCTGGCCATTTTCAAACTTCTAAAGGTTCTTCCTAGAATTTCGGCGCTTATCATATAATCAGATTATAATCCTTAGTAATAGAAAAGCTTTTTTTGTAATCTCCGGAAGTCCGATGGAACGTACAAAACAATCACTTATGATCAACTAAACGAAGACATTCAAATGGCTGCGAAGGCCTTTCAAAAAATGGATCTCCTTCCAAAAGAAGATAAATTCGCCATTTTCAGTCAAAACTGCTACCAATACGACGCTGCTATTCTAGGAGGAAAGGTGTCTTGCTTAAAATTACCGTAAAATGCCTTTAGAAAGCTCTAGGTTCACAAACGTTGACGGAAAAGTTTGTCGTTTGTGACATTCCCTCGGAAGAGAAAAAACGAGGAGGAGTTAAATTTAGAAACATCTGATCGTGCTTCTTTGCATATCTTTTGCAAATTGTGTTATGGAAAGTTTTATGGAAATTTTCGGCAAATTTTAAACCGCGCCCAGCGTTTTTTTTCCTCAACGACAAGGTTTAGAAAATCGAATCAGATCACGTGGGACAAATAGAAATGCTTATCATCCATTTTCTATATTATCCTTTTATTTTTATAATAGTCAAAATTGTCATGTGAATTAAGACTTGAGAATGCTAAAATCGTTTGAGCTTTTTCGCAAGGGCCAAAATAGAAATAATGGAAGAACAAAGTAGACCCTTTGTCCACTCTTAAATGACACCTCCTGGCAGGCTACTACCGCAACTTGTGTAACGTCAGTCCAGGGATACGTAACGCTGTGGTAGACTCGCTCTTTCCACTCCAAAAAATCAAAGTTCACGCGCAAAACAGTACTCCTCGGCGTGACAAAAAAGTGTGAGCAGTTTTCCTTCTGCTTATCGCATTTATCGGGGTTCTGGAGGCTCCCTCCAGTCGGTATGTATGGGCTGCAATTTTCAAGAGGAGATAAGTCCACCCGACCAAACGTAATTCTGCGGTCGCCTCATCCTTTTTTTCGTCACCGCTGCACGCGATGGTCAATTTTTTCCACTTTCAAAAAGCCAGAAAAAATCTACCGATAGTTTATCTTCTCAACTACTGAGGCGTCATTTTTTGAAAAGAACTGTGTTTCAAAAATTCGTCAAGGTATCGATGGAGATATCGGTGAATATTGATAAGTGAGTTAAGGCCTCGAAAATTCGCATTTCCTAAATTGGCCAGGTTTTGGTACTTCAGAGGTTCCTAAATGCCCTCAGGGTACGTGATTACCCCCCCCCACTATCAGTAGTCAAAATGATCCCCAGCTTCTGGGGATTCTAAATCTGTATTATACTCCTACCCGACTATGCTAGAAAAAAAGCTCAATTATTAGTGATTTCCCCTACGAATATTGATCTCTTGACCATAATTTTGGGTAAAATTTCTGAGAAGCCGTATTTGGTAATTTAAGAACGAAACGCCTAATTTTCAGTAAAATATTATCAATCCCACGTAAACCCTCCACGATGCCCATATCTAGCGATAAAGGCTATACTAAGACTTTGTAAGTACATAACGTTATCCCTGCGATAAGTCTCTACGATACGCTTGGAAATGATGCTGTCAGGTATATCCTTAATCACATCGAGGCAAAGTGCGTTTTTGTTGGAGACGAAAAGAAGCTCGATGCGATTTTGGAAATTGCCGAAGACTTGCATTTCTTACGATTCATCGTGACTTTTGAAGGTCTTTGGGTGGCGCTTTCCGTATTCTAGAGCCCTCTTCATATCCCCTTACATGAAAGTACATGAGATTTGAACGGATCTACGCCCTCGTTAGACGATGATTTCAAAGGGAATTTTCCGCCCACCCAACTTACAGAATCTCCTTCCAATAAAACGAACACGAATCATGGAAAGATCAAAATCATCTCCTGGGAAGAGTTTTTATCCTCCGGAGCGGATGTCAATCTTGTCGAAAGAAAACCGTCTGCCAAGGCATATAGTTTCAATACAAAACAGTAGAGGAGAGTCTTAAAATCAGCGTTTAAATTTTAAAGCTCATGATATTTTATTTAATAAGTTTTAGAAACTAAACTCAGGACATTGCGACGATCAATTATACTTCAGGGACGACGGGCAACCCAAAGGCAAAATTTCATGCTTCATCTTAAATTCTTAACTTATGCAATATCATTTTTTATGGGGAAAACATAATTTTATATGCTCCTCATTACCCGTGGCTAAAACAGTAAGCCTCGCTAAGTGTAATTTCAGGGTGCTGTCTTGTCCCACGAAAACGTTACAACCCTGGCGCTGGGAATTATCACGTGGTTCCTCCCTCAGCCCATCGGCTACAATGAAAGATGGTTTAGCTACCTGCCAATGGCGCATGTTTTCGAGCGATCTGTCAGGTTTGTGTTTCTCATAAAGGGGTTTGATTTTTGATTGGACTTTTTATAAGGACTACTGAGTCTACGCCTACTTATCTAAACATTGAGCCAAAGGAAGAGCACCTTCCGGATTCCACCAGGATCTTGCTCCTTGAGATCATTGGTCACGTGGCTTGCGCGGTCAAATCCTAAATACCATATTTATTTAAGCTTGTGATTTGCGATATTGCAGCTAAGGCGCTTGTTGAGTAACGTTTCCTTTGAAGGTGTATCATTTTCACGGTGGGGGCGCAATTTTGGTTTTCCTCCGGTAATCTACTGAAGCTGCTCGATGAGCTGGCCATCGTCCAGCCGACTGTCTTCGGCACTGTTCCACGTGTTACGAACAGACTTTATGACAGAATCAAGGAACTAGCTCTTAACATCAAAATATTCATCCGTCCCAATTTTTACACTGAATATGCTCTGTTTTTTAATGTAAGAAAAATTCGGTTTCGGCAAAATAATAGTCTATCAACAAATAATCTCAGGATAGTTAAGGAGGCACTTAGTCTCTGAAACTTATTGCGCTAAAAATGGATTTACCAGGACAACCCTCATCAGACGTATCTTGAGCTTCGACAAGGCTGCTATGGCAGAGAGTCCTTCAAAGAACTGGCTGATATCTTTTGCTCAAAGTGCAAAGCGAAACCTGCTGAATCGTGGTATAGGAAGGTCAAAAAATAAACTGATAAGAATCTTATCAACGATGATAGTCAAAATAAAGCAACTAACGGTCGTTGTTCTTGTATTTTGCCAACTTTAACTACATTTTCTAAGCGACGGTGTTAGAAATCCGTTAGATATAGTGTCAAGCAAGAGAGGATAATACAGCTGTAATTCATTTAAATATAGTTTTGACCTGACTGCAAGTGACTCGCGAGACTTGGTGGGACTACTTTGTCCTGTCGAAGATTCAGAAGCTGGTGGGCGGCAAAGTGCATACATGGGTATCTGGAGCCGCGCCGCTAGTAATCGGATGCCAAATCGCCTCTTAGAGTCGCCGGATAAGCCCCTCCACACCTTGTTTAACCCTAAGCCGCCATTACACTTCCGCAAAGATGGCCACAGCGCCACGGAAGGTTTAGAAAAGTGTGTGCTTATCGATTCTACTGTAAATCCGAAAAACGAACGAGCAAAAACGAGATTCGTAAATCTCGCTTTAGAAATCCTTCCCTGTAGTCAAAATCCGTCCTCGGAATAATCGTGGAAAAAGTAATGATAGGGATTCACGGCTTTGAGCCCTAGATTTTTCTTCTATCCATAAATTTTCGTGTTATCGGCGTAGCTTAGGTCTCAGATGACCTGTTTGGTCGAAGATAGGTGAAAAGAGTTTAAACTTTATCAATTTATTTGGAGTTATTATTAACGCTTAAATTTGAATAATTAGTAATTATTTTAATTTGTCAATCCGTTCAACAGACCCAAAAGTCCGCGCTTTTGTCCGCGAAATTTTCGGCTGCCACGTGATTGAATCTTACGGTACAACGGAAAATGTTGGCTGTGGTTGCGCCACAACTTTTACCAATTTTACCGTCGATGATGGCTCTGTCGGTCCCCCGCAGCCCTGGAATGAAGTAAAGCTGGTGTCTGTTCCCGAAATGGATTATTTCGCGGAAGACAATTGTGGCGAAATTTGCTTCCGAGGGGCAAATACGATGCTGGGCTACTTTAAAGAGCCGGAGAAGTAAGCACGATTTGGTAATGTCTAAGTAAGAGTGGGCAATAAGAGAGGAGCCTGAAAGGTGAGCCGCCTGAGCCGTCCTAATTCTTTTGAACCAGTTATCGAACGTGACACCAGCGTCTGATCCATCGGCCCGAGAATACCCTTAACTCTTAAAACGGGCTCAGCTCCTCCCAGGACACGGGAAGGCATTCCCCGGAATCGTATATCATCTTTTTATCCAGATCATTTAGGACACGGGAAACGATTGACAATGACGGCTGGCTCCATACAGGAGATATTGGAAGATGGGACCAGTATGGAAATTTGCACATTTTTGACAGAAAAAAGAATATTTATAAACTTGCTCAGGTATTGTTACTTAGCTAATGAAAATTTTAACCTTTCATTTTGTCATTTGATTAGGCTTTTCTTTTATTTTTTAGCAGGAACTGTGCATAAAACAATATTATCGTGCCAATATCCCGTTATATCACTCGTTTTTGTGTTAAATATTATGTCAATGTTTCGAAAACACCTAGAAACGGATGGCGAATCGGCCGAGAGGAATGAGTAGCTTCTTAAAACACCGGATCTTTACTTTTGTGTATTCGAGATTAAACTGTAGTTGGAATAAGTCTATCCGCTTGACCATAAAAATGCGCCCGGGCGCTACTCGTGAATTATTAATTCATTTAGGGAGAATACGTCGCTCCAGAAAAGATCGAAGGAGTGCTTGGAAAGCATCCTTTGGTAGAACAAATTTTTGGTAAGCTTTTTTTTAATGATTTTTCTCTTCATTCTTCGTTAATTTTAGTCTGGGGAAGCAGCTATCATCACTACAATGTCGCAGTTTTGGTTTTTTCAAAAGAAGTGCTTCGGAAAAAATTTGGCAGCGAGTCTGTTAGTTTGGAATCGGACGAGTTACTTGCTTGGGTTCACGCTGAAATTGAACAGTATGGGCGCTCAGAGGGATTAAAAGGATTTGAAATTCCAAAAAGGATCATCATGGAGCAAATCGCATTCACGGTACGGCCAGCGTTAGAAAAAGTTCTAAAAAGGAAATTACTCATTTGTTCAGGTGGATAACGGGCTCCTAACACCAACGCAAAAGGCCAAACGCCCAGCAATCTACAAGAAGTACAAACCGCAGATTGATGATTTGTATAACAAATAAACTTTTTTAATAATACTTGAGTTTCGTTTGATTTGACAAGAGATTTGCGAGCACTTTTAAAATTTATTCGAAGAGAGTGGCAGAAATGATAGTCAGATAAACAAATCTCTGTCTCAGCTCGAAAAAGTCTAATCAAAATTGAGGTTATTTTCGGCCAAAATTTGGGGATGGGACTGGAACCGACAAAAAAATTTCAACAAATTTTGCGTGGAAATTTTCAACCAATCAGGAGCCTGGATTCAGCAAACCGGCCAATCAGCAGCCGATTAGCCGCCCACGCAAAATTTGTCGAAATTTTTTTGTCGGTTCCAGATACCATCCCCGAAATTTGGGCAGAAAACACTGTAAACTCAAACTCATCATCGGGTTCTTGATTTTTTAAAGGTTCCACTTATCAAGTAATGGGCAAGGGGACTTTTTCTTTGAAATTTCTGTAATGAACTGGTTCAAATCGAACAAGAATCCAACGACGTTGAACCTTGGCCACCTTGGCCCGGCGTTGCGGTGAAATTGCTACTCGTAATTATTCCATCGATTTGAAGAAAACGTGCCATCGAAGCTCAATTTATGATTCAATCCACATTCCATTCCCCGAAACTCTCCACTTTCCTCAAGCCAGCATTGTCAGGTGGCAGCGCTATTTCGCATTTTTGCGTCATTAATCGAATCTGGCAAAATTTCGTGAGAGTACCAAAACGAAAAGGCTGACAAGAAAATGGCCGTTGCGCATTGACAAGTTAATATTTTCTGAACGTGTTCAAGATCAATTTAAAGAATCCGCCCAAGCCCTAAAATATATTTTTAAAGCAGTTTTAAGTGGCAATTTGCGGCTGGTAAATCCGGCCGAGCAAGAAATTCAGGCGCCTTAGTTGAAATACAAATTATTTAATTCGGGGCTTAATGAGGCGCCGATTTCCTAGGCTAAGTCGTTTTTCATTCTAAACCTTAATAGTGACGCAAATTGGACTTGATTGAGCTCACGTTGTTTCTTGAGCTCGATTACTGTCAACGTGAAAAAGAGCCCACAGTTAGAATACTGCAACGAGCAAATGAAAAGATAAAATCTTAATTGACTGAACTTCGACACCCCAAAAATACGAGAAGCATTCCAAACATCCTGAGTGGATGACATCCGCCCGGGCTCTTTCGCGGTCGAGCCCTTGAAACTGTTTTGAGCAGAACTCGAAATGGACTGAAAAAACAAGCACCTCCTTTTTGATCGTTCCTAAAAATATCTTCGTAAAAACTGCTTATATTTGCGAACTTTCTTTGAATGAACAGCAAAAACTAGAAGTAAACAATTTTAGAAAATGATAAAATTGATGAATATTTCGTTTTAATCTTGACAAGTAGCGATAAGTAGCGAGATTGAGAATTTTATCCTTGATTTATGTTTAACGGCAAAACGTCTGTTTGGAAAATCGGAAATATAAATTGATTTTTAAAATTTATTGGTTCTTTTGAGTCTCAAAATTTCAACCTGAAAATTGCAAACAATAAAACACTTACAAAAAAGCTCGATTTTTCTTATACAAACTCGATTTAGATATAACTTTTGTCGATCAATTTGCAAAAAAAATGAGTTCATTATTAATCAAGAAAGTGCTAGAATGCATTGTCTTCTACATAATCTGCAATTCAAAGGCGTTTGCGATCAAATAAACACGAAAACATAGATTGGTGGGGGGTAAGCACAAGGCTAAGTTTATTGAAAGAAAAAAATCGACGCTATGTTCCGCAATTGCTAAAAATAAGCTAATTTTTGTGTTGATGTTCCTCGCAGAACTTTTGATTAAAAATGTCAAAATTTAGCTATAAATAAACCCTATTCGGATCGATAAAGAAGTAAAAAAGGAAGAATAGCAATAAAGAAACTACAACCTCGAAATTTTTCTTAATTATTTTTACTGTGACACCGATTGTATCATATTTACAAGAATTTTGCGAAATAAAATCTTATTTACAAAGAGCGTCAATCGTTAAGATTTTGAAAAAAAATGTTCGAATTCGAATACTGGAAATTTCTTATTCTTAGTTTCTCCAAAAACTTCTGGGAGCTCGAAAGCCAGATTTTTTGGCGATGAAAAATGCATTTGTCCTGCTTGAAACTCGTTCTGTAAGAAACTGTATTCAAGCAAGACTGCATGCATTTTTAAAAGGGGAAAAACTCTGCCTTTTGGGCATGTTTTTAATCATAATTTTTAACAATTAGTTATTTTTAATTCTAATTGAGAAAAAAACGTATGTGCTTAATTTGTCGAAACAAGACAAATTTCCTTCTGTATGTGGTTTTGTACAGTGAGGGTCAGGTTTCATACCGAAAGCGGGTTAAGTTGAGCTTAACTCGTTTTGGCTTCTTTTGAAAGCTGAAAGTGTGTTTTTCGTGATGATGATGATGTGAAGAGCAACTTCAGTTATTCAGAAGATACTGCTAACTTAACTAGAATCGTGTTATGCGAGGGAAGATTTAAATCAATCAAGAAAGAAGACATGAAAAGGAAATATTTCATATCAACCCCTCTTGATAAATGAGAAAGAAAAATTCTGGTCAGTAAAAAGCAAATAGCGAGCCCAACTTACATGAAAAAGTGTTAGGTATCTTCTTTCTTTCCCTAGAATTCTAGCAAAGCGTTGATGTTACCTTATCGGCGCCAATCAGAATCAAGCGTTTAGAACAAGTACAAGGTACAGTCATGAAGAATGAGGTAGAAAGTGTCGTCTGTCCAAAACAGTTGGAAAATCAATTTACAGGTACATCCAGGATTTTTGAGGGGCTTCGCGAAATAAAAAGCCTATTTTCGCGCTCTTACTCGCCCCTTAGTAAGATGAACGCAATTTTTTCAAATACGCTATCTTGTGTTGATCCAAGGAGCCAATCAGAGCGCGCGGGAACAGATTTTTGATTGGTCTGCGAATTTTTGAAATTATATTGCAATTTTTCAATTTTGAATTCGACCTTTTCAAAGCAATTCTAAAAATCTATCCCAGGCTCAATTAAAAGTGATGAGCTTTTTAGCTTGCCCGAGCTTTTCGGGAGAAGAAAAATAAACTCAATAGAAGATAATTTACAATGAAGATAATGAATACCTACACGCGTAGCTAAAAAAATGCTACGAAATGCTAGAATAAGGGTTTATAGGCCTGGATTAATGTTAAATTGCTGTTGGACTTCTAAGTATTTATCGACGACAGTGCCAATTTCGGGCCGCGAGAGGGGCTCGTCCAGCTTGCATTCTTGATGAATTCTAGCGTTTGGGTCTCATTTTTATCCAAACAAATATTTTCTGATATTTCTGCCAGACGAACGAAAACTTGACACAGTACATTTGAAATGACCTTATCAATTCTGACCGAATATAAACCCCTTAAAATAATCAGAAGTCCTTGCCTCTTGATTTTTTGAGACCGCAACCTGTAAAGTTTGTTCCATACGTCTGTTGCTTCTTCTGATTCGCCCAAAATCGCTTTGGTGATGTCCGGAATCTTCCAAATATCAATTTTCTCCGTGTAAAAGATGCCTAATCCGCATTGTTTTTGTTCTGGAGGCACCAAGCAGCCCATGTTTTCTGTATCACCTGAATGTCAAGAGAACGGGGTTCATTTAAAGTTATTATTTAAAGTTATTAAATTAATTATCAAAGCATTATGATGAAAGGAGACTGATTAAGGTTACCTTCTATTTCTGAGCCGCCTCGGATAATGTTACAGTTACATCTGACGGTTCCATCCTGGGAAGCAGCAATGAGCTCGTCCACGTCGTTGAGAACGACTTGAAAGTCATCCGTGAGGAGAAACTAGAAAAGTATGGTAAGTAAGAGAAACCTTATGTTTGTTATCTCAAATCGCGATCTGCTTTCCTATATGAATTTGTTGAACATTTGTTCAAATATAAATTTTCGAATCCTTCTTCTGCGCGAGAAAAGGAAGAATTAGGTTTTCAAATAACCTTATGACTTGGGTTTGCTTAAGGAGGGGGTCGACGAGAATCGGGATTTCCGTGACCAAAAATGCGGGAAAACCTGATAAGATAGGCAAAATCTGATTTTACTGGTGGATAGAAAAGGGTTTTAAAAATCAGGCGGTGAAAACTACAAAAAATTTTGATCAGAAAAAGTCGGTTAAAAATCCCGTCAAAGTAGGGCCATTTCGCGAAAATGCACTAAAAATGGTCATTTTTTTTACAGTTTTTTTCATTTCGACCCTTTTATCTAATCTTTATCAAATGATTTTAGGCTCAACAGATGCGGGAGAATCTGTAGATTCCAAAAATATAAAATTCATATCCTGACTATGTGTATAAGCGAAATTACGATCACCCCTGAAAAAATTCTCGTCGACCCCCCCCTTAATGAGTCTGAATATGAGGACGAGTTAATAAGAAATTTAGGTGCTGGCGCGTGGCGCACATGTCAATGGTTAAGGGTGGAGACGTTGCAAAATGCAAATTTGACCGGACAGAAACCGACGTAACGCTGACTTGGATGGAAATTGTATTTGTCACACGCGCCCACCCCAAAAAAGAAAAAAAAATCGCGCAACTTGACAAGCTCTTGGTCAGCTTTTCGATTGAAGATGATTGGAAAGAAGACCGAAAATGCGAAAATGCAGAAATTATTGTATCAAAATCAGCCAAAATTGAATATCAAGGGCGAAATCATCAGCTTGTAAAACGATAATCGAACGAACGAGTCCTAATGTGCGTACTTTCTGGGCATTTCTGCCAACAGATATTACACGTGCTCATGTGCTTCGACTACGCTTGTTCAAAAAAGAAGATAACAACACTTTTCATCGAAAAATCGAAAATTTCTAAACAGCCATGGAAATTCAATACATCATGAAAAATTATTGAAAAATTGCAATTTTTGACCGATTTAAATCTAAATTTTAGCAAAATTAGGACTTTTCGGTCATTTTTTATCAAAAACTCAAATTTTCGAAGGCGATTTTGAGTGTGTTAGAGTCGAGATAAACCCCCAAAAAATGAGCCCTCAAATCGTTTTCTTTGACCTATTACATCCATTTCCGGGGTCAAAATTATGAAAAGTCGATTTTTGATTTTTCGAAAATTATTGAGTCAATAATTTATTGACGGGGAGAGGGGTCCTTCAATGATCTTTGTCATTTCACATTTCATTTTTATAAATAATAAATAATAAGAAAATTGTCTCTTAATAATTTTAAAATTGAATATCTAAGGGCGCCATAAATTATGGCCCATAATACCTGTGAAAGAGTTATTTCCGTCCTCGAAGCGTCACAGAGAACTCTCGGTGCTCTTGGCACTTGAGTGTGGAGCTTGTTGACAACGTCGAGGTAGCTCATCACAACTCTCCAGCGGAGATCGAGATCGTTTGGCAACTGGCTGACGGACAGAAGAGAACCAAGAGAATGGTATTGGAGGACTACTTCTGGCCAGGCCGGTTCTTCGCAGACTCCAATCAATTGGGCAACAACGCCGGTTTGTTGAAGGTCGATCATCGATTCCAAATACTGGTTGAATTTAAAGCGCTTTACTCGGGCAATAACGACAGCGCTTCCGTTTAAATCGGCAGTGTAGATCTAAAAGCAAAAATTAAGTAGTAATAATGCTCTTCTTAGAAAATATGATTGACGTGATTTTGATTAAAATAAAACGAATAATTTAGGAACGGGCAATTCCGGACAAAATTAAGAAAAATTATAAGAAGACAATTTTTGCGAAAAAAAACGGAAAATTTTCGGAAAAAAAGCAAAGAAGGGTCAAAAAGCCATGAGAAGCACTTCCTTGACAATTCCGGATATTTGGCGCTTTTGCCCGAAAAAAAAAAAAAATTCTAAGAATTGTCCGACTTGTCTTTATTCGAATAAATGTGCTATTTTTGCTTTTAACTTACTCGTTTAACTCCGCCACCACCAATGAGATATCGATCTTTCGTCGGCAGTTGCTTTTTGATTTGGGTGCAGTTGAGACGAGGTCTGCATTCCTTCATTCCAGGAAGCTTGAACCATCCTTCAGGACAGCCCACGTGACAATCGTAAACACAGTCAGTGCGGTTCTGGTAGATTTTTAGACGCTCTGAAAGAGAAAATTTAAGCATAAATATTAATTTTTTATTGGTTTGATTGACGAGTTAATTCATATTAAGATTAGAAAACTTAAATATAAAATAATTTTAGGTTAGTTGATTCTACGTGATTTATCAGAAATGAATATTTAATAGTTCAATTATTTTGTAACAATTTTATTAACAAGACGAAAGGCCCTTTAACGAAAAGCCTTCAGGGGACCTCACTTTCTGACAGTTAAGGGGGTAGAGCACGAAATAATTGTCATTGAATTTTTTTTATGATTTACGAAAATAAAAAAAAGCTTACCATCAATTCGACGATTGACCTTGGCGCGCTCGGTGTCCCTGACTTTTCGAATGCTTCCAGACTCGCCGGGAAGATCTGGCAGAATTGGGCAGATTTCAAAGTCAGGAAGCTCAAAGTCATCGTTGGGCAATCTTCTCGCGCTCTGGATCATCATTTCGTGAACAAACGAGTTTGGCTCCTGCTCGGCGCCAAACTTGTCGGATTCCTCGTCAACCGAGGAAAGCTCACTTGTCGTTGTCGATGTTTCGACTGTCGTTGAGGTTTCTGTTTCTGTTGTTATTTCAACATCATCTGTAGAAAGCGGAACTTGCGAATTTTGAGAAGCGGCATTTTGAAGGAGACTTTTCAGACTCGTGCTCACGTGACTCGTGTGCCGCAGCGAGCCAGGTTCGAATTGCAGCGAGTTACTGTCAACGAGGTTATACAATTACTTAGCTTACAAAAAAAACAATCTTAATTTCTGTTTTCTATTCCGCCCACTTCTTAGTATCTTAGAGTTATACAGAGGAAAAAAAGCAGCATTATCTGAATAAAAAAAGTTATTTTTTTATTATTTATTTTTCATTAGAATAAAGTCTCGAAAAAAATATATCTTATAGAAAAAAAAGGCAAAAAAAGGAAAAAAATGAGTAAAAATATGATTGCTTAAGGTGCAAAATTTTTCAAAAATTCGAATTATTTAACCCATTCCTGTCATCGGCAGATCTGCGGCTTCGGGAGAAATTCGCTTCAGCCCCGGAAGATCCCAAAAGGAAAAACCAGGACTGTCACTAAGACGCTAAGCAGACCTATACCGATTTTGTGTTTAATATCCATCCTTCTTCTTTCTCTCTATCTCTTGTTCGTTCCGTTTGTTTTTGTATAAAAAAGGTAAATCAATGAGTTTTATAAAGCCTGGGTATCCCGAGAGTCGACGAAAGACAAAATTTTATTTCTAGCGCGCTGTGAATTTTGTTATCTTTCGAAAAAATATGTTCGTGTTTGATCTTTCGAAAAAAAGCGGCCACTGTCTTTAAAAAGGTTTTTTATAATTTTTATTTCAAAAATTTTGTCTCTCGTGTTGCCGATTCCGATTTTTGTCCGATCAAATTCTGAAAATAAAAGAGTGTTAAATTTATAAATAATAAAAAAAATTAAAAAAGAAAGAGCAAATACGAGATTTTCGCCGGGAAAAAGAAGAAAATATAATTTTTGAAATTGATACTTGATAAATCATATTCTTACTTTTTGAGTCATCGGAAAAAAGCGCTTAAAAATTGATTCCTAGCGACCATTTAAATGAAGTCTTATTGGTCTATCGGTAGAATTTAAAAATCTGATTGGTCAGAAAATACACCAAAATTACGGTGAAAATTATGGAAATTTCGTGTCGATTTGAGCTAATTTTTCTTATTATCCATGATTTTTTTAGCTCGTTTATTATTATTTTTAATGAATAGAGTCGATTAATTTTTCAAATAAAATTAAATGCGTTGATAATAAAGTGATTAAAAAAAAGAGATGATATAAAATATGGTTAATTTTAGAAAAGACTGTAAAATATTTTATCTATTATCTATTTAATCGTTTTCTTTTCGTATTTTTTCTGTTTTCTTTTTTCAAAAATCTCTAATTCAATCTTCTTTTTCCCATTGAATCTCTTATAAGAAAAAGAGTTGCAAATCGACGTTACGGCGTCATCAAAAATACGCGTTAATTTTTGCCAAAGTGTTTAGTTATGAAAGCTGGATAGTAAAGTTCAGAGCTTCAGGGGGTTACTACGAGTAGGGCGACACCTAGCGATTGCAACCCGCCGCCGCAATTTTGCTTTTGGGACCGTCGAGATTGCTCTTGGCGCCGCGAACGAGGGCGCTCGCGAGCTGCTCGCGAAAACTCACAGCGTAACAAGAGACAATCATTGAAATTCATCTGTTTTAATGAGGTATATTTTGAATTGCCTTCAATCCTGCCCTATAAAAGAAATTGAAAAATATAGTTTCTCCTATGTCTGAAAAAATGTTTTATGATAAAAATAAACAGATAAACGCTTAATCATGAAAGTTACGAAATAAAAAAGGAACTTATGAAAATTTGAATTTTTTAAGAAAAAAATGCGCAAATCGCAAATTTGGTTAAATATTAAATCAGAAATTGAAGATTAGTAAAGTTGAAAATAAATTTCTCGATCAGGTTAATGATTTAACTCTTTCGATAAAAGAATAAAACGTGTGTTCTCATTTCTACAGTTCTTCAGAAAATTGGATTTTACGACAAACGGGTCCGGAATTCCGAGTCCGCATGTTACGGAAAAGCGATAATCAAGGAATAATGATTGGGCGTGAGGAGTATTCCAGTTGCGTGATGATCCATTTTTCGATCTTGGTGATCGTATTTTGGCAAGATTGCGTCTGTAACAAGGCCGTCGTAAAGTTCTTGCTTCATCAGAAAAAGCTTGCTACGCAGTACTTTTACTTTTTAGCAATATTTTTATTGATAATAAGGTTCTCTCATTGCCTATCTGTTTGCTGCTCAAAACAAGCAATTTTCGTGTAACTCTATTTCAGGGTTCCAAATTTGGCCAAAAAATTTTGAATTTGAGCGAGCGATGAGCGAGCGACATTTGAGCGAGGGCTGAGCGAGCGAGTGGCTGAGCGAGATTTTTCAAATATCGGCTGAGCGAGCGGAGCGACTGAGCGAGCGACGTTTGAGCGAGATTTGAGCGAGGTTTGAGCGAAATCTGAGCGACATTTGAGCGACATTTGAGCGACGCTCGAGCGAAAATTTTGTCTTTCAAAAGCGGGTAATTTTGATTTTTATATAAAGTAAGTTATTCTGACATATTTATATTGTCTGAAAATTAAAAAAGGCAATCCTATAATTTTGGGTGCCAGTAGAGTAATTCTCAACCAAACTCAGATTTTGGCATAAAATCACAAATTAATTGAGCGCGCGACGAGGCAGAGGCCCTTACGCGCGCATTTTCTGGTAGAGAACTCATTGGGTTGGCGGGGCAAAACTCTCGCTCTTGTTCAGAACAATTTCCTAGGTCATAGTTGGGTCGAATGAGAGCCGGATGGTTTCGGACCGGGCGACGCTGGGCGGCGCAGGGCGGCACAATTCAGTACCCCCCAAAATTTTTACTACCCCAGGCATTCAAATTTGCCAAAAAATCAAGGCGAAAGCGAAGCAAAGGCGAAAACATTTCAATGTTCGTCAAGCGAAGCAAGAAAATTTTGGTTGACGAACGGTTCGCCAAAATAGACCTCTCAAGTACGGTTCGATGAGAAGGTTCTTAGCGAACCTTACTTCATTTTTCTGGTCATCAAAAGAAGTTCTTTTATAGCCCAATCTCGCTGCTCCCGCATTTCCCAAAATCCCGCATTTCTCAAATCGCCAATTCAGAATTCTGCCGATTCAGGATTTTTGGAAATGGAGGATTGAGAAAAGCAGGATTTTGAGGAATGAAGGATTCAGCTAAAATTTCATGTCCGTTTGGTCTCCACTACTCGGCGGAAAGGAGAAAACAAATAGCGCGGGTAGCCCGTGAAAAGACTCTCCGTGCGAGTAACCCGCTGAAAAATCTGCGGGCTGCCCGGAAAAATAGTGCCGGGTAAAATCAAAGGACTCGAAATCAACAGCCATGCCTATAATCAAAATCAGGCTAGCCGTAAAATATTCTATGTTAACCTACTCAACAGTTGTAGACGGCGGGGAAAACCCAACGACCTAACACGCCAACTGGATATTGAAAGTTAACATAACCAATTTTTGAGGTTAGTCTAATTGTTGAAGAAACCTGTTGAATGGCTGTAATAATCGAAAAAGAACTAAGGAAGCACTCGTAAAAAATAAATTATCGGGTTGGCTTGGGTATCAATGATAAATCAGGCTGACCGAAAAATATTATATGTTAACTCACTCAACAGATGTAGACGGCGGGGAAAACCCAACGACCTAACACGCCACCTGGATATTGTGAGCTAACAAAACCAATTTTTTAGTCGAGCCTAAATTTTGAAAAAATGTTTGGCTGAGGACGGTGGGTTTCAGCGAAAATAATTTTTTTATTGTTACCAACTCAATAGTTGTAGACGGCGGGGAAAACCCAACGACCTAACACGCCAACTGTATATTGCTGGCAACAATATGTTAAAATTATTCGCAGAATTTATTTAAAATTCTCTCTTTTTAATAAATCCGTGACTTAAAATCCTCCCCATTCATTCGCTTACCGCCAAGGAGTTTTTAGATCTTGGCCAATAAGAGCGGAGAATTGGCTAGTGAGTAATAAACTTCGCTCAAGCGTCGCTCAAGGATGACAACGGATTCGGTTGGCCCAACTCCCGCTGAGTGAGAACGTGCAGGAGGTGTCGAGCCGAGTGAAGGAGATGCAAGGGACCACGCCGCCGGTGTGCACTCCTGCAGAGACTGCTCCTGGGCCCAAGTCGGAGCAAGTCTCGGTCACCGAGACTCGGTGTGAGTCCTTGAGTAAACATAAACTGGGGGCATCTTGAGTCGGGAATTGTGATCAAGCACGGCCTAGATGATCTTCAAAACTGAAAATATGGAAGACTAAGAATTAGAATTCTCTGAAAACTTCCATGACAGGGTAAAATTTCATACTGATTCTGATGGCGCTATCGTTAAAGTCTTTTGGTGATAGATTTTCGAAATAAATCACTTCCAATTATTATCAGCTGCTTGAATCAAAGTAACAATCTTAATTACTTCCGGTTTGAAAGTAACTATGATATTGTCATGACATTGTGTTGCACAGGTCAAAGAGGCCGTTGAGAAGATAAGTCTATCAAGAAAAGCATTCGAAAGAAAATGGCCCGAAGATGGACATCACCAGAATCAGATTTTTTCATCCTGATTCAACTTCAGTGGTCAACAAACGATTTCTTCAAGCTGAATTTACGAATAAGAGGGGCCTGTCGATCAAGATCTGGATACTCCAGAGCGAGATTCATCTTGAATTTTTGACATTAATAACAAATTACGACTTCATAATCGTGATCAGCGATAAATTTTACCCTAGTTGATAATTTAACTCGGCTTAACACCTCCTGCACGTTCATACTCGGCGGGAGTTGGGCCAACCGAATCCGTTTTCCCCCGTCGCTCAAACCTCGCTCGAGCGGCGCTCAAACCTCGCTCCAACGTCGCTCAAACCTCGCTCCAAAGTCGCTCCAGCCTCGCTCAAACCTCGCTCAGCTATCATATTTTTTGGCCTTGAGCGAGCGAGCGACTGAGCGGTTCGCTATGAAAATCAGTTGAGTGAGCGGAGCGTGAGCGATCGCTCGCTCGCTCACCGCTCGCTCACGCTCAGATGTCGCTCAGCGCTCAGCCAGAATTGGAACCCTGCTCTATTTCTTTCAAAAATAATCACGTGATGGTCTTTTTTTCCGACTGAGAATGGAACGCAAATGAAAATGTTCTAGCATTTGACAATCATATTGGATCTTGTTACTGTTTGTAACATTTTAAAATACCCGCGAAAATGGCATCACTCGCGCAAATCAATTTTCAGCAGTGTCAATGTCGAACATTTCCATAAGCAGAAGTAGAATTTATTGAACGGGGTCTTCTTGGTAGAGTTTCAAAAACTTTGTCATTTCTGACGCTAGAATAAAGTCGAATGTTCAAAACAAGCGCATGAGAAAACGGTTCTTCTCTGACGCAGATAATCTAACTTCGGCTTATTCTGTCAAGGTATTTTCGGTCCCTGACTCAGGTTTTGTACACAGTTTGCCGATCCCAGGATCCCAATAAAAGTCCTCTAGTTATTTTAAACTAAGTTCTTTTCTCTTGTTTCCGACCACAATTGGCTGTTCCCAAACGAAAGTTTTTTACTTGGTGGTTTTTCAGTTTGTTTTGAATTTTGTCGATTTTGTCAGATGAAAATCAGACACTGGCGTTCTACAAGTTCACGCTTCTTTTTGTTGCCACCATCTGACACAATCTGCATAAAAAAAATCTGAAAATTTTGCGTCTTCTAACATCTTTTCGGCTTCGCTTGAAAAGAAAATTTTGAAAAGAAACTGAGCTCTTGTTAGATTTTTAGAATCGAGCGCGAAAATTTCTAGCTGTCATGTGATGTGGCGACTTAGACTTTGTCAAGGTGGCAGGAGAAAAGACAGGTGATTTAAGAAGGGCTCAAAAACGCAAATAAAAAAGATAATCCCTCTTTTAAAGCACTGACTCATAAAAAATATAACGGAGTTAATTTTCCGCGAAAAATCATATTTTCTCCAAAAAAAAACGCTTGAAATCGTTTTTACGTAAAACAAAGAGTTCGAACAAAGGGGTCACCTTAAAGTCTATCCCTGTAATAAATTGATTTCATCAGAACTTTTTTTAACCAAGAATGGGAAACTGTTTTGGCTACCATTTCGATAATTAATTTTTCACCTTATTTCTGTGATATGGCAAACAGACTATCAAATTAGATTGCCACGTGTTTGCAAGTTGTTTTGCGATACTCACTCAAAAAGGACTTATTTTAATAAATACCAAGTACAGAAAAACATGTTATTTGCTATTCAACAAGATAATTATTTTCTCATTGTGTTTGATTTAGGCAGATTTTGTTAATTGATTTTTTTGTGAATTCAAAAAGCCCATATTTCGAAACAAAAATTGGTCCTTTTTTTCTAAAGGAAAATATTCTCTGTTGAAGTTCTTTTTTTAGGCTGTTTCAAATTCCCTGTTAGTGAGTATAAATTACGGGAAGAAATTCGGAAATTGGCGAAAGTTCGCCTCGTCGTGGCGGTATTTTGAGAATCGAGTTTGTCGAAAATCGGCACTGAAAAAAGGCAATGAGCTGTCCTTTATCTTGTTAATGTCAACTCAATTAGGGCGAATGGTTCCGTTTAGAACTTAGAGGACGTCTTCAGTGCCCCCCGATCAGACTGTATCTCAGCATGTAATTACTCCAAGAGGTTATGATGAATTACCATAAGAATTTTTTGGCCAATATCGAGTTCTACTTCCTTTTAAATTTTCTGGAGAGTCGGCACGAAAAAAAAGACAAACAAGAGGGCCCAGCCGTTATGCTTCACGTGTCACTATCAACCGGTGAGAAGAAAGAGTCGCTACAGTAATTATACTTACGCAAAGCTGAGATAAGCCGCCAAACATCTCAGATATCCGAAGAGGCTTCTACTCCACTCGAAACATGCAACAAAAACGACCAAATTTCAAAAAAAAACTGGACGCAAGCCTCTCTATCCAAAACATCAATTACTGTAGCTTCTCTGCTTTCGCGTCATGAATGATATTCGAGCGTTAACAGAATTTCGTGGCGCCCGCAAAAGCGCTTTCCGCTTTTTTGCAGGTGGCGAAAATTTCTTGTTTAGAGGTGGATTTATGAATAAGCTCTAGAATGCTTTTGAAGATTTTCTTAAACTTCTGTGAACGGCTTTTGCGGCTTCTTACTGTTCAGAGAGGTGTTGCATCTTGCTTGAACTTCTGATGCTAGAAGACTTCTAGAACTGTTCTTCTCATGAATCGATGATAATTACGAATGGGCTCCATCCACAAGCAGGGTGCTGAGTTTAATTTCAAAAAAAATATAATTTCGAAGTCAAGGCTTCAAAACGTGCTGGGCATCTGAGAATTCACTGCTTGACATAGCGAATGAAAATACTCTGCATATTCTTCATGTAATCTTCAAGGTCTGAGCGCCTTCTCTATAAGATCCTGGCGCATTATTTGCGCATGTTTAAGGCTAGGGTGGTCGATTTGGCCCAAAGCAGAGCTCATAAACTCTGGACTTGTGAATGCCAGAGTATCCCATAATAGCTTTAAAAAGAGATCTATCCTAGATCTTCTGAATTACAGAAGCTTTTTCCGTCATCCCAAGAAAAAAGCCACTTCCGGTGCCTTCAAAGTTGGCATCTCGGCCAAAATCGCGAAAATTGCCTATCTTCAGGGCTCCAAAACTCCAAAGTTTGCATTATGGTCCTATCTGTTCTTACTATTTTTAGATTTCTTGGACCCTAATCTTAAAATTTACAGAAGATTTTTCTCATTAGATAATTTTTTCTTTAGAAAATTTTTCAATAAACCAAGGTACCTATTTTTGACTATTCATTCCTATAAAATGCCCTGCGGGCATAGCCTAGACGCCACAAGCCCTACCCTAAATGAATGTCCTTAGCGTTAGCTTTCCAAAAATGTATCATATGCCACTATTGTAAAGGTTTGAAATTTCAAAATATTTGGTTCACTTTCAAAATACACTAATTCTCTGCAGCTTTGGTCGCAATTTCCGGGAGTTCGAGTATAGATAGCCAAAAAGTGCATGAGGAGTTTTTTGCTCCAAATTTTCTGAGGAATCCAAAAATGCGGGTCAAAAAAAGAACCTGAGACTTGGCCGAAATCGACCACCCTAGCCTTAAAATGCAACGAGAAACTGTGAATTCTCAGTAAAAGCTTCTTTATTTCAACTTCGGTATTGCATAATGATTGTTCTATCGGCTGTACAGTAGTTTCCTTTTAAATCAAAGGGCGGAAACTGAGTCAGAAAAATTTCGCGGAGCAGTAATGACTTGTTTTGAGGTTTTCTGTTTTGCCTATCGTGAGATTGACAGAAACGCTCAATTAACTTCGCAGGGCACTTTCTTTGAGATTTAACAGCCACCAACTTACGTGTCTCTTCCCTTCTCTCTTGCCCTTTTTTGTAGCAAAACTTTTTATTGAGTAATTTGTTGAAATTAACTGCGAGTTTCTTTATTTTGAATTGGCGCTTTGGAAAATAAACTTGTTGTTTCTATCTCGGTAGCATTTACAAAAATACTGTGACGCTAATGTTTGCTTCACCTGACACGATATCAAAACAGTTAATACTGAGGAAGATACAGGAGCTTATCGCAAGGTTCATCCGTAATTAGTAATCAAACTCGGAAATCGGAGCAAATCAACCCTGAACTTTTCATTCCGCTCATGACATAACAAATTTTTGAGCTCACGCAGTTTTAGAAAGTGAGCAGCTTATCCTTGTTCAAGGTTTTTCCCCGTGGAAAATAAAAAGAAAAAAGGTCAGGTGCACTTTTGAGGAATTTGCTTCTTGGTGTCAGTTACTTACTTTGCCGACCTTGGAATGCGGCGGTAATTAGGCACCAACGCCTTTAACATCTCCCGATCTTAATAGACGCGAAAAGTTAGCAGCCCGGGCATTTCTTTTCATTAGCGCCTTTTTAAACTTTAAGCGCACTAAAGTTTTTCGTCCAAAAATCAAGAACATGTAAAAAAATTGCCACTTTTAAGGATCCTCCCATCAAGATGAATTTGGTCAAAATTTTCTGTATTTTTTGGTCATTTTGGGTTCTTTAGACAACGAGGAGAAATTTTTATGTTGTAAATTTTTTCGCTGCTATAGAAATTTTTGACTAAAATTGGCTTTAATTTTAAAGAAACATCATTTTTTCTTTTTGAAAATTAGTGTCCACGTTTTTAAAACCCTTTCTTTTATTTAGAGACCGCGGGCGACAAAAATCTTCTGAGAAGAAAAAGAATATTTCCGTTTAGACGAAAGATCAGATTAATTTGCTCATCTTTTTGCTCAAAGACCGCTGTTCCAACAAACAACACGTGTCTCGTGCTATCTTCAATTCTTTCCTTTCCAGTATCTTCAAGTGTGAAAATAAGGGCGGCTTTAATCTTTGGCGCAGCGACCACTAAAAGGAATTACCGGTTCAAGCAGTACGCCAAGACCGCCACTTTTCGCTTAATCTCGTTTTCCAAGAGCACAGAAACATATTTTAAAGTGAAGAGGAGGCCGCTTTTAGAAAATTTAAGAAACGAGTCAAAGCGTGAAAATTTAGCGGGACGAATTTAACACCTTTGAAAAACGACGAAAAAAGTGAAACTAAATTTTTAAAGGATTTTTGGGGTTCTTTAAATTACAGTTTTTCTTGTCGGGAAATTCAAAATTTCGGTTACAGTATTCAGATTTTGCGTGTTTTCGCGTCCACGTTTGGAGCGCCTCGTTCATCCCATAACAAATTCGTTTACTTCCGTTTGATATTCGCGCACCGCGAAAATCACCAGCCGCGGTCACTGTTAGCTAATCGCTCCCCCCGTTCATCCAAGACGTCGGCGCAACGGACTTCGCGGAATCGACTCTCACGAGGAGAAATTACTATTTGCGCTGGCATTGTTTGCAAAACAGAGTATTATTACTGTTCTAACGTGGTTCCGGATTCGTAAAATTGTGAAAAAGCAAAACGCCCTTGCATCGAAAAATAGCCATTCTGGGGGTCAAACAGGGACACGAAGCCAACTAGTGCTAGAATAAATCGAAGACGATCGCTGGTTCAGTTGAAGCTGTCAATTTTCTTCCGGCTGATTCTTTATTGCCACCTAATTATCATTCTGCATCTAAAATTAAAATATCTCATCACATGCTTACTGCTCGCAACAAGGAAGAAATGATACTGACAAACTTAAAACGAAGCTTCAAGGATCAGCTTGTTTTAAATGTGCGAAAAATGATGCATGTGGCTTTGGTTAGAAAAATCCGCTTTTAATCCCGCGCAGCTTGTTTCGGTTCTCCCAACAAGGTCAAATTTGTCTTCTTACTCACAGCTGGAGAACACGTAGTTTTTCTTTTACTCGAAGCTTTAGAACAACTCTTTTAATAAAACTGCAGAAACAGTATTTTGCTGAATTGGACCCACGTGGCAAGCTTATCAAAATATATATCCTTGTTTAATGGATTTTAGAGCTTTGCGAATGTCTCTCGGAGGAAATCGCTGTCACACTCTTCAAAGCGTTATTATTTAATTTACAACTTTTGAAAAAAACGGCTGACGAGGGATTTTAGAAAGTGTCTCTTTTTTTCTCTCTATTTTTATTATTTTTTTTATTTATGCGCTGGAGAGCACTGTTTTGGGAATATTTTGAACACGCGTTTGACACCATGTTTCCCTTGGCCAGAACCAAACGCTCCTCAACATACATACAGTATGCAACATACTGTATTAATCTGATAATGCGGAAAATACGATCCAATTCAGAGACACAGGCAGGATCAAAGGTAGAACCCTAAGGGAGTTGATGAGAAAAAGCCTTCTCGAAAAATGGATCAATTTGCTCTACCACCCTTAATAATACGTACGCATATTTCAATCCAATCATCGGCGAAGCCAAACAAAAGCGTCTAACTGCGAATTTCCGCCGACGATGTAGCATTTCTTGAGTAATGTCATTACAGTCGCCCTACCCATGACGAGCAGTAAGCGGCTTATGCAGTACCTAAATTATCACCTCTTCTTCGTTCCAGGTTTTTCTGATTTTCATAGAACACCACAAGCAGCTCCCGTTGAATTTTTCAATATCTCCTTGTTGTCAAATGTTGCAATCGCGTGGTGAATCTGTTGACACGCAGTCTGAGCGAATTCTTTTGATTAAGGTCATGCAAGCAACGTTGCCAAAACAGCCCAGATGTAAATTTAAACATATCTAATTCGATCACAGGGGTCAAAGAAGGTAAGTAATATGATGCTCAAATGAAAGCTGAAAAAATCAGCAATTTTTGAATAAAAAAAGAGTTCGATAGCGCTAGAATTTCAAATAATGGAGAGAATTGATCCGCCGTTCTAAAGTGTAAAATATCACACTGAGAAATGGAGAAGGGACGCCCGTCTAGCTGGCCACAAATCGAAAAATTGCGGGAATTGGATTTTGGACATTTTTTCCGAGTTGGCGAGATTGGATTTCGGCCGAGCGGCGAAAATATCCAATTAATCCAGTTCTTAACGTGGCTCTCAAAATGTTCTGATTCCGAGCTCAGCAGGTGTCACCTTAATTAAATACTATTTTTTCCTACAATTTTGCAAAAGAAACGAATATTCTTTGGGCCAAAGACTTTGGCGTCGCTTGCAAAAAACAGTCCTTCGATGATAATCCCATTGCCACAGTGTAGAGAAAACTAGCCGCAGCGCATCACGTGACTCGGATGGAACTCGTGGAAGCCAAATCCGATCCTCCGCTTCTAGAACAATAAAGCCTCGTAATTAGCCAAACGGCGGATCTCTTCAATTTTACTGCTGTTCTTTCAGTGAGGATCAGACCTTGTCTGATTGTCTGTGCTGTTGTTAATCGGATGAGCGACAATTAACGAAGCAGTTTATGTATTGCCGGATGAGCAGGAGCGGAAATATTTGCTAAAACACATGTTAAGCCATTCTAAGCTCGTTTATGATGGTTTAAAATCAGCGAAAACGTGGATCTTCAGGGGTTCCTCTTGTTCATCTTGCTTGAAATATTTCCACCACTCAAATGCGGGGAAAATCAAACAGCGCCAGATTTTTTTCGTGGCCAAAAGGAAGTTCATTTTTTGACTCTGTTAAATTACCGTTGTGAAATCACAGCTTATCATTAGAATTTCTCTGTTTGAAAATAAATAAAATCCGGTTCAAAAATTGTGACTACGTAAGAAAAAATGATGTGCCAGGTAGATAAGTTTTTCTTGTACTCATGTTTCTGCGAGGGGCCGCTTCTGCGAAATGAATAAGTCCCTGAGGTTGATATGATGGGTAAAGCGACCCAATAATTAGTCCTTTTAAGCAATTTGAGGTGGCGAAAACTAGAGTTTCCCCGCGCAAGAACTAGCTCTTGTGGCGAGCTCATCCCACCGCCAACATGTCTTACCCACAGCCACCAGCAGCTCTTCTTCTTTTATTTAATCATACTTTAACGTGACACCACAATATAGAAAAAAAATCCACTTTTCTACCGGTAGTTGGCCGATCAATTTTGTTAGAGAAAAAGTACTTGTAGAAATCAATCAAAATCTCGTCCGGCAATTTTGGGCCAACTAATGGTCGTCCGGATATATCCTTGTGTTTCTCATGTTCGAGTTTGATAACTACAATGATCTACAACAGGTCAAATTCGATCGACAAGAATCTGAAAATCTACATGATTTTTGTTTATTCTTGAAAGAAAGAAATGATCCCATCTTTTCAAATTTAGTTTCCATTAGAGAGGATAAATGAGATGTTGCGATCATCTTCTTCTAGCTGAGATTGGTAATTGTCATAATCCGTGCGCTGGTGGAGATGCAATTATTATGATTACAGGGCAGCCGGATCGTCATCCTCGGCGGTCAAGGTTGAGAAAATTTGAGGCCGCGAAAATGAGGTGTCACGAAAACACTGAAAGAGTTTAAATTACCGCCCTTCGAGTTGGGAAAATTGAAGATCTTGGATAATCCATTGCTGGGAAAAAATGCTCGGCGGGGGATCCAGTCTATCAAAAAGCGGCAAAATGGAACGTGCGAATTATAATTTTGAAAACGATGACGAC
Organism: Oikopleura dioica; assembly: GCF_907165135.1. Taxonomy (NCBI): domain Eukaryota; kingdom Metazoa; phylum Chordata; class Appendicularia; order Copelata; family Oikopleuridae; genus Oikopleura; species Oikopleura dioica. The sequence continues at coordinate 12,120,246 of NC_137292.1, forward strand.
GGATGAAGTTTTTGAAAAAATGCGGAATCGAGAGTTTCGAGCGAAGAGTTGATTTATTGGACACAATCGCATTTTTGCTACTTTCCGCAAAATAAAATGAAATTTCAAGCCGCAAATCTTCGGTCACCGGTGCATTCGAGTTCGAAATTCGAAAAGCAAGATTACACACGAAAATGATCGATTTTTGACGATTTTGTTTTGGAGCACTCTTCTCGGCCGAGGTAAGAATTGCCGCCATTAGTATCGCTAATTCGTCAGTCTACCACGTCAAGTCACACACAGGGGTTAAAATGCTTAACCCGCGCTCGGCTCGGCGCGTTACAATGGCATGTGCATAATTCGGGTTAAATTGACAACATGGCTCCACGGGGAGGGGACATTTCCACGAGGCTCAACTGAATTTTTTCCCACGTGCTTGCGCAAGGCCACTTGTTCTTGCGCCTTTTTAGAAGCGTGTGCGAAATGTTCATTCAACAAAATACAACTTTTACTCGATTCTCACACACGCTGCTGAAAAAATACTCGCTGTAACAAGTTACTAATTGAATTTCTACGCCTTTTAGAGGCTCCATTTCAGCGTTCTCTACTGTCGAGAACAACCAGATTTCGAGCCTCGAGGGAGCGTCTTTCCCCCACTTGAGGAAATCTCAACAAGTCAGGAAATCGCGAATCACGCGACTTCCAAAAACTGGAAACGTATCTATTATAAACAACCTGTAAAATCGGGTCTTAGCTGGGTGCTTACACTCTTACGATTAGCCGCATTAATCCTCAAATATTTTCCAAGTGAATGAAAATTCAATATTTGGCGATAAAATTCGCGAAGCGAGCTTGCCGCGAAACGTGTGATCGGACATATAAATTCAGTGCCATCGCCACATCCATCAAGTACCAATTATATTCATTACAGTTGTGCCAACAACTCTCTTCGAGGAGACGCTAAAGAAGATAAGCGTCAAGAGTGATTGTTTCTCGGAAGAAATGAGCCAATGAGCCAACATATTCAACAGCCGATAAGATACAGGACAATCAATATCCACTCAACTCGAGAGGAAGATATTGATGAGTATTCGATTAGTTGCAACCGTAAAAAAATAAAGTGGTATTCACCATGAGCGAAATTTTTCCATGGCAATTTGTCAAGCCATAAAAAATGTTCCATCTAAAATCGTTGGTATTAAATACTGTATTTAAGAAATACAGGAACACTTAATCTTTTCGATGTTTGGTATAACATTGATCATCAATATAAATGGTATCGAAAAAGCAACTCGAAGATATCATATCTCTTCTATATAAATCTTCATGTCTGTCCCTCAATTTTACTATTATCAATAGAATGTCTTGTTTTTGTTTAAAAATAAAGATGGGCTAATACCCTCTGTTGGTCTTCCTCTGCGGAAAGTCGAGCTTGTAACCGACTGTGTGAGAGTTGTTTATGTTTTTTGCGTATGTTCGAATAAACACGTTTGGCAGGCACGTGCGCTCAATGAGAGGAAACGGGCGCTTCCGAGCGAAACCGAACGCTCGGTCAAATGCAGGATGATGTGGAGGATTGCGTGCACTCTCTTCAGTGACTTCTCGGAAGTTGCAGCCTTTTATTGAACTTGAAAAATCAGCACCAGAAAAAAAATGCCAAAGCCGTTTTGTTCTGCGAAGCGAAGTCTTGCCAGCTAGTCGATCTGTCCGAATTGCGGCTCATTTCAATTTTGCCCTGACGTTTCTTGACGGCTCCAAATCCCCAGATTTTGTTCCACCTCATACCAATCAAGCGAAAATTCTATTTCCTCCAATTTTCAATTTTCGGGGAGAATGAACTTTAGAAATTGCAAATTTATGAATTCGACCAATAAAAACGCAGCAAATAATGGAACAGCGCCATCAATATGATTTCTCCAATTTTCTATAAACCTCTCTAAAGATTAGCTTCAAAAATGCTCTCGTAACCTTTTACTTGGGAAATTTCATTTCCTGTTTCATTTAGTGCTTGTCCTTCTATAACTTATATTGCCCTTTTTCGCGTTCTTTTCTGGGGTCGGAATGTTACGTGGCAATGGAAATCAAAATAGCAAAAACCTTTTCGCACCGGAAATGGGATTAAAAGTTACTTTTTGGAACTGCGCTGTAAATGTTAAGGGCACGTAGATCAAACTCGTCCTCACCCGAAATTGTCGCAATTCATTTTCAGCCAATAAGAAAGAAGAAAATGCTTGAATAGCGACTCCAAGCGAGTTATTTCACAATTATTAAAATTACTCAATGGATTCTTCTGATGAGCGACTATAAGGAAGAATTATTGAAGAAGTTGAATAACTTACGAAACGAGAAAAGTCGAATTAAAAATAGAAAGTGCTCTTGGGGGCAGAAGTGTTCTTTGAAAAAGAAGAAGCTTGAAGGCGATCGGAGATGCTTTAGAAATTTCTTTCAAATAAACTGGTCCGATTCGATAATTCAGCTAAACTATTAAATCCCTTTTTCCGCTCATTTTTCAGCAGAAAAACTGACACAGCGAAATTCGATAATTGGCTTGAAATTCGTTCTTTCAAAATAAGTAACTTCCGAATTTAATTAATTAAGTGTCCCTCTTTTATAGGTCGACGATTGTTGATTTTCGGGGCGTAAGTGTGTGGATACTTAAACTTTTGATAGTTGAAAATCTCTAAATAGGTTGCTCGTACAGAGATAAGGAGCGTAAGGAGAGTGCCGATAAGGGACGTGAACCATTTTTTGGAGCAACTGACCGGGGATGAGCTGGAGCGGCTTTATCCCGAACTTTTCTGAATTTTCGCCTGTCTACTTTAAGAAATTCAAGGAAACAAGGGTAAGATGCAAAAAGGCGTTGTAATTCGATGAAAGAGATGAGAACTTTCAGCGAAAACTACGGCTCATCCTTCAAGTCTTGAACTTAGGTGTGCATCCGCGTAAAAGACGTGTGATTCACTGTCAGAAGTCAGAAGGTGGTAGATACTTATGTATGACAGGATCTTGCGGTCACAAGCGAAATCATCTTTGGCGGAACGTGAATCCAACGAGCAGCATCGACTAATAGACACTTTCGAACGCGGTGATTTTGGGGACATTCTCGTTCCATTTCTCGCGGTCGACATTTTGATGGAACGCCTCATTTTCTGAGATAAAGAAGATTTTCAGGATTTAGCGTCCGTTGACAATGTGGAATTTATTCGATTCCGGGAGGTATTTTTTTCAGAGAAAAAGACGGTATTCTTAACAATAAAATCAGCAAACAAATCTTCAAAAATAAATCTGAAAAAAAAACATTCAACGAAAAAATTCCTTTCTATAAAGAATTTGGTAGAACAATGATTTTCTCCCAACATGATACCTGCAGCTGTAATCTCCTCTATTAATTTCTCATTACTTTAAAGTAATTACATGAATTTCAATAATTAAACAGCATGTAATCTAACTCCAGCAGTCCAGGCACTCACAGCAAGTTTCAAAACAAAAATAAACAATTCCTGACTAAGTACTGTTAATATCGATTGTGGCGCTCAATAAATAACGTGAATTTCGGAAGTGGAGCGAGTTATTCTGGATTTCTACAGAACTGGTTGTTATCAATTCGATCTTTATCCTTTTTCTGTTTTATTTTCTATTTTGAGCATCGTTGCGGGCTGCCGTTCCATCCCCAAGGGTCGCTCTTGACCGGGGACGAAAAATCGGAAACGCGCGCGGCGAATAATTCTAGCGCACTTGATCAGATCACCGCCAATCATGCGATTGGCCCCTCGAGCGCGAAAACAGATTTTGTTTATTAGAGCTCAATGGGCACGTTGGATGATAACGTGCGCACAAAAGAAAATTCTAATGCTTGGATTCTACGCTAGGGTTCTTGAGCTTCAATTGATATTTTCATCGAGCATCTCGATCCGATTTCGAATTCGTTCCATCACTTTTCCGTGAATCCAAAGATTGTCGACTAAGCATAGATTTGATAGATTCAAATCTCGATTTATCAGCGGTATTTATTTCATAAGAGAAAAAAGAACAAGAGGCAGAGAAAGTCCAAGAAACGATGCAGAATTCCCACCACCATCTGAATTGTTCTTTCCTTCGTCGTCCTCAGCAACTGGCCAATCTCGTCCTGATTTGCAAGTGTTCGTATCAGAGTTGTCCCAAACCCGATCTTCCGTTGGAATCCACTCCCAAATCGGTTCCATTCCACCGGCCTTGAAAGTATGTTTGTGACCTAATTTTCAACGATTTTGTTATCCTTACTTTTAGTTTTGCGGACTCAACTTCAACAGCTTTCCACACTCGAAGAATGTTGTCACTGAAAGCATCAATTAATTTATGACAAGATCAAGAGTGTCAAAACATATGATTTTCGGTAAGTAATCGAACTTTCTTCAAGATCGCTCAATTAAGAGTCGCAATTACCTCGCAACTCCTTGGATAATCGTTCGAATCTCGCTCTCAGGATAGTTTTTCTGCTCTAGTCGCTCGATGAGCTTCGCCATGACTTAGAAAAGCACCAGGTTAAATACAAACGCAAAACAATTATTACCAAGTGGGTACTTGGAAACATCCTCAGCATCGTGAGGCAAAGTTCGAACGCCATTGTAGTCGCCACCGATTCCAACATGTTCGAAACCTTAATATTTAATGCTAGCCGATTTTCTCATCCGCTTACCTATTTTTTCTCCGATATGCATCATGTGATCAACAACATCATCTGCAGTTACACAAATAACATAATTTCCATCTTCGTCCTGCGAAACAGCGTTTCGTTTGACAAAATCGCTGAAGTGGATAAATTTTAATTAATTTTACGACCTTCTGACAAACGTGTAAAAGACGATCATAATGACGCCGCCGTTGTCCTTAACCAAGGGGAGAACATCGTCTGGAACGTTGCGGTGAGTGTCAGCCAGGGCCCGCGCAGACGAGTGCGAAAACATTACTGGCGCGGTCGTGTGGGCCAGTGCAGCTACAAGTACAAGATCGTTAGTAACCTTGATTAACCACAAGATCCCCTCCCCACGATTGTCGACTTAGCATCAAAATTGTACCTCGCATGGTATGGTGACTGACATGTGAAATATCAACAATCATGCCGAGTCTGTTCATTTCCTTCACGACTTTGACTCCAAAGTCCGTCAATCCTTCACTAGTCTTGTCATCATCCGGGCTCGCAACGACCCAGGGCAAGCTGCAGCTATGCGTCAGTGTCATGTATCGAATTCCGAGCTCGTAGTACTGTCTCAAAATCGCCAACGACTCTCCGATCATGTGTCCTCCTTCTAGTCCCATTACAGAGGCTATCGAAAACTCGTCTTTTCGGATAAGGTCTTCTGCTTCTTGTGCCGTTTTCGGAATGATCATTTCTGGGTAAGCATCGATCATTCTTCTCGTAACATCTAGTTGCTCAAGTCCCCACGAGACGGCGTCTTTTGATTGGAGGAGCAGCCCCAGTAAACGCTCCAAAATTGCGCCCTCAGCTGACCTTCTTGAGCCAATGGGATGGAGGTATGAGATCTGACTTGGTATTGCATGTCTGGTGGATTTTGAGCAGGCTCGCGTTCATAGAGGTCAATTTTTCCAAGATCCTACAGGAGGATGAATGTATGCAAAGATTTTGTCATGTTAATATACTTTTATATAATCAAAAGAACCTGATTCTCAGGAAAAAGGTCGGTATATGTCAAGGGAAGATCATTGTGGCCGTCGAAAATTCCATGGTTTTTAAGGTACTCGTTTGCCTTTGCAATGTATGCTGCAGACGGGGACTGGTAAGAAGCAACGCATTCAGGCAAATTCTTAGGAGCTCTTTCATTGCCAAGTATTTTCGCATCAGTAGCGGCCTATTATTTGGCTTAGAATAACCTCTATTACAGATATTGTCGCATAAGTCTGCAAGACAAAAAACAAATGCGCCCTCCAAAAATGAGCTGTGGCTACTCATTAGCGGCTGAATCTCTTCATCTACACGTTTAATCCGAGTGGGATGAAATCGAACCCAAGCAATATCTTAAAACCTTAAGGGTCACCACTTTTTAATTGGCGATATTTAAGCCTCTCCTGAACCGCAAAAAATGCAGCAAGCTTCATTTCCCGAGGTGAAAGTACTCTCTTTAGAATCGACAGAATATCTGAGAGTTTATATTGCCAATAGTACAGTCAATATTTAAAAAAGACGCAACACAAAGAAGTTGTTAAATTTAATGAAAAGAGATCTTTTGGAAATTTCCCGAAACTAAGCTAAAGTTTCAAAAACAACTCGCTGTTTTTCCAAAGATTAGCACTTTGGAAGCAACAGTTCTGGTGAGAACTGATATTGACTTGATATTGAGTATTTTATTTTGCCAAGAAATCGCTAATCAAAAAGGATCAAGCACAATAAAAGTATATTTGTCATCGGTTACCATACTTCGGTAGACACGCTTTTTGCAGAAAATGGAAAAAGCGACGAGTTACCCTTCTAAGATGAAATTAATTATTGAATTGCGAAGTTAGATCAATTACCTCTAGTAGACAAGTCACTTGTAAAACAAGTTTGGGACAAGTTATTCTACTGTAATAGACAAGTCCAACGATTCTTCAATCAATGTTCGTCGATCATGTTCCCTCAGCAATGCCGATAACAGCCATAATTACGAAGCCACCGAGCATACCCAAATTTTGAATGAGCAGCCGCAGCCATTTTTTCTCGGATGCATTCTGTATCTTCAATTCTGGCATAATGTCGACAAAGGGGATGTACAAAAACAATCCAATTACACAGGCCATCAGCCAGTCGGACGCACCTGTATTTTCTGAAAAATAAAGATTACAACTCCTCTTGGCCCAAATCGTCATGTTTTTTGGAAATGACAAAATAGCTGACCCATTGAATTTAATCTAATTTTTCACCTGAAAGAGCTAGGCCTAAGTAGAGACCCCCGTAGCTCCAGAAAGCCGAGAATGTATTTGCTCCTAAAGCAGCGGCATTCGACAAGCCAAAATTGATGTAAATCGTGAAATCTGCCAGCTCATGTGGCAACTCATGAAGAAAAATAGCCAGTGAAGTTGCCAGACCAGTTTCCCAGCTTTGCGCCCAAGACACTCCAATAGCAACTCCATCGACAAAATTGTGCACAGAATCTCCGACTAGAATTCCGAGAATAGCACTTCTGTTTCTCTTCCTTCTTTCTTTGTTAGAAATATCTTCCTGTAATTCAGGACGCTCGTTGAGCTCATTCTGAACGTCAGGTTTTGTCGGCGCGATAGCATTTTCGGATGACTGTAGATCAGGTTCTACAGGATTTCGACGCGATTTATCAAAAACGTTGAAAAAATCGAGAAATATTTGATTCTCTGCCGGAATTTTTAATAAACCCTATTTGTGGGAAGATATTATTTTTGCCGCATGGCTGAGAACCTAAGAGAACCGCGAGCCTGATCCTGATTCTCAACTTGATGCGTCTCTGAGCCGCCATGAGAGTGTCCGTGACCAAACATGAACGTCACTTGCTCAAATACCCAAAAAACGTAAATGATGCCAATGACGACCGACAATTTCTCAACCGCATGAACGTATCCTTCTGGAGTCGTGATCCCTAGAACTTCGGGTAGAAAGTGCAGAAGCGCAGATGCTAGCATAGTCGAAACTCCGAGGGCGATGAAGAAATCGAAAATGAGCTGCATCGTCGATTTGGAAAGGCGCTTTGTGCAAATGATTATTCCGATACCAGCCACGGCGACCAAAGTGATGAGGGTATTGGCCAAAGTTGCGTAGCCCCAAGCTTGAGCTTTCGTCTTTGATAAAAGTAACCGTTACTGTGTTTTTTCAAGAGATAAGAAATTAAAAATAAGACGGGATTATCTTGTTCAAAGCAAGATAAAAGTATAAACTAAATTTTTCTAAGATAAAAAAAGAGGGGCCAGTTTGTAAACTCTGGGGCAAAAGTCTTTATTATCGGGTTAGCGATATCTATCAGAGCTTCTTGCATGATGCATTGCGTCTTAAAATAATTCTTATATTTAGGGTTACGAAAGGGTTAATTGAGAGGAATACGTATTAGTAATAATAAGACTCATTTTATTTTAGGATGCATAATTACCCATTCTTCAGTTTCTCTCTCAATCATAACAAAAAATATCGAAAACCGAAACAATTTTTTGCTTGATTTTCAATTTTGAAACTTCAATTTATAGCAAACAAATGTCCTTGGACTTTTGAATGCACATAAATATGGCTGCTAAAATGACCGAATTTCACAATTCCATTTGCAAATTCCGGAGCTAATGATGCTACTCATCCATAAAAAATCTAAACGAAGCTTTGACGCTTTGAAGCTTGTTATGAAAATTCCAAGTGAGGGAAGATGATAAAGGATAATCATAAATATTGTCTGATTATTTTGGCATAATAAGAGGGCAAATGAGATTCCCGGGAGCAAAAAGAGAAGCGGCGAAATAAAACTCATAACTTCAATTTACTTGGTTTCAAAGTCAGTCTAAAAAAAGAAAGGATTCCAGGTCGATAATGAAATTGCTGGGTTTCTAGTTCTGTGGGTCGGTAAGTTCGGCGTTGACAGTAGCTTCGAGGATGATGCCGACGACGATGAGGATGGCGCAGATGAAGGCAAGGTAGGTGGTCTTAAAGAAACTGCGTAAGATGTCTAAAAATGCAGACAAATTACTATTTTTGCAAAAAATTAGAAAAACATTTTGACTGAATTTAAGCCAGCTATCTGGGTCGAACCATAATTGTGTTTTTCTGAAAATAAAAAATGATGAGGTGGTAAAATAGAACGCGACATCAGAAAGAACCCATAAAGTCACATGACTGATAAATTAATGATAACTATGGGATCAGGGCGGATAAGCTGAAAATTCTTTGATGATAAGGAAAAGCTGATATTCGGGGGTATCTATCGTTTTTTTTAAAATATGAAAAGATGATAAATTAATGCTACAGGGGAAACACCCCAAATATTTCATTGACAGGTCATTCTTGATTATTGCGAACTTCCAGGTAGATTTAATAGCCATATTCCGAATCCAAACAGAGTGCCAGCACACGCGACTCATGAAGCGCAACATGTACATTTTTGGAAAAGAGGGCGTCACTGTCGGATGTATTGGCAATAGTGCACGTTGCTAGATTCGAAAATTTAGAACGAACGTTACGTTTGCGCCAAATTTTTACGATTTGCGCAACACGGTTTAATCCGGCCCAGAAATAAGTGCCTTTTGACCTCGCGCTGTTTGGGATTGACTCAAATAGAGTGAGCGTTTTAAAATATGTAATATTATTATTTTACATGCAAATTTGACTCATCATTTTATGGGGAAAATTAGCAGACTGTTCTTTGTCCTCTTTACTTACAGATTTCTCAGCGTTTTCTTCAGCTTCGGATTGGCTTATGCACTCTTTTTCGTCGTCAGGGATTTCGCGGTCAGGGAGGGTCGATTCCTTCATTGTGACATATCTGGCAAGAGGCAAAAGTCGAATAGGCGAGTCCTTCTTCGCCGCCAACATGAAACACTTTCTTGGGTTCGTAATTATTATCTAACTCAGCGATAGCCGTAATAAGCGCCCGTCCGTTTTCTACAATTGTCAATTAACTTTTTAAGAACCGTTTGAAAAAGGCAAATAAGCAGACCAAAAGGCAATCCAATGTCGCGGCGAACACATACTCGAAGCAGGACTAAAACGAAATAATTTAAAACACTTTTTAAAAACGTCTAGCGACAGAGTTTTTTAATTAGCAACTTAAAAAAAGGAAGGCGTATTACAAAAAGTTCAGTCTATTTCACTCTTGGAACTTTTGTTCCCTTTTTTTTCTTTCAAAAAGGCAGTACAGAATATTGACGGATTTACTAGCAAAGGCGCTGTTGGCAAAACATGAAAAATCGGGTCCTCTCGGGACGGCTGAGCTGGGCGGCCTTATTTTATTTTTTCAAAATTTCTGAAAAATTCTTCACATTGCCGGCTCGGAGCACAACTATCACGTGCCACGGAAAACACACATTCCCAAACACATGTTGCCACCTGTGGGAAGCATCGAAAAGCCGGACGATAAGAAATCGGATCCATTTCAATACGTAACCAGAGAATGCAAAATACATGTGTCGAGTTTGAGCCCGGTTCTTTTCGGGGGAAACGTGTGTTTTAGCGCACTAGTATTCTTGTGTATCGAATTTTGTTAGAGAGGACATCTTCTCATGACATCATCGGGTCAGAATAAATCCTCGGGTGACCGCTCAACTCGACTGTAAAAATGAAGAAACCCCGTCTTTTTTCGAGATTTTTATTGATTTTTACAAACGATGAAAGCTTCATACAGAAAAATTTCATATGTCACGTGGCACTTCCCCAGTTTTATCTCTATTTTAGAATGTCGCTTAACTGTATGTCTGTGACTGATTCAGTTTGTTTTGAAAATGCAGGGCCTTTATCACCCTGAGTTGCGCTTATCATTTTCTTCGTTACTTGTGTTGAGGTTATAATTTTCTACTTTCGTCATTGCTTCTCAAAAATCGCTATAACTATAACACTCGCGCCAACGTGAGTGTTGATATTTCGCCGCTGCGAGAGTTGAAAACAAGTTCCTTGCGTAAACATCCTTTTTTTCGCGCCAAAAAGGGGATAGGTCTTCAGAAAGCTTGTGCTCAAAAGTGGCCTTGGAAAATGCCTTGTCTACAATTCTAGTGACATTTATATATCCTTCCCTCTTCTTATCATAATTGGCCTTGAGTGGGGCTCCCTTAAGACTCAGACTTGGGCATCTAGTTTGAGTCGAATTTGCTTCCGTACGAGTTTTTTTTTTCGTACTATTGATCATGTGAGCTATCAGGTCAAATGCTCCAGCGGAGAAGTCAGAGCGGTCACATCCGCTTTCGAACTGGACAATGTCTCAAACGAGCGCGATTGATTGTCACAGTCAAAATACTCGATACGTAGTCCTTGAGCTTGTTTATCCGGGCCACCGGTTTGATGAGAAGCGATTTTAGGAGGCTTCTGTTTTTTAAAAATTACCTTGAGAGTGCCAGAGCGGGTCGTATTCGCGAAGATACCGATGATAAGCATTCCAAGGACGAAGATGAAGGCGAGAAGAATCTGGGCAAATCTCCTGAAAAAAGGGTCTTATTGAAAATTTTCGTCAAAAGAGAACTTCCACGTAACTCCAGTATTTATCCCTCTACAAACCTCCATCAACCCTTTTCACCTGTTAGTGGCCGGGTCATGCTCCAACCGTGTCTAATAATAGCTAAATGTATCTGCAGCTACATTTAGTATTTTGGTCGCTAGAGCTATTAAAAAAACGATCCTCTAATTTGATCATTCTTGGAATGCGAAAATCAACACTTCCGGCGGATGAAGCTACCCTTCCGGCCGAACTCACATTTTGGACAAGCCCTGAGTTTATGTATTTTTAGCGTCGATTTTTAGATAGCGACTCGTGAATATTTAGAAACGCTCGATCTTCCAGGACTTTCCAAAATTCAAAATAAGTATTACACTGACCAATATGCATGTTCAACCATGGAAAAATTCAGAAGAAAAAGGGAAGCCAAGGTCAAAAACTCAAAAAAGCGTGTACTCTTGGATAAAATGAAGCTCGAAAATCGTGATTATCAGTGTCTGCCCCTTAAGATTTCAACCTTTTATTCGGTTGACAAATTGATTAAAAATCCTTACGGCAAAGTTGATGTTCCTCTCACCCAGGTCCTGGACCCCACGTGTCAAGAAAATGTGTGAAACCGTCACTATAATCACTTTTTAAACGCATCCCTAGGATTTCTTTTAATGAGGGAAAAGCCAAATTGAAATCGAAATTTGCGGTTTCTTGGCCCCTTCTTAATTAACACAAATGAACCTCCTGCCTTTTCTTTGGAAATCCAGCTTTGTGAAACACCTTTTAAACCAAAGAAGGGTCACCTTAAGGGTCGCTAACGAGATTTGGTGTTTTATTTGAACGAAGGTTTATTGGATTCTGACGCAAGAAAGAGAACATGAAATTTGGTTAATTAAAATCTTTAAAAAAAAGAAAAAGGCAGATGGTCGGGAAAAAGGGAGTTTAGAAAAAATGACTCAGAAAATAGAAAATAAAATGGCTCTCTTTGGGAAATTTTAGAGACAGAGCAAGTTTTTTTATGCAAATAGAGTGGCTCTGGGAAATAGAACGTGTGAGCTTGTTTAGTTTTAATGAATGTTTGAATAATTTGCTCAAGAGAGAAGAGACTTTTTAGATTCTAGCGATCGGCAGGTGTTTGGTCGAAGCATAGTCCGATCGGCGGTCGGCAGCTGCATTCCAAAATATGCACCTGTCGGGAAAAAATAGGAAAGGCCAATTCTCTTTTCAAACAAACTCGCCGGCAATCCGGGATTTCAGGCTTCAACCCTGTTTCCGTTCCCACCGTTCCACCAAAACATCGAATATTTACTCGACACAATAACTCTCAATTATTGACGAGCAGAAAAACTCGAAGAGAACCAAACAAAAATGAAAATATAAATAAGCGTTCATCTTTTCTGAAATAATCCATAAGCGATGTCTGTTTCGTTCCATAAGAAAAGTACTGTAAGTGAAGATTGGTTAATTAGGAGTAGCAAGCCCAAAGAGAGAGTGGCAGTTGAACCGGAACACGCCAAAGTACCAAGTGCTCCTCGCTGCTTTATCTAATGAGGGTGACGCCGGTCGTGGTCTGTCTTGTGGTCCAAAACCAACTCCTCAACACGCACATCCAGGCCAAAATTAAAAAACGAAATTTCCACAATCTGCGATCCAAGAATTTTAAATTAAAAATTTAAGCCCCTCTTACGAGCATTAAAATCACAAATCGACGATTATTTCTCCTTTTGGCACGAAAAATGGCCGGATTTGAAATTTCTTCTGAACCTTGCTTCGTTGAAGGTGGCGGAAATTGGCTGATGTTCAGGAAGAAAATCCAGATTGGGTCGATTTCCGCGGCAAATTAGAAGGAGACCGTGGTCCATTGAAAGCCTTTAGAGAAAGAATGCATCGGAATTAAGGGGTCATTGCATTTAAATAATCTTGGGCCTCACCTCCAAGGGTTCAAATTTAATTCCACCGACGGTAGTGCCTGCGACCTAGACTAATGCCGACTAGGGATTATGTCATAATTGGATGTGGCAGTGGCAAGTTTACGGGCAAAACTGGCCGCTTGTTTAGAGCTGCGCCCCGGCAAGATTCAATTTATAGCCTTAGAAAGACACCCTTGCTTTTTCACGACTCAGCTCTAAAAAAGTACGGGACACGTACTTACGGGGCGTACACCAAATATCCAAAAAACCGTAAATAGCCACCAATATCAAAAGTCAGCTTATCAAATAAATTCAGCGGCTGAAGTTTTCTTCTGTTGATACGTCAATTTTCAAGTCGACTTACTATCTTTAAGACGATCGAAAATCATCTTCTAATAGAATAATGCAAAAATAGCTTTTCCCTCGTTTTTGGATGGTCAAAAGCTGGAGTAACCTTTATTTTTACGATGTTCTCTTTTAATAAAATCAGATAAGAAACCATTTAGAGGGTTGTATCGTACACGATGTACGCTGAGATTTATTCTGCATGTCCCTAAAGCTAGCAAACATGTGTACCGCTCACAGGGCAAGACTTCCTGATCACGATTTAGAATCTTCCCCGCTAAGTTTAGAAAGAAAAATGCTTCTTCTACTGTTGTTCGTAAAAAAAAAGAAGTTATATTTGTTCATTTGAAGGCTATTTTTAGCGTAGACAGAAGATAAAAATGAGTTCAGATGAAATTCTTGGAGATAAGGACCGAAGGGGAATAAATTATTCCCTTGCGGAAATAGATATAAGGGGCTCTCAATTGAAGTCTCTTCGAAAAAGGATAAGGATGTCTTTCTTTTGGGCAGGCGCTTTGCTGCTCTTCAGAAATGACGCTAATTGAGCACGCTAAGGACATAACTTCCACTGACAATTTTCAGGGTTTATTGTTGAATTTCTCCATTGTCTTTATATGAAAACAAATAATTCAAAAAACAACTCATCGTCAAAACTCATTCTAAAAATATAGAATTCTGTGGGTTCAAATTCGCGCTTTATTTCACTGAATTTTTACTGAAACCGCGCAAAACTAGCCATTCGCGTGAGTTCTTCTAAATTCCCCTATCTTCAAACCCTTATCAATTTTTTTTATTATAACATCATCAAAGGAGAACATTGATTTCAAACATCAACAGTTTTCAATCTTTTTTCAAAGTCGCGCAACTCCTGAGTTCATCCGAAATTGAGCCGCGATTTTCGGCGATAGGGTGACGGAACGAAAACGCTCCCCAACCGCGCCAATAAAAACGCACTCAGAAATTTGCACAAGGGTTATCGCATTTGCGTTGATAATTTAAATATTTGATTAAACCTGAGGTGAGCTGGAGCGAGAAATAACCGAATTTCGAGTCTTTAGAATTTTTTCTAATAAGCGTTTTTTTTCGATCACGTGACAGATCATTCTAATCCGATCGATCGTTGTATTCGTTAAAATTTTGAGAATCATATTCTAATGCTTCCGTGTCTCAGGTGGATTTTCCCAGCTGTGGTTAACATTTGGGCTTATTCCCAAATTAGAGCGTTCCCGGGGCGCTAGAATCTCTATCTTCTTTGAGCAAATAATTTTGATTTTTAGAAAGGAAGCCGGCCGCAGGTGCCGCGTTGTAGATCAGCTTGTCCTACCTCGCTGAGTCAAAGGCGAGATTAACCTGCCATCGTTCAATTATTGAACCTGGCGCATGTGAGATGGCGGCATGGCCTTCTACACTAATATATAATTATCATGCTAGTTTTACAAGGAGAATTTTTGTAACACCATCGTTTCTTCGAAAATGTCGTGACTTTATCTTATCATTTTCTCCACAGAAAATGGTAGCACACAAAAATGCACGCCTGACAAAAATTTTTAGAATGTGAATTTTTCTGAAAAAAATATTTCAATATCATGCAAAGGCTTGCATAAATCTTATTGGACAAACGCGTTCCATATAAAATTGACAATCTGAAGTACTGTATCTTCCTTAGTCTAGACGAGGGTCACGTGTCCGCATAGTTCTGTAAGGTGTCACCGCGCTTGTCACTGTTCTAGTGGGATCCCGTCACTTGGTCCTCGAAAAATGCGAAATCATACTCGGACAATTGCGTAAAGCAAAACATGTCACTCAAATTCCACGCATACAAAAAAGAAACACGCAAGGCTTTAGCTGTTAAAACAGCCCGTTGAATTTTACGAAACCCGTTTTACAAAGTACTCAAGCAGTTTCATCAGGTTTTAACTTTTTAGAAAATTTTTCAAAAGCTTTTCATTAATAAAAACTCACCCTATTGGCAAGGTAGAAATGTTTACTTAGCGCTTTTGAATGAAAATAACTTTGATCAAATTCGACATCATCGAAATCATGCTCTTCAACGAAAACGCTTGATCAGTGCGAGTGGAACTGGCCTCTTATGTGATCACTCAATGCCAAGTTGCTGCGAAAATATTTAAAAAGAAATCACATTTTGAAAAAGCGGTGTCTGTTTAACTTGATTCATGAGGGATTATCTTTCATGTGGTCGTGTCTGGGGGGTACTTTTTCACTTCGAAAAAAAAACTCAGCTCAACTTTTCGGGAAAGAAAATTGAAAAGAGTTAGTTTTTCAAAGTTTTTTGACTTATTATCTTAGAAGACTTAGGTTCAATTTCCGGTCGAGAATTGCGCGATCGTATTCATTTGATTTTACGGCTCCGGTCTTGGAAATGTCTCCCCTCAATTGAATTTCGCTCCATTATACAACATGTGTTATGTTATTTTATCGAAAATTCTAACTCGATTCTAATTCGGAGAGAGCGTCTTCCAGAAATGCCGGAATCCGATCAGCACCTGCGCAGGGAAAGGGGCCCGGTACAGCGAACAGATTAAACCGGAAGCATTCGACCCCATCTAAGAGTTTTAAGGCTCTCTCTTCAAAAAACAAAGTCAACGCATAAGCGCATTTGCTCAAGAGCACTTCAAAAATATCAAGTTTTATTCGCAGAATAACATCTCAAATAAGCGCATCTAAATATTGCAGACGTACAATCTATTTGAATCCTGGGCCAGTTCAGTCATAATTTCTTTCAAAATGTGCCCAAAAAGTTAGTGATGTCTTCAAGTTTTTAATAATTTGTTTCAACTATTTTTCTGTTCAAAATATACCGTCGTTACCAGATCGTATAGGGTACGTTATGTCGTAAAATGTTTAGTGTTGTTTGGCTTTGGGAGCCTCAGCTGCTGGAGGATTATCCTGGCGATGAGCCCTTTGTTGAAGGAAGACTTTGGGAAAGAATTGCGCGACTTTAAAGGCGATAGACGGCCCCTTTGGTCAAACAAAGTTGAGGGACACGTATTTTTATATTTTCTAATTTTCAAGTTCTCGATTAAAGAAATGCTCATAGAAGTATTAGAAATGATATGAAAATGACGCTCATTTTAAAGAGCGATTGCGCACTCACCCATCTTCAATTTCGCAAAATCTTCAAAAAAGCGAGCTCTCATCGCTGAAATCTTCGTGGGTAGAATTCCGCGTGTATAAGTAAAGTCTAAGTCGAGAAAAACATGTTCTAAGAAGCTGGAATAAGCGGGAAATCGAAACAAGCGAAATTGAGAACTTTGAAGAAGCGCATTCCTCAAATAAACCTTTGAACGCGCCCCTCAATTTTGTGCTCGAGTCCATTGTCCGTCGAATCACGTGGTTTGGGTCCCTTCCTGGCAATCAGGCGCATTCCAGCCCCCGCCCGGTTGTGCCAATTTCGGCAAAAAATCAGTTAAGTACCAGCCGGTCAAAGTGCCGACAGAAGTGGGAGCACTCAAGTGCCCAATCGCGCCAGTTCTAAACGAACACTCAGCGGCAAAACACTAGAATCTTGTAAAAATCAGAATAATACCGCTCAAGTTCATTCAAATCAGACCAAATTTCATGAGTCATTGTTTTTTTTTTTATTAAAATCGCAAGGTGGCGCAAAACGTATTTTTCGAGCTTTCTGATTGGATAATTTAGAAAACCAGAATAGAGCTGTTTGTAAAGGTTCAAAGTGGTGTTCCTTCACGTGGATAATCAGATCTTTAGAAGCGTAACTCTGGAATGTATCCGTTGTTGGGTCACATTGCCGGTCGGTGTGAGCGATATGCATTAGTAGGACTTTTGTTATGCATT
Organism: Oikopleura dioica; assembly: GCF_907165135.1. Classification (NCBI taxonomy): domain Eukaryota; kingdom Metazoa; phylum Chordata; class Appendicularia; order Copelata; family Oikopleuridae; genus Oikopleura; species Oikopleura dioica. The sequence goes on from NC_137292.1 coordinate 12,137,404, forward strand.
GTTTTCCATTTGAAATAACCGCCCTCCATGGCTGAGCCGGGCCCCTAATCTCGCGAAATGTCAAACACCAGATTACGTCAAGTGATAAGGTGATAACAATGAAGCATCCAGTCCTGCCCACGCTCCCTACCCTACGTGGAGAAAATAACCTAATTATGCTCCCTCACTTTCTACTTCGTGATCTCAGATCTGACTGTAACAAGAACCGCGACTATCTATTCGATCATTTCAAAACCAAAAGCGCGCTGTTTCAAAAACCACAGCTGACCAAACTGCGCTTCAGAAAAGCTTCACAAAAAATGAGCTTGGGAAGGAAAGCACAAAATGCGTAATTCAACATTTTCGCAGTCACGCGAACCGCGAAATGTACGAAAAAACAGCTAGTAAAGAAGTTCTTTCTAAAGCTCCTCTTCTCCCGTAAGCGTCTTCAAGATAAGACGATACTCATTAGCATTTTTTCTCAAAGTGCTAATCTAGATTGTAATTGGCTCGGTACGTGGTTTAGTGTCTAAGAGGCCCATTGAAAAATCGTTGATCGGCGAGGTTATCCGATAATTTTGTTGAGCCTCTTGTTTGAGTTGAACCCGCTTAGGCGAGTTAACCCGCCCGTCGCGTTGCAAAGCCCGATGAGGGATCAACTGATTCTGATATCGCATTTAGACACTTTGCTTTCTCAGCGGCAGATGGGGAAATGGCCACTTGAAATGAAACAAGGGGACTTGCTGTGATCCTTTCGGATGAACTAGGGGATAAGTAGAGCAGCTCTACTAGAGCTGACAACGAACAGAGTGCTGCCAGGCCCATTTCTGGCTACTTTATGTTTAGTAGTTAAACCAAAGTTTCTATCCGCTTATAAGTTAATGCAAACTTTCGCCAAAATTTCGCTTCCCTAGCAAATTTATCTCCTTTCACTTTCTTTGTCACGTGAGGCGGAACTCTTGAAAACATGATTCCAAATCATAGAGGACGATCTCGGTCTTGCTCTCTATAAAATCGCGATTTGCGGCGTTGGGGTCAGAGGGAATGTTCTAAGGCGGCGCGAATTGTTGAACATTTTTTTCTTGTTTTTAGAACGTTTTTTGGAGCGCCGCTTACTCAAAACTCAACCACGTGGATCCAAACTGTTTACGATTCTACAGACGCGTGAAAATTTCACGCTCTTTCTCTCTTTCGCTCTCTTTCGAATAAACGCAGACAAAGAAGCATTGCGTTAGACATACGTTCGCGAAATTCTAGCGTGAGCTAATTCGCGCGCAGTTAGCCACACAGCAGAATTCTTTCTCATGGGATAAGCTGGGATCTGTTACTGAATATGTATGTGTGCTCACATAGTTTTGACAGTGAGCAAGATTCTGTCGTGTGTGCAGAAATTGAAATCGCTTGATAAAGAAAAAAATTCTTGTTTTGCCTCTTTTGGGGTCATGTTTTTCGTTGAAATCTTAAGAGCCATAAGTGAAGGATTACATATTTTTCAAAAAATGAATTATGTCAGATACAGTCAGATGAAAAAGCACTGGAATCTTGTACAGACAAAAAGGTCTAAGTATTTCCTTTTTTTCTATTTTTCAAAACTTTAATCGAAATTGCCGATAAGGGGTTCATCTCACATGACCAATGAAGAGATCCTTTACTACCAATTTGAAAAGTTCAAGCAAGTCCTTTGTTTATCCAAGGCCTAAATCTGTAAGTCCCTCAGTTCAGCTAAAAAGAAGGCCCCTTTTGACTACGTACCGGGCACTTTTAAATACGTGTTAAATATAAACACTTTCTGCTGGAGCAAATAAACACACTCAACATTTTCCACTAGGAAAAATGCAAATTCTCGAAGCCTTGTGTGCAAATAATTTGCTCTTGCTTTTTGGGAGAAAAGGGATCGAAAGAAGCATATATTTTTTGTCACGTGGAATTTCGACGGATGAGAGGGGACAGCCTGGAAGAAAGATTTGTATAATGAATGATATACAGGAGGGTGAAGGATATACACTTGATATTTATACGTCTCATGATGCAACGGGCAAAAAGGGTACAAAGTGGCTAAAGTCGCGCCACCCAGAGCTTTTTCGCTTCTAAATTCAACAAGCGCTTATCTTGCACCTTTCTTCCTTTTTAGCCGATTTTTAAGGGCTGGCATTCCCAACATCAACAAAGTCCAGCTTGACAGTCTCTTGAGATCACTATGGTGAAAGTTTTGTATAAGAAAAAAATCATTTCGCGGCTAAATTATTCGAAAACTTTAATTTTAATTGTAAAATGTATATAAGGAGAACATAAAAGGGATTTCCGATGTCAGCAGTTCTTGTTTTTCACGTTCTCATCCCCCTTAATCTGTGAGCTCTCATCCCTTTGCCCCCGCCTAATCGTAAATTCTGCTATCTCGTCTCTTTTTTTTTCTTGAAAATTGTCAACCCATCCGTTCCATTCAGATTTTAGAAGTGCCGCGGCGGGGTTTATCACAAAACGAGTCTGCTCATACGTTTTGATGTCAACTTTGGTATTTATAAATAAGCGGGAGATATTATTATCCGGAACCTCAGCGGCTGATAGCAGCTCATCCTTTTTCGCTGATAAGATTAGACACATAATCAAAATTGGCTAAATAAGGGGATCCATCAATTTGTCGGAAAACATAGAAGAGGGCAATTTTTTTGCAATTTGAACCGAGGGTTAGAGTTAGCCTTATCCGGTTCGAGTAATGGTCAGGGTTAGGAAGAGTTTTATCAAAAAACATCAATATAAATGAACTCAATTTTTAACCCACGAGAAAACTCCTCCTTCTGGCATGAAAAATTGGATCCCACTCGAACTTGAGAGAGCCATGTTACAAAAGCGGGCTTTCCTAAATCCAAACGCAGCATTTTGTTACATGTTAGGCCTGCGCAACTGCTTACCCTTTCAGATTCTGTAACTGCTCGTTTTTTTACTCGTCTCTATTCTAACGCGTTTTAGTTTATTTCCGCGGAACGAACAAAATCACCTCTCCGAGGTAGTTTCTAAAGCTGAGCTCGCAGGACTGAATCAATAACGAACAGCAAGTCAGAATGCAAATTCGAAAAAGGAAGAAAAAAGTTTAGAAATTCGCGACAACTTGTAACTGCTTGCATAAGGGCGGAAGGAATCAGCTATGCAAGGTCGCCCTATGCTGTTTATTTAGTAGTCCACCTAATTGACCACGAATACGGTAACTACGCGTAGCAAGACTTAAAAATCAGCAAAAAAGGATTTTGGGAACTGAGTGGTAAATTAGTACAAACTGCTCAAGAAAAACACGGTTCAAAGATTAAACTATTTTTGTGCATAAATTGAGCTGTTTGTTTTTTCGCCCCTTGGTAAAAAAAAAGCTTTTTCCAAGACAGAGAACTGATTTGGAAATCTATGTTAAAAGATTTCCACATAAAAAAACATAAAATTTTTATATTTCAAAGAGCTCCGTTTTTTTTATCTTGCTTTTGTTCGAAAGTGTAAAATAAATTGTCAAAAAGGAAATATTATTTTGAGTACACTCGTTTATCGAATAAATTTGCGAACAGGAACACTCGGTTCTTTTGTATTTGCCCCAACAATTCAGAAGAATCGTGGTTTAGATTATAAACAGGCCTTAATTCTTACAATTGGAAGAATTGAATTCTAAAGTTGCGAAAAACAATCGCGTCGCTCCATCAAGTTTGGAAAACAAGCACATCTTTTTACAGCGCATAGTTCATTCAAATTAGACTGATTTTTCGATGAAATGAGAAACTCGAAAATCGAAAGTTCACCCGGTGGAGATATTGGAAGAACGTCATTTCTGGTTATTTTGTGAAATAATAACTACGGAGGAACGCGCATCATTAATCAATGTAATATTAATTAATTGACTCAGCGTCCAAGTAATCCATTATCACTGAAAGGATCATGTGAGGTTAATCAGAACATACTCGTCTTTCTCGTTTTCTGACGAGTGAGTTAAACCTCTACTTCGTTACCCTAATTTTCAAATTCGATTTGTTTTTATTTGGACTCTTGGAAATTAATATTTCAGGGAATTATTTGAGTACCAAAATCTCAGCTTATTTTCTATCAATTTTTTCGATTAATATTGTTTTTCGATTTAGCATAAGCGTAGCCTTAAAGACCTGTGTAGAAAACAATAAAATTTTAATTAAGCCTTTTTTATAAGCTCGTTAAACTAAAGCAGTCTCGTTATCAAATAGTCTTTAAAAAAAAAGCTTAAAAAATTGCTCATTGTTCAGAACCCTGACTCAGGTTTTTTCCTAAGGTTGCCAGGTCAAGATATAAGCGCAAAAAAATAATTATAATAAAAATTATGCAAGCAATATTCTTTTCCTGAGGAAGTCCAATTTTCCTAAAACACGGTCCTATTTTGCTCCCGTTTGAAAATCCGGATTTTCGCGCGGTCAGTTAATGATTTCGCGCTTTGAATCAGAAGCGGAGTTATGACGCCTTTTCTCGCAAAAAGGCTTGTAAGAATTAATCGGTTTAATTAAGTTTTGTTTCTGATCTGCTTCTGCGAAGAAATTCTGAATTCTGAAATCTCCCGTAGTTGCTCGAAATTCAATTCACATGCTAGGGCTGGTACACGTGCTTAAATAGCTTGTGGAATAATTACGTTAAGAAAAACGCTCTAACACGGCCAGAATTATTTAATCAAGAATCTCAATTGGGCTTACCATTTTCTGTTGAAATCGTAACCAGCGATGATGTTCTTCTGGAACTTGGTCGCTGCGATAAAGTTCAGAAATTTTCCCCCTCGATAGGAAGTAACCTCAGTAAGTAGTAAAGATTTGCAATTGAAACTAGAACTACTAACATCCACTTAAAACAGATCCGAGTAAAAACAAGCTTGTTCCAAAAATACTCAACTATTATGATAACATCCTCTATTGATATTTGAATTAGCTTTGGTAGTTAATGATACTGGAAAATTGAACGGGAATAGAAGTAGCTACTATTGAAAGAATGAATTTCCTTGTTGCGCCAAAAAACCGCCCTTCCGATAAAAATAAACCCCAAACAGTTCCACATCAGCGCTGCGGTCTCGGAAAATCAGATTTCCTTTAATTTACATCGCTTGATAAAATTTTAACGTAAGTTTATCCCAAATCACCTTCGCTAACTATTATCCCATTTCTAATAACTCAGCGGCATCAATAAAATATATTAATCACATTATTTAAAACGTGAGTTTTTGATTTAAAGACCCCCCCGTCAACGATTTTCCTAAAAAAATTTTGAAATTCCGAAAAAGATTTTTCGAAAATTCGTTGACGGGGGGTCCTTAAGTATTTATCATTCAAGAAACAGGTAAGTCCTCAATCTTGAGAAAATTATGAGCCATACTTTGTGGTGATTCTAAAAGCCACAAGGGTGACAAAGAACAGATGAACATTTTTTTCACCCACCATTTTTTAATCGCGGTCCTTTTCATGATTACTGCAATTGCCAATTAAGCAGCACTTGGCTTATCAGAACTGGTTGTCTCTTTCGTCCCAAAAAATGCCCGGCTGGCGGTTGCACAACCAAGTGCTTTAATCAACCAAAGAGAAAGCTGCCACTTGATTTTGGAAAATTTTAAATCTTTTTAAGCCCAACGCCCGCGCGCGGGATCAATTCTAGGATTCTATTTAAAAAGGGATTGATTTTCTGAACATGCCGTAATGCATCCAGCCGAGGAGGAAGCAGAAACCAAAGATGAGCAGCATTACGCCGAACTGAAGCACAGTAGTGTCGCTTTTATCGTTGAAAAAAGAGCTTGTTCGACAATTCTCTTTTTGAATCTCTTGATTTTCAACGTTGCCCAAAAGAATTGGAAATTTCCACTGGCTGCTGATCGGCGTCCATGTCAACGGGAAGATAGTCGGAAAACGTATCGGCTGACATCTTTTCTTTTCAAGGATGACCTTGTCAAACTCTGCCACAAACAACTTTTATCTTATCTCTTGAGTAACTCGCTACGTCCCTATCTACCCGGATCATCTCCTAAAACTTTTTTCTAAAAGACAAAAACTAAAATTTTGAAAATCAGATTTTTTGACACAAAAAAAATCAAAAAAAAATCAATTTAATACCAATCTGGTCTGTGTGTAAACTTCCTTCTTCTCCATTTTGATCTCTAAGGTTCTCATCCCTTTCCTTTTTTTCGTTCCCTTGACTTCCGGAAAATCGAAGTGGCAAAAATCAACCACAATAGGGTAGTAAGCCCGTAGCGCTAAAGTCTCTTCGCACACTTAGATGATTTTGAATTTGGGAATTAGCACTTGCAGCCATTGCGTTTACGTAGCTTTTAATTACACTGTTCCTTCTCACTAAGTAATACCAAGTGGGAGGCGGCCGCGAGTGACCTACTGGCAGAGCATGTTTTCCTGGAGCTTTCAATTAACTCCTCCAAAAACCGTCTTTTGATCGGGCAAGTGCGCTTTCTCGAAAAATGACGGAGTTTTGTCGCTGCCAAGTGTCGGCTACTCGACTCTGAAAATCCCTGCGCAGCTGGCAAAAGTCCCCTCTTTTCTGGAAACAGCGAATTATGATTATTAAGCACGAAAGAAAACATCCTAGAATCAGGAGGCTTAGAAGATGGCCCTCTTGTCAAGCAAAATTTAGAAATGAGTGACATAAGAAAAAGAGATGAGTTTGAAAGATGTTGACAGTCGAATGTATAAACAGATTTATGAAGCTTCTCCAAGAAAGGACGTCTTAGCGCTTTTTAAGAAAACTTTTATAAAATCCGCTTTCTCTGGAAAAAAATGCTGATTTACGAGAAAAAACTGGTAGTAAGTAGGAGGTACCACATTGTTCATAAAGAAACATATCAAACTAATTCACTTCAGAAACCAATTTTCGACAATACATATTCGTTTGTTAATAATAGGATAAAATGATTATCCAAATTGCTATTCTTGGATCCCGTATTCACTCAATTTTGATATTTTTATCAATAACAAGGTGATTGCTCCTTGTTCCTTTCTGAACCTGCTTGGCTTTTATTGACAAAAATAGATAAAAACTCTTGTTTTCCGCAAAACGTGTAAATTCGAGCGAAAGAGTTTATTTATCTCCGGCGTTACCCTTCCAACGCCTTCCAAATAACTTGGATCCGATTTGAGAGGCCGCAGCGAGTTTAATTCGAAATCACCCTCATTAGCCTCCTCATTCTCGTAAATACGCGCAATCATCGAGTAACGAGAATATTTTTAATAAAAACGTAATATGCCGCTTTTTCACGGTTACGCAAGTTCCGACGTAAATTGACAGGACGAAGACATTCCATCATTTTGAAATATTTGGACACCCTTACTTGCTACTGTATCTTCGGAATTCGCGCTCTACAAATTACTATAGACTAGATTTCAATTAGCTTGGCTCGGTAACCTGTGTAGAAAACCTGAGTCAGGGTCTGAAAGAACTGAAATGAAAAGCCGCTTTGTGGCTTCTTTAAAAAAAAGCCGCTGCGGGGCTATTTATTTAAGCTTTTCAGAACCTGACTCAGGTTTACTTCACAGGTTGCTGAACCCAGGTCCCGGCTTATTGAAAGTCTTCAGTAAAATATTTTTTTTCTAAAATTCGACCGCTGTTGGCTGAATTTGCAAAACACGGCAACGTATCATTTACGCGGTGTCATAATCGCCAGTAAAGCTTTTCGTGATAAATAACGCCTAAATTGAGCGGTTTGGGGACCACTAAAGCGATTAAGAAGAATTGCCTGTGATTCGACTCGTTTTTTTTCAGAGAAAGAACGTAAAAAGTTTCGCGGGAAAGAAGTTTGCATCGCTCGTGGTGGAATTAGAAGCTGCATTGTTTGTGCGCTTTCGGTAGTTATTTGCCGGTTGTTGTGTTGCATACGCGGCGGAAGTCGAGTTCACCTGAACACGGTTCACGCCACTTTGTCGACGGCGCGCTAGGATTTTTCTAAAGCGAAGAGCGGGGAAGTCGCCTCCTATGTCAAGAAGCAACGCGGAATTTAGAAACACATACTTTCGTGCAACACTCAAATCTTCAGTGCTCACCAAATCTAACGTTTCTAATGAAGCCTCTTCTTCATCTTCTTTCCCATGCCAAAATGTAATAGCAATTATCACCTTGCGAATTCATATTGAAACAAGTATCGTCAATAAAAAGATTCTTTGGAAAATCATGCAACAAGCAATTTTATTAGTTTGATAAATATGTTTTTGGCATAAAAATATAGACTCAGTCTAGATTTTCCTGGACAAGGAATTTGATAATACCAATTTGTTTAATATCAAGGATTGCATCTAGAGCGTTTTTATTTCAACGGAATACGGTATTTATGGAAAATAGAAAATAAACAATGAAGAGGGAATTTTTGATTGAGCAAGCTTCAAAGATAAGCTCTTACTAATCAAATTGATGTCCAATTATAATTGTTGTTGCATAATGCTTTTTGGGGCAAACTTGAACATAACAAACCCCCCTTGTTGTCAATAAACACAAGCCAAGTTCGTTTCATTTCAAATAGGAAAAAAACATGTGTTCCGAAGAACTGAAAAAGGCTTAATTGCTTTTTGCAAACAAATCAGGGAGAACAACGTGATGCACATTTGTTGCGAATGCGATTAATGGCTGAGCAGAGTGCCCACTGAATGTAATGTTTCCACGATAATTAGACGAGAGGATTAACATTTCTTCCTCAATTTCAGAGAATAAACATTTACAACATTTTTGCGCTAATGAGACTTGATTTATTTATTTGAAACATGCAGATCATGATTGATGATGAAGATCGGAATCGTGGAAAACTGAACATACTATTGACCTACCAAAGTTTATCTAAGGACAAGTGCTCTTTTTGACTTGAAGAGTGATGATTCCCGCCTGAAACAGGAACTCGATACAGCCTGCTGCGGTCATACTCTCTATGGCTGCGATAACGACGCCGCCGACTATGTAAATCGTGTACCTTTTATAATTTTAATTAAGAAATCTGATGGCTAATTTTATCTCTTACGCGCCAAGAGCACACCCAGCAACGACAACAACAGTTCCGAAAACCTCGGACTGGACGAATTGGGAGGCTCCTTCGAAAAAATCGCTTATGATTCCCATTTTGATTTTCTCTCCCAAGTGCGAGTTTTTTCCTTCAGAATCATCTATTTTATGTCTTCTGTTTTCCCTTTTACACCGCCGTATTAAAAAAGCTGTTTTTTTATGATTTACTCACTCAAAGAGCCGTAATCTTTCACCTCGATACTTTCATAAATCTTACCGGCTTTATTAGCTGACTCAAAATCCGTCATTTTATATTTTCGAAAAGGTCAAGTTTTAGAAGTGACGCAAGATTGTGCGATTTAAAACAACGGCTGTCCGTTAATCTTTACTCGATATCCGTTGAAGGATGGATTAGTTCTCCAAGAATGTGCTTTGCAGAAAACATTCGAAAATCCAAATCTCTATTTTTCTTATCACGTGGCCTGGTTTACCCACGGGGAGGGGCTTATCGATGCTGGAATCTTTGCATGAGCCACCAATGGATCCGTTAAGGGCGTCGGCGTTTCCTCTTTTACTGCCTTAATCATTACCCTTTTTAGCTTTAGGGATGACCTTAATACAGTCCTTCGAATCTCATTTTCCGTGTTCTTTTTTCGTTCCCTTCTAAGAGTGGCTCTTAACGATTTCTAGAGTAACAATGTTCTAATCAAAGATTGATAAGGGTGGAAAAAAGTTCAAGCCGATTGCAAGTGTTATCCCGTGACCCCCGAGGAAGCTGTCGATTGTCTCTGGAAGTGATAAAATCCAAGACTGCGAAGACCGAACTGGAAGCGCCTTGATAAGAGTTGCTGTACTTTAGCCACAGTGTTTTTTAAGGAAATAGTGGCACGTACCGGCGGAGCCAGACAAAGTTTGAATAAGGAGATGTACGGGTGAATTGAGTAAGTGGCAAGAGAGCAAGCCACTTGGTCTACGGGCGGTCAATTTTAGGCTCAATCAAGGGCGGATTTTAATAGAAAGGTCCTTCATACTTTCTTTCTAAAATGCGAAAGGAACCTCTTAAGGGGGCCACATCGAGAATCCCGGATTTTGAGCCGACCCTCTTAAGACTTCACAATCGAATCGTTTACAAGTTTCAAGTCTTTTTTGCTCTACCACTTTTATTGGAGGCATTCAAAGGTAATTATGGAACCATTTAAACGAAAATTGCTGGCGAAAAAAGTGGCTTGGCCGGAGCTTATCACACAATTCGGCGCCTCAAGAGCTCTAAAGTCGCCGTTGTATTCTTTTGGCGGCGGGTGCTTGTGTGATATCTATCTCTTGTGCATATCAGTGCTCAAGACGGGCTGAGACTTCAATGTAAAGTTTTTGTATTATCGCGTAAGAGTGTATTTAGCGAACAAGCGATTAGCCTGAAAAGCGCTCACATAACACAATGGCTAAGCGTAAACTATTTTGTTCCTTAGAATAACATTCAGAAGAGTAATCTTCATTTTTTTCTCGAATTGGAGACATTTCTTATCCGCCTTGAACCAAGTGAAGATAAGTTGCTAAGCCAATTATTGAAAATACGGATAAGAAAAACAGCCCCTCTTCGAAATTCTCTAAAATAAGCCGATCAATAAGACTCTTAATATAACTAAGAAAATGATGATTTTTCAGCAATAGCAGGTTAAAGTTGATAAAAAAGAGCGTTCCAATTTCCAAATTTGAACCAAAAACTTACTGTATTTTGAAAATAACTTGTTCAAAGAAGCACCAACAAATTAAGCCTTTATCAAAAGTTCGGGGCGCATCCTAATCCCCTCGTTCCAAGTGCTTCTAGCCGTGTATCAACATCCATCAACACTCGGCCCGCGTTTCCTTCAAAACTGACCCAATTGAATGCAGTAATTTACTGTAGCGGCTTCTGGGAACTTTGGACTGCGAAGGTCATTAGGTGTTTCGTTGAATTTCCTTCTATGCCGGCACTGGCCAAGAATTCAAAAACGGAAGTGGCTTTACGTAATCGCCGACGCCTAATGAGCCGACTCTAGAATCACGTGAAATCAACCGATTGGAGCAGCGCTTCTAATATTCATTTCCGACACAGATAAATTTATACCGATGCCGTAAGTTAATCACAATTTTGCAAAACAATTTTACAATTTTACAACTCCGGTTTCTCAATTTAAAGAATGATCAATTGCCTAAATGCGAGGCTCGTCATCTGGCTTAATTAGAATTTCCTGCGTAACGCGGCCAATTCCAAAATCTGTCAAGACTTCAATTCGCAGACAAACCCAATTTAAATCGCTTGAGCTTTTTTCTTGCTCCTTTTTTAACGAGGTCGGTTTTGGTTTTTATTTCAAGAATGATTTTTTCGTCTAACTGGAAGTCGAGTTTTAAAAGAAAAGATACATTTTTCTCGGCGAAATTTCTTCATTTTAATGCTTTTTGTGATCATGGGTCATAATAAAATAGGAACCCCTATTTCATCTAGGAGCATAGAAGATAAGCTGATCTGCGTGACCTCTGAAGAACGTGTCCAGCTTTAGATTAAAATTCGGCTTTCGTTAAATCTTTTTTTATCATTTGTCGATTCTTTGGCTCAGTCTGCGGCCGATCGGCAGACCACACAGCTGATGTCATTAAGGCGGCTTATTCCGAGCTCCATCCACGTTTCATTTCCCCCGAATCCGGACTTATCTGCCTGATTGATGAAATGATCTTTTAGCTTCTTCATTTTCTATGTTTTCAATTGATACAATCATCAACCTTCTTTGTCTACATTCCGACATTTCACTAGCGATCAATTCAAGCGGCGATAATTTCCATGAAATTAGTAATTATCCGTCGCTTCTTACAATCATTTACATAATCCTTGGAAAATATCTCTAACTCAATTTTACCTTTGACGTTTTCGCTTATATAAAACCAAGTAATTCTTATTCCTTACATAAAACTCGAAAATACATGTATTGAAAGTTAGCCAGTTCGATAAAATTATTAGTTCGAATCCGTGAGTTTTTTCATTCGTAAGTAGCATGTACTTCAAACATTTTGATCAAACAAGAACGGGAAAAAAGCGGGGATTTAGGCGACATTACAAAAATATTGTAAAACAAGAAAATATATTTGAGAAAAATGAAATTGAATACGTTGAATTCTAATTCCGGAAGGAGCTGCGATTCTGTTAGACGTATGTACTCAGTTAAAGTCGAGTTCACCAAGAGACAATTTCTTGCTATTGGCGAGGTTACTGTTTCAGAGCTACAGACCTTCATGAACGTTAATCCTCGCGTTTCCATCCGGGTCTAGAATTAGTTCTGCCTTCTTTTTGCTCCAAAAAAAGCTGCTGACTTGTGGCCGGAAAGATTTCCGGTCCCATCGTCATCTGATTACCTAATCGTCTCTCCAGTCTTGGTACTTCTATTTCCGTATTTTCAAAACTAAGGAAAAACTGGCCTTTTGATCGTCAGAGAAAAACATTCTCTTTAGAGGATTCAGTCTAAAAGTTTCAGTTATCTTTTAGTATGCTAGGTATCTCCTTGAATGTTGCCACAAAATGCTTTGCAACCTTCCGTTATTTTCTTGCTAATTACTGGCATAGAAGATTTCTAGCGGCATGTGCTCAAAATCATTTGAATGCCTGTTTTGCTTTCTATGCGATTCGCTAACAGATCTAGTCAATTTCAATTAGCAAAGACGATTATTCTCTATAATATGATTTTCTGCGAAAGAACTTTTTGTTCATTGTTTTTTCTCTAAATTGAAAGAGAACATGTTCAATCAAGTTATACCGCAATTGCCGCTTATTTTCAAAGCATCATTCTAGTGCTCATCTTTTTGCTAAAAGTAGATAAAAATTGGAAGATCAAATATTTCTGAATTTGGAAGCGCGCCTTATCAATAGTTTTACAAGCGATTTATATTTGACTTTATGGTTACGGCAAATAGAAAAAGTCGAATCTCTCAGAATGATTTGACTCTACCTTTTGATTTTCGAAAATGAGTCGAAGAATAAGCCCTGATTTTTTACCTGGAGAATGTTTTGCAGAGTCCAAAAAACTGGAAAAGATGATGATCGATAAATTCGAAGAACAGAAACAAGAAATTTCGAGAATTTCAACATTGCTTCAGGATATTCAGAAGAAGGTTGAAATACTTAGTGAGAAGTTCAAGGAAGAAGAGAAAATCGAGGAGGAAATTTTTATGCATGGCCTGAAGAAGAGTCAATACGATTATTTGGCTAAATTTGGGTTAATTATGGGGATGTCAACATTTTAAAAAGTTCTTTAGTGCGATAGGACATTTCGCAGAAAAGGACGAATGGTCGACATTTGGGGGCAAAAAGTCGATATCAACAAACAAGAGCGCCCAAACGCTGCTTCTTCTTGCGCTAGAAAGTGGATTGACAAAGTTTTCATTAAAAGCGACAGGCGCTAAATTCAGTCTAAAACACGAGTGCTCATCGATTCGATATAATTATGATCGTGTTGATGGACACTTTGCTGAGCTGAGTTTGGCAGTTCAGACGAAAGGTAGTAAGCTTCACAATTTGTTAAAGTATGTTCAGCGAAAACAATCTTATCTTAGGCGAGAAACGGGAGTTTATTGCTGATTGCTTTGCGATTAATTCAGTGACTGGAATTCAAGAGGCCAAAATTGGAAGCAGAAAAACGTCAGAAGCGAAAGTTGTTTCCTTCAGATTTGATCTAAAGTCGACAAAAGCCGAGTCTATCTACTACCGATTTCATGTGACCATTCTTAACTGTATCTCTGTCAACTGTATTTGAATTGTTTCTGAATTTTATTTTTCATATAGAAACGCGATCTTACTGGAGCCCAGCCGTCTTGATTTTGTAATTTTCTTTAGCGCGCGATTTTGGAAAGATTTTCATGTTCCGACTCTGAGTTTAATAAAAAAGAGAGAGAAGGACCACGTGGGAGCGTTCTAAACGTGAACCGAAGCCATATTGGAAAGTATAAAGATTACAAACGCTGCCTGTATTTGAAAGCATGAGAGTGAACATTCTACTCAAAGATTACAAAATCGACGAGGTTTAGAAGAATACCGCTGAAGTAACCATTTTTGAAGGCATAAAAATTATTCAAGGAAAAAGCAAGCCGTCAGCAGAAGAAACGTTTTTAGAATGTTTAAGTCAGCAAAAAAGTATGTGCGCGAAAATGGACGTCCGAATTTTCGCCACGTTTTCGAATATAGGCGTATATTTGGCGAGTGTGTAAAAATGATTTTTGTTGTTTGTGAGAATGGCTCGAGTGGCGACTTAGCCGCGGCGACGATTCTATTTCAACTACAGTGTCACACGTGGGAGCGGCGACTTGGGATCGTGAATCCAGATCCCTCATTCGTGAATTTAGGAAATGACACTCGAACACATTCGCCCGTTAGAGTCCTTTTAATTTCATTTTTAGAGTCTCCAAATTAAAAAAGTAGAAGCGCTAGAATTCAAAGTACTCGGCGCTGACCCGACAGCGAATCTGTGTGAGCTGAGCTGCCACAAAGAAAACAAGAACGTGTCAAAAATGCATTCAATCAGCGTGAACTGCTTCACTATTAAAAATTGTAATCTGCCTTTACCGAAATATACGCGTTAAAAATTCATTGTTCCTGACAAAATATGCCCTACTAAATTGACCCTGTTGTAGATCAAAATCAATTTCTACTGTAGTATCTTTGCTAGGCAATCTTGGAAACCATACATGAGGGATGGTCTTTGAATGCTTATTTTTAGCGGCTTCGTTTTTTAAAAGAGCCGCTATGTGGTTTTGGACCCTCGTCAGACCCGAGATCTTTCGGACCCTGGATCCGAGCCCCTGACTGGACACAGGTTGCCGAGCTAAGACTAATTTGAAATGGATGAGCGATGAGTACAGGGAAAATTTCGAAATCTGCGGTGTGATTGAACGCATTCTAAAAACTGGCATCGAGCGCATTTCTTACAGGTGTTAACATTCTTCTTATCAGAGTATCCGCGCCTTAAATGACACGAGCGTTTTACGAGGCTACTCAAGCAATGTTGGTGCCTACTTCTTCTGAAGCAATCTGTTTCGTAAGCGAAGTTTTTAAGCATTTACAGACACTTGCGTCATCCTCAAAAAGCGAATATTAAACGTAATTCTCGCATCTCAAGTGCATTTTTGAGGGGCGCTTTAGAAAAATCGCGCAATGTGAGAAAAGAATTGTTTCAAAGCGTCGAGTTTCAAGCAGTACAGCCTCGTAACCACGTGACAGAAATCTCAAGAGTGAGGACATTATAAGGCTGATTTTACAGATTCGATTTCAGAACTGTTCTTTTCCAACCTGTAGCACCGCGATTCTCATTACTAAATGACGAAGTTTTGCTTTTTTTTTGACTCATTGCAGTTTCGAGTAAAAAACGACGTAAACACCACAGAATCGCGGTACTACAACTTTTTCCCTTTATTATGCGCCCTTTCTTTCGGAATTTAAAATTTCAATAATAATAAACCCAGGTAAGAATGACGCTTTTCATTACTTGGTACCGAAGAATCTAAGTAAAGTATGATTCCAAGGGGCAATAAGGAATAGCCGATGTGACTTCACGTTCGTAATTGAATATTTATCATCAACATGTATCAGTTTTTTATCTCCCGTATTTGACGTAAAATATATAGTTCTTTTATCGCCTGAAAACATTGTAAGCAGGCAGTATCCGCGAGATGCCAAAATAAGCCAATTTAAAATCTCAAAACACATTTGCAAGACTCCCTTTTCGAAAACAAAGGAAAGCTTGTCATAATATTGTTGCGAAGTTTACATCGGTTCAAAGCAGACTATTAGACCGTAATTGTGGTTTTACGAAGTTTAGTCTAACAGTAATCGGTTGTGTGCATTTGGAGTCACGTTTCTGATCAAATAAAGTGATTCTGCACTTGATTCGTTAAAAAAGTCTCGTGCAAGAGAAAAATGTCAAATGCACCAGATAAAGCGTCGACAGTTGACTGTAGTGAGCTTGACTCCATCAGAACTCCATCAGAGTTTCAAGATAATCAGAGCAATTCCTCTGGACTTTCGGACGATGACGTCGGGAGAATGATCAAACAAACATTAGATCCGGTTTGGGCCGCTATTCACGAAATTAATAAAGACCGTTTTACAATGATATCAAAAATCAAAGAGCTCGAAGAACAAGTCAAAAATTTGACGAATGAAAATGCAAATTTGAAGAACGAGGCCGACACTTTGCGTCAGAACGACCGGTATTTTGAAGGCGAATTGGAAAAACTTGGAGTCGAAAATCAACAGCTAAAGAACCATAGTAAAGAATTACGTTTGATTTCTCAGCAAGAAATAATCAAAACCGAAATATTTGTTGGACCCCTCCCTCAAGATATGAAAAAAGAAGATATAAAAAGAGTATTTGAGGAATTTGGCGAAGTCCAGCAAATCAAAAGAGATTCCGTCAACAAACGAAACTGTTCAATCATTTTCAAATCTGAAGAAAGCGTCGAAAAGGCTCTTCAACGTAGGGTAAGTCTTCAAAATTTTCTGCAGTCTCGTTCTTGTTTTTAGGATCTTATTGTTTGGAAAAGTCAAAATCTGAATATACAGAGGGCAGTTGATAACAAAGGCAAAGAAGACAAACGACGAACACTGTAGAGTCTATTTCCAACAGCTTTGCACAAAATTTCAATTGAGGATGAAAGTCAAGTGTATGTTTTATATTAATACCAATTATTGAGATTGCACATCTTTGATTTATTAAGATAAGGCGGTTTTAATAAAGGTATTTAAAAAAATATGTTATTTTCAAATTAGAAGGCGTAAAAGCGGCGTTTCTTATATACCGAATTCGATTTTTTTAAAGGTTTTTAACTCCAAAATAGCCATTTTTAGGGCTTTAAGCCTCTCGTATCCCACATTCAATACCAATTGTGCTAAATTTTTGTGGGTGGGGGTTTTTTACCATGCAGCATGGTCCATGCTGAATTCGGTACTGATGAGAAAAAACGGTTTTAAAATTTTTTTTTTCTGCGTCCGACCCTACTGTAGACTCTTAATTAATAGACTCAATGAAGGAAGGTTACAATTATCCTGAGGATCATCCTCAGGATACCCTCTAGAAGTGAATCCTGAGGATTGTCCTCAGGATACCTTTCATAAACCTATCCTGAGGATAAGACACAGGATACACTCTAGAAACGAATCCTGGGTATCAGATCATAAAATTTCTTCGATAAAATTAGTCCTGAGGATAAGAAAAAACTGACAGATTCAGTCCCAGAGTTAACTACAAGACAGGCGCGGAGCGCACACACGCTCCTTGACTTAGAACCGCGCAAATCTTTTCCTCAGAAATCATCTTTGATAGGTATCCTAGGGTCGATCCTCAGGATACGCTTTTAAAAGGTATCCTGAGGATTGTCCTCAGGATTCATTTCTGGAGGGTATCCTGAGGATGATCCTCAGGATAATTGTATACTTCCTCAATGAAGCCTCTGAGGGTCTGTCAATGAAATAACTTTTGTTATGAATGTTATGATTAAATTATGCGCATTACCGTAAAATCATCAAATATCCACAGGTCCACGGAAAAACTCTCACTCTAAGACCCTGACTAAGAATGAAAGTGTTGATTTAACCCCCTGCCGCGTGGCTTAGCCGCACTTAGTATTTGTCGAATTCCATGCATCTCTCCGGGAGAAATAACTTCTCATAATTCATGCTCAGCGCTAAATTTCATCACCCGCCGAGCACTGCGAAATTTGAAGGGCGAACAAATCCAAATCCACTTTATAAAGCACGGTGTTGAAATTTCAGGAGAAAATAAACGAGCTGAAAATTGAAGTTTGAAAAATTAAAAGATTTGGAAACTACTGCTTCACGATTTTTAACAAGAAAACGGCTGATAAGGGGAAATTGAGTTTTACGATCAGCGCTAAGTCGATCAAAATTGTCGATTAGCGTGCGAATTTCAGGAAATCGCCTTCTTCCCAAAAACACCTGTTACAAGCCGTAACGATCGAGCGAAAATCAGAGGGCGCAAAAACTCGCCCAAGAGAAAGCTATAAAATCAGAAACCGATCGAATTTGAAAGTACAGTCACTCAGCTTCTGATTTTGAAGAGACGATTGACGGGCAAATATTTGGTAAGAGCAATCAAAAATACAATATTTTTTACTAAGAAAATAGTCGATTGATAAATCAGAAGTATGATAAAAAGTTAAAAAAAAGTATGTCTCATTTTAACGGGCGAATTCTCCCGGAAAGTCGTTATTTCAACTGATTTTAATTAAAATTACAAAAGCTTTTTTAAGAAATCGAATATCAAAATCGGAGTTTTTCATAATCCCCTAGCTTTGAATTTCGGAGATAAAGATAACTTCATCCAGTAAGAATTAATGGTCATCTAGTAATCTTAGAATTTCATGGGATGAAAATGAAACTCATAAAATCACTCTATAATTTTCCACTTCTGAGAATTTCCTTCAGATCTCGAGTATACAAAACTGCAATAACCGAAATCCACCGTGACGATCCTCTTTTGACCCCAAGAGCTGCTCAAAGAGTACTTCAAAAAATCTGTGCGTTTGGAAGATCAAACAACCACCGCCGCCTGAAATCGCCATCTGCTGAAGCGCCCCCTTCTAAGATCCATTTTTTCCGACTTCCGTTTTGTTCGATTTTCGAAAAGAATCAGAAGATGAAGATTTCGATTTTTTCGACCTTGCTTCAGCTCTCGGCCGTGTTTGGACTGAGAGACTTTTCAGAAGATCGACTCTGGGCGAAATTGGATCCTCAATGGGTTGAGTCGAGGATTTTGGTGACAGACGCAAAGCAAAATTACTTACTCGGCTATTTTACGGGCAAATACGGCTCTACTTCGGAGAAAAAGCGATCTTCCGGTACATTAATCGTCTAATTCTAGCCAGTAAACTCGTTTTTTTCAGGATATCTAGTGCCTATCCCTGATATCGAGTCCTCCCGGCGATACAATTCAGTTTTGGGCCGGGGTTGCGCCAGTCCCGGTGCATACAAATTGACTAAGTGGCGACCGAAAGCCAACCGCCGAAGAGTCAGAAGAGGCCAGTGGATTGCGCTGCTCTACCGTGGCGGATGCACTTTTCAGGAAAAGATTCGACTTGCAACAAAACTCGGAGCAGCGGGGGCGATCATCATTGACTCATCCTCTAACAGGTTAAATAAAATCCAAAACTTCTCTGAAAATCATCAAAAAATTCAGGTCGCCAACATTGATGAACACTCTTGGCACTTCCATCGTCTCCACCAGCGTTTCCAAAATCACCGGTGATCGTCTTAAACTCTTATTAACCCGCAACCGGCCTATTCACGTCTCCATCTCCGTTGGAAGAATCGAACTCGATCATCCCCAAAGGACCCCTTCAAACCAAACCTATTCCATTTATCTAAGCCAAAATGGGTTTTCTATAACTCGTTTTTCAAAAAGTAGCGCTACGCCCTTATCATATTCATCATCTTGTGTATTTATTGTCGTCATGTATTCTGTATTCAATCTATTATCATTGTCGCATTTGTAAATTGTAAAATCACGAGCTAAAATCTGTACAAAAAAACTGCTAGCTCTTTGTATATGTAGACTGAATAAATTATCATAAAGAATCGTATCTATTCAAAAACGTATTTAATTTGAGTATGGAAGCAAAAAGCTTACCTCACCTTACATAAGAGCAGATCGCTCTTATGGAGCATATCTTGAGCACAGGATTAGATTAATTTAGGTTACGTGAGCTTACATAACCAGCTGGTATAAAATCGAGCTGAGGATTCTTGCGAACACACACATTTAGGAATTGACAATTTGAGAGTCGATGGTAGATTTTTTCTACAACAGGGACTCTTCCAGGCCCTACAGGTGCACAATGTGCGACCGGTGCTACAAGTACATAAGGTACAAATACAGTTTTCTTCTAGGGTTACGGTTAGGATAAGGGTTAGAGTTGGGATTCGGCCAAGATTCTTGTAAAAGCCCCTAAAACTCATTCAGCCGCTTTGAAGAGCATTTCGAAGAAACGCACATGATGCAGTACATGCAAATGCGACTCGCCAGAAAGCGCGAGGTCGAAAATCAGCACCAAGAAAACATAGTGAATCTACTGACCCCTCCAACCACCCCAGAAGACCCAGAAAATTCGAAACGCGAAAACACCGAAAAAAACAAAAACGAACACGGAGAGCTGAAAATCGATGAAACTGTAGAAAAAATGAATATGAACAAAAACGACGATCATAAACCAGTTCGAATTTCTGTCATCAAAAGGCGTCAAATAAATTGATCTTACTGAATTGCCTGAATAATCGAGTTGTTTCAAATTACTGATGACAAAGTCCAACATGATAATTAATAGTACGGTGAAACCAATGGTATGAAACAAACAGGAGTATTCCCTTGGCACTGGAAAAGCGTATGATGTTCCCTAAATATATCAATTAGCCAAACACGTATTGTCGATTCGGTATTAAAAACAAAAGGATCTCTCTTATATCAAACAAAACCTCTTAATTTCATCAATTTTTAAGTATTGAGTAATTTGAAATTATTTTGCATATAAGAATTATTACCAATGGCTTATCAGGAATCATAAATTTAATTCGAAGACACGCCCTTAACAACAAAAAACAGTCATCCAGTTGTCTTTCGAAATCGAAAGATTTAGTTATAATTTATAACTTATAAATCGTTTTGCGTCTTTGTTTATTGTCACTTAGTAACTACAGTTTTTTACTGAAGATATTAATTCCTTATTTTCATAGTCAATAAAAACGAAAGGTCAAGAGGGATGAGAATTTATTTGAAGCATTTCGCTTCCGCTGAAATGACGAATTGGTGGGTTTGGAGTTGTGAATTTGACATTTTGGATGCGACACCGTTTTAACGTTGGAGCAGTCTTTGTTTAATTGAGCCCCACCACGATGAATTAGATTTCCACCTAACGTGCCAGCTTCTCCGCTATGATAGAATTTGAAACAAATCCGCTAAAGCGACAAAATACAACCTCAAAAGACATGAAATTCTAAGTACCAGACGGCGAATGCTTATTCTAGTTCTTGGGCTTTAATTTTTGCGCTCTCTTATTAGCGCGGCTTTTTCAAAACAAAGCCGCGAATCGGCTTCCTAAAATTAGCTTTTCAATCTATTTTAAAATACTGTTTCTTCAAATGAGCCGCCACTAGGATTTTCAGCAAAGATCTTTCAAACCCTGACTCAGATTTTCTTCACAGGAAACCGAGCCCTGATCGAAATGACAGTACCACGTGACCAAAATTTTCGAAGATGAGATTTCTTTTTGAATACGATCGTATAATTGCCCCTTTGTTGATCACTTTCTGGCTTGGATAGAATGCGAAAGTATACCCCCTGTACGTAATTGTCAGATTCCCCCGGCGCAGGCGGATGAAATTCAGCAATGCGGCCTGTCTTCTAAAAAATAGAAAATGTCCGCTTATTTTCCTTCTGCAGCTGATCCCGCTCTTTTACGCGCGGCCGATGTCTCCCAGGCTTGAATTATGTCAGCAGGCGCGTGTGACACTTCGCTCTGATGTGAAAATTGCCCTTGTGCTTTTACTAATGGTATCGAGCCAGCGAAAAGCACCGCCGAAATGAATTTTCGCCAAACGCCACGCCTCGGCAAATGTTTAGAAAATTATCCGCAAACGACACTGACTTTCTGGAGCAAATTATGATCACAGCTCATCTTTTCAATGTCGATTTATTAAAAGAATCATCCGCAATAAATTTTAAATAGCCCATTTTGTTTAAAAAAGCACAATTTTTAGACCATGTTTATTTTCTTATTTTTTTAATCGCATTACCTAACATGGATTAAGCTTACAGTAATTTGAACGTTAGTAGAACGCCCGTCACTTACGATTTAGGCGATAAGGGTTCTCCTGCTCTTCCGCTGCTGCACTCAAGGTTTAGACTACACTTCCCGGCGCTTATCGCTCTTACAAAACGATCAAATTGTTGTTTTCGCTCCTCGCCTAGGCCTGTTATTTTAAGTGGCGTGTACCCTACCTTAGAATGATTTTTTGACGCTTTAGAAAACATTCGAAAAAATCTGTAAATAAGAATTTTCGAAAAGACTATCATTAGCTTCTTTAAAAATGTGTCTTTTTTCGAGTATTGGTGCAAAGGCTCAATAAATTTCTTCAAAAATATATCAAATTTGAAGTTCAAAAACTGGAATTTCGAGGAAAATTCTAAGATTTGCTAGAATTCTATAAGTCCTGTAAGAGAAGAAAGAGGGCTTCTATTATTTTAAAGGACCTTTTGAACGCTTCTTCTTTCTATTTTTCTTTCCAGAAGAGATTATTTGCTTTGATGATGGCATGATGATCTGATCCTTCGGGCCGTTCGTGCTGAGTCTACCAGTTTAAAGAAATAAAAAGGTCGCTTTGATCTGGATTATCCTTCGGCGTGGTTGGACGTGGTCCCTTGAAAACAAAGCTTGAGCGCACGCGACTACATCCAAAATATAAAAATATTCAATTCGAGCAAGTGAAGGATAAGTTATGCAAAGAAACGCAATACCCGGACGGATTTCACCTCGCGCAGAGGGTTTTCCAATCATTTGAAACTGTAGTTGTCGAATCAATATTCTAGGTTTTGGCCAGAAAAAACGCGAGTTACTGTGGCAATCCTGGATTGTCTACCCCCATAGTTTTGCCCGCCATAACTGTAAAATTTATAAGTAAGCTAAATTTCTTTCCGTGGAACTTGAAATTTGCTTTACAAATATTTTCCCAGAGAGAGGTTCCACCAGATTTTTAGCGAGCATAAAAACAGATTGAATTAGTAAATCAAATCTATCTACCTCGCTGAGAAATTCACAACTGTACTAGCAGCAGGCATATAATTTAAGAGAAGCTGCAAAAATAAGAAAAATCCAGATTTTATCAAGATTTCCAAATTTAATAAAAAGCTTCTTTGGAGTTCAATTGTAAATGTGTTTTGAGGCTCCGACGAGTATTTTTGCCCGGATGCGGTTGTTAGCCGCGATTCCGGGGAAGATTTTGTGACTCAAGGCTAATTCTGAACGGGTTGTATGGAACAGGGATAAAATGCAGGAAGGGGGAAGCTTTAACTGTTTTTGTGTTTTTGTCTCTGGGTTTAGTATTTTTCGGTTGTTGGACAAGATGTTACGACATGCTAAAACGCTTCCCCAGCTGGGAGATAGCGAAGAGTTGGAGAAATTGATAAGCCGAAGAGGGACCGAACGATTAGATGTTGGAAGACTCAAGAAAATACAAGAAGATAAGCAAAATGAAAATACGAACGACTAAGATTGGACTACTGATTTGCCCTCGCGCCAGCTACTGTACAAACGAGCTTTTAGAAATCGCCTTTTTGTACAAAAATTAGCGATTCTCGAGCCTTTGAATTGAAAAATCCAACTGATGTGCGGCTTTAATACAGTATAAGTGACTCCTTTTCGTTTAAAAATTTTTGAAAATTTGTTCCGGATGAGGCTGGATCCGGGGCAAGCCTGACACGGAAGGGCTGATTCGCCTGCTTTTTTCGCCGCGTGCACGTTTCTGCTAAACGCGTTTTATATATATTTTGGCTTCTCTGATATATTTTGTCATGCGCTTTCTGTCAAACAATAGAACGGTGTGAGAACTGTTGGGGGTAAACGCGGCGGCAAACGTAGCGGAAGCAGCAAATTTAATTAACCCATCGACCTTTCTCGCCGATTTGACAATCAACAATGACTAGCTGCTTTTGCGAAATTAACACGATTCAAACCCTTCCCGAGAAAGAAATTAGGTTTTCGAGAAGTTTTTCATGACATTATTGTCACAACAGTGTCCTGTTTTACCCTGACTTGCTTTTCGAAAAGTACATTTTTACCTGAAGCTTGTACAAATATACAAAACAGTTTTCTTTTCATTTTTATATCTTTTGCTCGACGATACAGAATCGGAGCCAGGACTAGTGTTTCTAAGGAGAGTGCAGCTAATAAATTTTGAAAATCTTGTCTTCAGTGAATTCGGCGCGGCAACTTGGGCATGTCTTCTGGGGAAGAGACGAAAGGCAGTTGAAACAAGCTCGGTGACCACATGGGATGACAAGAGCTTCGGGATGCTCGTCGCAGAAAATTTCGAAGCAGACTTTGCATTTAAGTTTGTCATCTGGCTCATCCTTGACAAGATTCTTGTCTGACTCGTCTGTTGAATCTTATTTATTCTTTTCTAAAAAGGGCCAGAAGACTGAACGTACCTTCAAGATTATTATCCTCTTTCATTGCATTTTTTGTCAGAACTAAGGATCGCTTTTGAACTTTTCTACGCCATTCTTTTATCTTTTGCAGTTCCTCATAAGCATTTTCTTTTTCCAACTTTGCTTCTTCAAGTGCTTTCTCAGCCTCCTCAACTTTTTTCGCTGCATTCGTGTTTCTCTCTTCTGCAAGGCCTTCTTCTTTTCGGGTCTCTTCATATATCTCATTGACCACAGCTGCGCGCTCATATCTCACTAAAATAAATTATTTAGTCATATTTCTGTCTGAGGAGAAAATATTTTTTCCTCACTTTTAGGTCTTGTCGAATTAGCAGCATTTTCACAGCATGAACCAACATAAAACTCACGATAAGTAAGTTCTTCCGCGCCACAACCTCTATCAATGTTACTCGCATAGCATTTAAACTTTGCATCTGTTTCATCATATTTTGGATCCTTCTGTGTAGGAAACTTTTTGATTACACACTTCTTACAGTATCGATGACCATTTATAGCAGCGGTTGATTTTGGAGCTCTTTAATCTCTTTGATATCATAAATAGTAAAAACACTTACCCTCCACAAGAGAAGCATTTTCCAATCAGACCAGATGAAGTTACATATTTTTTGCTCACATAGATTTGCTTATCTATGTCCTTCATTATCAAAAACGAATCAAAACTCTAAACCACCGAAAATAATAATGTAAAAACTTGATCGGCGTTTGTTTTTTTCACTTTTCGAACCGGCCACTCAGGAGTCGACTCCCAAAATATCTGCTGATTCAAGATTTGATAAATGTGAAATCACAAAAGAGCTCGATTCTGAACATCATGCTCATTGTAAAAACTGTCACGTGACTGAATGCTCCAAAAACTAGTGACAGCTGGACATCCGGGCGCCACGTTTTCGGTTATCAAGAATGAGCTTGCGCCTTATCAACTGACAGTGGGAGCGATAGTAGTATTAAAATTCACTCCATGTTCATTTATTATCGAATTCGAAAGACCCTATTTCAGCGAAAAATGACAAGGAAAGCTGCAGCTGGAACATGATAAGGTCCAAAAAAGCTGCGGAAGATTTGTAAACTTGCTCAACTAAAAACGTGTTTAACAAAAGCCATTTTAAAAGATGAGATAGAGACGCTCCAAAAATAAATCATCCAGATGCTGCGGCCTCGAGTTTTTCATTTTGGGTTGAAAGAAGCATTTCGCAAAAATAAATCATCGTAAACTGGCTCAAAATCGAGGCTGTTTTTATTTTAGAATGAAATCTGATTCAATCTGATTACCAGATTTTTAGATTTCCGCCTCGAAAAGTTATGCAAAGCGGTGGCGTAGAGGTCAGACCTCGAGGTGGACTGGTAATTAAGCGCTGGAGCCGGAAGCTGATCAGGAAGTCGACACGAAAAACCAAACTTGGACTGAATAATATACAGTAAGATGGATGGCCAAGACGTGTCCGAGCAAAATCCGTTGCTCAACTTCATCTGCTCAATTAGATTCGATCTCGAACGGCAAAATAAGGGATGAACCAGGATTACAGCAACGACTTTTGCAGCTTGGCGAGTCTGATAAGTAGACAGGAAAATTTACGCTAATGGAAATAATAATTTTCCGACAAACAGGTTCTCCTGAAGTTTTGATAGAAATACCCTTAGTAGATGAGATAATTATGAGAAGCAAAAACTCTGCTTAAAAATACAGTGATTTAGCAAGGCTCAAATATTTACGCCGGAAGGAGTCAACCCTGCCAAAATGCAAATATCCACGATTTAAGCCGGGTTGATCCCTTATTTTGCCGCTTGAGATGCGTAATCTGATGTCACCTTTAAAAGCTACTGGAAAACCTCTGGCGCACAAGCTGACTGGCTCAGGTGGCGCGTAAAGCCTGGGCTGGGTCGCACCGCCGCCAACAGTGGTCTTCCGTTGTGGCCAGTGAGTTAATTCTTGAAGCAGCTGCAGAGTTAAATCACTCTCAGTAAACAGATTCGGTCGCCTGTGCCAGTTATTTTCAAGCTGGATCCAAACTAGATTCGCCCAGAGCCGATTTGGCCACACGGCTTCACCATCACAAACGTGACTCAATACCGGACAAAGCTGCGAGATTTCAATTTTTTTTCTTAAAAAGATTTGATTTTGAGCTTTTTTCGTAGATATTTTATTGATTTTCGTGGCCACTATTTTAACACTGTGAAGAATTGAGTTAAGGATGTCTACCCTGTTAAGCCTAATATTTGAATTATTCTTACAAGTCGTGCAGTCATCAGTTTACGACTGTTTTCATCTCTATTTACAGTTACCCACTTTACTGAATGCCATTCTTTGAAATTTCGTCAGTAGGACCACAGAATTAGCCTCTACCCTTTAGCACAGCTCAGTACAGTAATAGCGGCTCAGTAGTAATTGGTAGCACACCTCAAAGGTCACACGAAAGTGACAGGTTTAGAATAGAAATTGCTTGGAAAAACGCGGCTTGGCATTTTATGCGTCCAGTGCCTAAGCTGTTTACTCTAGAATTGAATTCTGTGAACGGAATTTAAACGTGTCTCCAAAACGGGATTAATGGTCCAGCATTTTCTTTTTTACCCGTCAGATGCAGGATTCAATAGTTACCTGGACTAGAAGGCATAAAAGGAAATGCTTTTTCCGCTGCGGCTCCCCGCCACTTGAGCCCTTTTTCTTTGTCTCACCCTTTTGCGCGTGAGACAGGATTAACGCGGCCAGGGGAGAGCAAGTTCTAACCGTAAACTTGGTGGAAGAAACCAGGCCTAAGAAATGGCACTCTTTCGTCATGCTATGGAACTCGTACCTTGAACGAATTCTGTCAAGCATGCCGACTTTAAGTCGTCAATAACAAAGGGTACTTTTCTTAAGCTTTATTGACATAAGCCCTTATGAGAAAAACATGTTGTAAGAAAAGTATAAAACTGGATCTTTCTGACTCACTGTATGATTTCTAAAGTCTCGAGAAAACAAGCTTTCCAGAAAGATACGTGTCTCTCTATGACCTGGATTTATTTTTGAGTCGCCCGAGCTAGTCTGTTTCGTTTTCGTCGGTAACCATAAAAACGTGAATTTAAAATTTGGCTCAATTAGAGAAACCAAAATAAAGAAGCCGCGCCGCGGGTTTATTCACACAACTGCCATTTAGAAAAGCGAGAAGTTTTGGATCAGTCGCTCTAAAGAAGATCCGAAAATAAAGCAATTCACGTGCTTTCGGGGGGTTTTTAGCAAGTACAAGATCAGCTTCTGTAACCCTAAATAAAGAAATAAGGGAAAATAGTTCTCGATATAGTTGCCCGGGAAAAGATTCTTCGAAACCCACGTTGACCTCCACCTAGACTTTGATTTTCTCTTTAGACTGGGCGCCGACGACTCTAAATTTATTTTCTTGGATATTGGCCCGAGAACTGGCGAGAACTCGCGGTGCCCCGTTAGACTCGGCAGCCAAATCGTTTTCACACTTTGCCCATTTGTCACGCTCCGTGATTTAGAATCCGATAATAGGAGAAAGACCCCTTGCAGCTCACCCGCGTTAACGTGAATCTAAAGACGACTCGCTCAATTTGATTTGCACAATTATTACGTTCTCTAAAATGCTGCTTTTCTAAACCAATTTAATTTTGTTCGAAACTTCTTAGAAACACAAAAAACTGTGACTTTAGATGTCGTTAAAAATATTCGCCTTTTACTGAAAAAAGATGGCGCTGTTCGTGCTTTTGGCTTTCTTATTGGCTGATTGAATCTATCGAATTGACGATGGTTCCCTTAGGTGGTTAGAAGCATGAGAATTTTGGAAATTGGCAGTTCACCGATTAGAAGAACAGCGATTCAATTTGTATTTTCTATTTTGGGCCGGGCATTGAATATTCGCCACATACGAGGCTGAGAAAATTTGTGCGCATTTAACAAAAAGGGCGAATCTCTGCCACCCAATTTGCATAAATTTCGCATATTTTCAGAATTGCCAGCTTACTGAGCATCAGTGACAGTATTTCAGCAACTCTTATTAGATTTTACCGAGTCAAAATTGGACATAGAAGAGATTTGAAAATACAACAAAAAAGAAAGCGCCAAAATCCGCAAAATCAAGGCCTAAAAATTCACCGACTTCCGGCTGAATCTTGAATTTTATATTTAAGATTCCGGCGACTGTTTCCGGTGCTTTGTGGTAAATACGTGTTCGAATCTTTGTTCCTCGGATTCGGCGCGTTGTTTTTCTGAAAACTGATTAATCTAAGCGCTTATTGTCGGTTTCAATATTTGATCTACAACAAAGCGCCTTGTTTTGAACACTGGGCTGTTTCGATTTGCAATAAATTTAATTAGACGTGAAAATCTATCTTCGGCTTTGTTTAGAAACAATTTGTAGGAAATGCAAAACAGGAGATTTAACTCGAGAGCCTGAACAAAGAACATGTTGACGAGAATTAAGCATATTTACGACTGAAATGTCGATTTACGGTTTATTTTATCTGTCACATGAGAATCAAAAGATGCTATTAGTCAGAGAGCCCAGCCGCGGAATCTGCTATTCAAATTGAAGTCAGAGATTCGGAGTTAAATTGAGTTGAGTGTCGATTTTAAGCTGTGTTCTTCGAGCTCCTAAATAGGCTTTGAGTTTTTCTAATCCTGTCAAAGCGAGACAGGGCCTCGACAACATTACAAATTTCGGAAAGCTTTCGGTCGAAATCCCATTTCCACACCTTTTCCATTTTGAAAAAGAAATCTTTGGTCTACTACGAATTAACCCGGGTTAGAATGATCTCTGTGTGCAGCCCGGCAATCGCAATTCTTGCGGGCGGATTATTCAAGATAACGTTCTAAATCAATGGAATTTTTCATCATTCAACGTCATTTCATCCCATTCTTCAGACAGGAACAACTCACTTATCACAAGATTACTCAGAAACTTATAAAACGAATTTTGAACAGCGAAAATATCGAAATTTTCTTCTCAAAAGAAGGTTACTTGATTGAAGAAGCATTTTGATTGGCTTAGAAATGGTAGAATGGCGCTATTTTTGACCAACATTTTGATTGGATAAATTTTCTTTCTGGCGACCAATCACAATGCAGAAAATTCTAAACAGCGCCACCACCATTCGAAATGAAGAGCCAATAAGAGATTTTTGATTCTAATTTTGCAGAAATCAAGCATAGAACGTTTAATTTCTCAAATCGGACAAACTTCCGATAAGCAGAATTATTACCGCTAGACAACGTCATTATTCATCAAACATCCGAAGCTCCACTAATTGAGTTGTTCATGATGAGCTTATTGCAAGTTCTATTTTCCGCTTCG
This sequence comes from Oikopleura dioica, assembly GCF_907165135.1. NCBI lineage: Eukaryota > Metazoa > Chordata > Appendicularia > Copelata > Oikopleuridae > Oikopleura > Oikopleura dioica. Next base: position 12,166,880 of record NC_137292.1, read on the forward strand.
CCCAGCGTTTTTCCGCGAGCGAATATTTTTCATTCCAACAGTTGCTGTTTATTTTTTCCACTCCGTCCACATGCTAATTGAGTTTAATGTCAATTTGAATATTGTTGTCAAATAATCGGTTGCTCATTCAATTAAATCTAATCAAATCAAGGTGGCAAAGTGTATTGTCCGCAGATTTTTTGTAAAGAGAAGCTCAACTTTCTTGAAGAAATAATTGAACTCTAAAGAGTCGTAGTTTTTCAAACAGAATTAAAAGATGATGTTTGCAAAAAAATAAAGCTGTTCGCCAACGACCTGATCCTTGTCTGATCCTTGCAGATAATCTAAAGTCACATGCTCTCCAAGTTCAAATTACGGAAGACCCAATGGTGCTTTTAGGCTGGATTCTTGCCCCGCTCGGTGATTTTGGCGTCTCAAATCGGCCCGGATTTCCGAGCTTAGCCGGCGAAGCTGAATTTCGACGATGTTCAATGTGCCACGATCAGCTCAACCGGATTAGCGAAATTCGCTCAAGAGGATCAGACGAGCAACATGACGTTCCAGTTACTGACAATTTAGAAGCGAGTTTAGCCAACATTCGTTGAACGAGATAAATGTGATTATTGAGGATCTACTCGACAGAAAAATTGGCTAATTTTCTTCGACATACGCTTCAGTGAATAGATACGATCTCTCTTCCCTAAATCAATTCCGATTTACTTGTTTGCCAAGAAGATAAAATCTACCACATAACAATAAGCTACTACTCTAAATCTCGATTGTTTTCTTCTCTAACATTTCTTCTATTGCCGGTAGCGGAAGTTCGTTTGAGAATTTTCAATTAATCAATATTCATATTCTCAATTCTTTTGTTTTCTGTTGATAAGGAACAGTTTCACCTCTTTTAAATTTTTAACTAATAAAAAAACGAGAATTTTTTTCAGGAAAAAAACTTCAAAAATGATCAACTTTTTTAGATTCAAAAAATAAAATACGTGAAGTTATTGAAGATAAAAATAGCCTCTTTTGTTGAATTTCGTTATCATTCGATCATTTATCGGTAAAATCGTAAAGAGTTATGAGGTGTGTCCCGATTGATGCGAGATGCGAGATTCGAGGAATCTTTAAAACCTGCCCGCGCTGGTTTGAATCCTTTTTTATTGTTTGTAAAAGAGTCTCAAACGAATACCTCTGAAGAACTGAGTACTGTTATCACTTTTCTCAAAAAAGAATCTCAGAAGAAGAAAAAAGTGAGTTTGGCTTTTCTCCAGATAGGGGTCAGAGAACTCGTGTCCGTCAGAATCGTGCTTTTTATTACCTCGCTGATTGATTTGATTGGTTTTGATAAGCGAGATTAAATAGAGAACTCAGAGCGATTTCTTGATTTTAAGAAGGTCCGTCAATTATAATTTATAAAGTGAGTCAGGGAGGGAAATTTAATCTTGTAGTTTCTAATGTCTCTTTTTAAAGTTTACCTAATGTCCCCTTGCTATAGATTTTTTGTATTTTGCAATTCTGGCAAGGAAGGTACTGAGATATGATCTAATACAGAAATCGGATGGAGGAAGGAAAAGGGAACCTGAGGGAGTATGAAATTGGCGGATTTGGCCCATTCCGGGACAAATCCAAGCCTCCCATTAGCTGCGCTCAGGAATTTGTTGCGCGTACTGGGGAAGAGCAAAATAAATCCCCGCTTTGCTATAAACAGCACTGAACACGTTCCATTCAGGCCCTGAAATATGGCGGGTGGTTTCTTTGAAACGCTTGGCTCTCTGCAAGAGTCGCCGTTTGCAGACTACATGTGGGTCCTGATTCTCGGCTTTATCATTGCCTTTTTCTTGGCGTTCTCTGTTGGTGCGAATGATGTGGCGAATCCGTTTGGAACTTCTGTTGGATCTGGTGCTTTAACGCTTCTTCAAGGACTTGGTTTGATTTTAACCCATTGACGCACGTCGACCAAAAAGTACAAAATGAGTCATTGGAATATTCATTTGCTCCCCCAAGGAATGCAGTGGAAATTTCGAGTCTATGCATATCCGTTGGCCGATTATCCGGCATAAATATAGACGCTACGGAAATTAAGGGCTCTTGAATTTGTTGAGTTTCGTAGGCTGCGTGGATTCCTTCTAAACAAAACCCCAATGACAGTATGCATCGCCGCCACGTTTATGGAGTCACTGGGTGCCTTAACTTTAGGTGCGCTAGTAACAGTAAGAGAAAATGCTTTAATCGTATTCAGGCGGCGCTGTCTCGGACACTATCCGTAAAAAGATAGTGAACCCCGACCTCTACAACGAAACTATTCCTCAGGAATGGGCAAACAACATTTTTATGCAGAGAGCTTTAACCATTTACGCAAATTATATAACCGTACTCATCTTATGCTAAGGTTACTAATCAATGACACGAAGGTAGGTTAAGTACACACCCACCTTCTCAAAATTTTGTATCATCATAGTAGACAAATAAAAAAATAACGAGGGTCATGAACTAATCATCAACGATTTACAGCTCCCGGTTCGCACAGGTTGAAACCTGTGCAAAAAATAGTTTTTCTTGCCCCAAAAAAGTTCATGATTGGACAAGCATGCGCGATGTTAGGAGCCGCTTCTTGGCAAATTCTCGCTTCTGTTCTGAAAATGCCTGTATCTGGAACTCACTCGATCGTCGGAGCTGTTTTAGGAAAGCGTTTAAAATATGAGACAAGTTTCTGAAATGCGGATAATTACAGTTGTGATAAACGTGAACAATAAGGTTTCGCCCTTGTTTCGCGCAAAGGGCAAGGCATCTTTTGGACGACAATCTTCAAAATTGTACTTTCGTGGTTCATCTCGCCCATTTTGGCTGGCATTTCCGCTGTGGTTCTCTATGTTGGTCTCAAATTCCTCATCCTTTCGAGAGGCACGGGTTGTTCAATTCTGTGGCGAGCGGGGGCATTTCAAGCTGGCTAAAAATTTAAAAATTCGGCTTAATTCTGAACTAAGGGTCTTCCCTCCTTATCTTTGAACAACCAATGTTTCAGAAAATAAGACCGAGAGAGCCTTAATTCTCTTGCCATTTTTCTACGCTTTCGTGATATTGCTCAATGTGTTTTCGGTTCTGTTCACCGGCAGCAAGAGTATACTTCAAAACACGCTTCCTGTTTTGACCAAATATTATTCAGTCTATCAATTGGAAGTTCTAAAGACGTGGCACATGCTTCTCATATCGCTCGGCGCCGCGATGGTTGTTTTGATCGTCTTTTGGATCTTCATAACGCCCAAACAGCGGAAACAGATTCAGAAAATGAGGGAGGGTCCGTAAATCATTAATTGACTGATTGCAAACAGTGCTCGTATTTAGGAACGATCGAGGCGAAGGAAGGATGCCTGGATAAGCTGGAGAAGAAACTGGGCTGGGATGCAGAGACCAGGAAACAGAAACGATTAGGAAATGGTTTCTAATTGAGCATGTAAATACACAATCATGAATTAAGGGAAGTTCCTTTTAGATAACTTTAGGGGTCCTTTTTGGGGTTTTATACTGATCGCCACTCATTGATCAATTTATATTATGGCTGCGAGACAACGATTTCTGTTCGTGATGAAAGATTACTGGAACATGATTCAAAATTAGAAATGAAAGCTCATGTTTACTAGTAAAGTTACTGGGGTTTGTAATGCTGAAATTTAGGTTTTAAAACAGCTCACAAATGGTCAAATAAAAAATTAATAATTTACCAATATTTTTTTCGGAAACCTCATCACAAGAAAAAGAAGGGTGAGGCCCATTAGGTGTAAATCCCATTAGGTGTAAATACCCATTTAGTGTAATTTTCTAGAAGGTGTAACACACCTAATAGATATTTACACCTAATGGGTATTTACACCTAATTGTTCAATATTTTTCAAAATTATTTTGTAAAAAAGGGATCGACACAAGCTGTCACACATTCTCGACGACCCCCCAACGAGCATTTTTTTTTGGAAAAATATTTTTTTTTAATTCTTTCTAAATTGCACTCAAGAAACAAAAAACATCTTTTCGAGCAATTTTCGAAGTCAAAATTTGAAAATCGCGCGCTATCGATGAGTAATCGTGACAAGCTGAAGCGTTTCGTCATTTGCGCTCAATGAATTATCATTTTTCTTTCTTTTTTCAAACGAGAAATCTTTCTGCGAAATATGTTTTCTTGCCGACGTTTATTTAGCTGAAGTTTAATCTATTTCCTGCAATTTTTTCTGATAAATTTTTATATTTAAAACTAACCCGTAGGACCTTTAATGGTACCTTTTTTGATTACAGATAGATGATCAAATGTATATTCACAAAAGAGAAGAAGAATTGAAGCTTAATGAAAACAGCCCGGCTGAAAAATGATGAGTCCAGGAGCAGAAGAGAGATGCTACTCCGAATCAAGAGGAAAGTTAATATTCGCAGAAAAAGGAAGACCAGTTCATCAAATCGTTGAGAATCTCCCTCGACCGCTGACTCATGAACTTGAGGTAATCTTTTAGAAGGGATTTTTGAAAATAAATTGTAAAATTCTAGCGTCGAACGCGAAATCCAGGCGGCGCTGATGACCAATTCCTCGAGAGCACGAACGTCTGTCACGAAGAACTTTCCTTCGCGGAAAATGTCGACCTTTTTGGCAAAGTTTTGAAGCCGATCCACTCGCTTTCTTGGGACCCGTTCAGCTCGCTTCTGGCGCTGAGTTCGAAGAACGCGACTTTTGTCTAAATCTGGGACTCGGATCGAGAAGAACTCGTTCAGCGACAAGTTGGACAAGTTGTGTTGCCTTCGTCGGATTTAGTAACTCGGGAGAGAAACTGGTCGTTTCTGAAAGCGATTCTATCGCCATTTTTAGGTAAAACTGCGCTCAATTTATGACCAATAAACTGTTCTTTCAGCTGCGTAACCTGGACAAATGAAGGAACCTGGTGCAATTTGGAAGGCCCTGCTTTGAACGTCTGTTGGTCACATGACGATCAAAAGATCATTTTCGCCATCAAAAACAAGGCAAGTGCTCCGTCCATGTTTACGATTTCTCACCCTCATTTTAGATCTTCATCGCGTCTTTCGAAGGAATCATGGGCCCGGACGAAGAAGCTCGCGAAATCGAAGGCTTCGAAGGCGACGTCCTCCAAATGTCCTGGCATAATCAACGCCTCGCAGTTGCGGTTGAGGGGCTCAGCGATACGCTTTTGTACTCGAAAGTAAATAACTGAATAAATCTCTGTTTCTGATTATGTTTATTTAAGAAAAAGAAGTACTGGAAAGTAAAATCTTACAGCTGGTTCGCCAAACATCAGGTACCAATCATTAATTCGCCAGTGGATATGCACGCTGCCAAATTTAGTCGTAAATTTTTGGAGCTCTCCTTGAGTTTTGTTGAATAGTTCTCCAGATTTAGGCACACGATGAAAAATAATCCATACGCCACATTAATGCCGCAGTCCATGTATTTTTGTTTTGGGCATTTTTGATATATAGGAGCCCAGTCCTTTTCGTCTTCTTCGAATACTTCAAGAAACACTTAATTAAATTTCCAATTGCGCTTATGATACGGTTAATTAATCTAATATTTTTTGAAATTTGCCTTGATAGACATCTCCATAATCTTCGAAATTCAAAGAGTCGTAAATTGTAAATATTTTTTCCTCTCTATCCGCCTTGACAATTATCCAGTGTCCAACTCGACCAGGGATAAAGACAGGGCAAACAAATCGTTTTATTTCTGATGGATGATAACCAGTACCAGCAAAATTTTTTCCTTGAAAGACCATTTGTGAGAATTTCGTGTCTTCAAGAATAATATCATTAGTTTGGTGTTGCTGTTGGTAATGTCTCATAATGATGATAAACAAGTCCAGAATTTTGTCTTTTGTTTCTGTTCGAAGTTTGTAAAGTGGCAACAGATCTCGGACGCGAACTTCCTCCTTTTCTATTAAATTGACCAGCTGTCCTTCAGGCCATTTTTGTATATTTTTAGCGATATTTTCTGCTTCAAATGACATCTTGTAGCCATTAAACTTTTCAAACTTGAAAGTTGGAGTTTTGAACATTTTTCTATCAAGCTCGTTTTCGTATTTCATTGCATTTTCAGATTCCTCAAGAAGAATGGAATTGGACGATTCATCGTTGTTTGTTGCTGACTTAACTTCTGTGTATTCCGCGGCTTCTTCAAGGACATCAATACGACGCTTTTCTTCCTTGATTTCATCTGTTTTCCTCACAAAGGCGCCGCTATGCTCGCCCATTGCTGGAAGGTTCTCTTCGTTGATTTCATGACCAGGTGAGCCCTTTTTCTTTTTTGCGTTTTCTTCTTTCTTTTCGACCAAATTGAAATTCATTCCAGCGAGAAAAGTCTCAAACACTGGATTTCTGCGATCCAGGTCACAAAGGAACTTGTCAAGTGCGTCTTTTGAAGAGAGTAATCTTTTTGCCTCGGTCGACGCCCCTTTTAGATCTTTTGAAGTCGATATTACAAGCTTTTTCAGCTCAGCATGGCTTATTTTTAGAGGCATGGAAGAAGACTGTCGATCCAACTTTCGATAGAATCGTTGCATAGCGTTAAATTTAACCATCCATGTTGTACCAGTTTTTTGCGTTGTTTTTATTGGCCATTTTCCATCTTCAAGATAGCTCAACTCATCGTTAAACGTCGTTTTCTTGCGATTTGTGATCACTTTGCAAAGCTCTTGAACATCAGGCTTAGACTGCAGACCGCGCAAGAGTCGTGCATTTACACTCTCGCTAAATCTTGGTTCATCGTTGATTTCAAAAGTTAATTGATATTTTAGAAACGAGTCAAGCTGTTGTTGTCGCTGGTCATGAAGCTGATGAGAAGCGCTGCTCAATTCGAATAAAAATAGAGAGACCGTGGTCGAAATCATGGAGAAAAATTTAGGTAAAAATGATCAAACCAAGCCTGGCGTTATTAGTGCTATCGATTTCCCCAGTTTTGATCATATTGGATGATTTATCGGCCCATTCACTAGGCTTGAATGTGGCGTCTTCGTTGAAATAGTTCTTGAGGAGGTAGTCGCGATAAGCGATCCATCCATTCTTCTTTTTCTTCTTTTCGCCGTCATCAACATCCACCTTTTCTTTCGCGTTTTCGTCATCATCAACATCCACCTCTTTTTTCGCGTTTTCGTCATCAACATCCATCGACTCAACAGCATTACCGTCGATTTCAAGATTTTTTTGGCACTCTTCTGTGATGATTTCGATGAAAACAGCCCGAAATTCATCTTGTCCAACAGGGAAATAAGGCGCAGAATACAGACAATTCCTTATTGATTTTATAAAATGAAATTAACTGACTTTCACAATACTAATCCCCCTTTTAGAAACCCTCAACGATGATCAATAGATCAGAACAAGAAGCTCAATCAAAAGGAAATGTTGAACATGATCCGTCACGGAGCGAGAAAGATCTTCGCTGGCGAATGCACAGGAGCTCTCGATGTCAATCTGAACATCGAGGAAGTCCTCAAAGCCGGAGAAAAGAAAAAGCTGAGCAAAACTACAAGTCCTTTATTAAGTCAACCAAGAGCGCAAACTAGCAACAAAAAAAAAATCAAGTTCATCGATACTATTTGCCAAGGTACGAAAATACGTCAGAATTTGATTTTGTGGACGATTTTTAATTGATTTCAAATAATACCCATTCTAAGCGCACAGTTATCAATACACACCTCCAATGAAGACCAAAAGCGCCTGTGTATTCTTCATTTTGAAGCTCAGTCAGAAAAAATTCATCTTCCGCAGAAGATTTGCCCGAATGGCAACCGAAACCTCAAGCGAGTCGGAGAGCGGAAACTTATCTACAAATCAGCTGATGCTAAAAGATCAAAGGTAAAATAGCAAATGTTAGCAATCTCATTTTATAAAACCTTCCTGATGACTTGTGTCCGTTCTTCCTCCCAAGCCTTCAAGAGGCCTTCCTGTCCTGCCCGGCGTTTCCAGGATTGATACAAGTGGAAGGAACACTTTATATGAATAACGCCGGGCAGGACAGTTTTGTGAGCAGAGATAAAGGATTTCTCCCAGTCACTGCACACATAGCGAAGATTAGGGAGCCCATTCGTTTGGCTTTTGAAGAATGCCCATAACGCTTCATATGTTTCCGCTTTGTGATCTTTGAGGAGACAAGTCATTCGGTCAACGCAATAACCCTTGACAGGTTTTTTAACGCACCGTCGATTTTTGATGATTACCCCGAAAACAAAAGCCCGAATAAGCGACACCAAGCGACTTAAATAAAAAAAACCCGACCTTGAATTTGTTCGATTGATCGCGGCAAGGTTCGGTTACCATCACAAGTTGTGGCCACTGTTTTTTGACGGCACTCACGACACTCATTATTCCATCTTTTCGAGTTTCATATTTTTTTTCAGATCACGAGCGAACTCACAAACAACCTGTCTCATCTACAATAACAACAACTCAACTGTACTCAATAAAGGTAAAAAACTCTTCCTATATTGAGACTTGATGCATATTCACTTCGGCGAGCGTCATGGTCCAAAAAAAACACTATATTGTGGCGCGTGAAATCGTTGCTAAGGGAAGGGAGTCGTGAATCCGCCCACCATCGTTGAAACATATATAAGAAGTGGCATTTTGTCGGCACAATTTGTTTTTCCTTGGCAGCGACATTTGAGTTTTTAAATCGAAGCGCCGCTTTTTTGGCATTCTTTTTGGCATTTCCACCGAAAATTCGATTTGAAATTTCACTGTCAACGACTTCATCTTGCAACAATTCAAGCATTTTTCTCGAAGTCCGGGGCTGTGATTCAAGCTCGTTTCGACGGAATCTGTAAACCACATATCTTTTCCAACAATCAATCAGTGCATTCAAATGACCACCAAAGCCACAAACTTCAAACGCCACATGAGATTTTCTTGGATCGTAGATTATAAAGTTTTCAACATCGTAAAATTCTTTCGATTTGTAATCAGAATTTCGTACAAGCACCGATATTTTCGCTTTACAGTTAGATGTTTCCAGATTCTTTCGAACGTGGTGGTTTTGACAGTTGAGATTCATTCTTTTCCATCCTTTTTAACAGATCTCAAAATGATAATTTTTGATTTCAGCGCACGAAAAAACCGTCACAATTCCAGCATTTTGGCAAGCAACAGTGCCAAAGCGATGTCCACAACATGATTTACTCGATTGAGAAGCGTTTTAGGTAAGTTAATGCCCTAAAGATGCATGCCGTATATATTAAAGGGTAAATCATTCTATTTGACCTGCTCCTGGATATTTTGCTGCTAGTTCTTTTGGAAGATCTTGAAAATCGTCTTTATTGCGCGGAGTATATGAGAACAATTCATTAGGTCCAAAGCAAATAAAGAAAATGAAATTGACCATGCTTGTTGCCAATTGAACTGATATCAACTATTTAGTGCTCTCAAGATTTCAATTTGATGATGAAGAGTTCTCCGCGAAAGGGTTGCTCATTTCTGACCGAGGCTACTTGGAAGTTTATCCTTACGACAAATTGCAAGGTAATTCAATTATTAATAAAGAGCACTTTTCCTTTGGATCGGTACTGGTAGAATCATCGATGATTTCTTGAGTTTCAATCATCGTTGGGGGACGTTCAGGCGTAAGCAAGTCTTTGAGCTCAAGTTTAGCTTTTGGCGCTTTCTTAACCATGTCGCTGACTTCTTTTGTTAATTCCAAATCCTCATTCTTTTCATCATCCTTTTTACGCTTCATTTTTATCTCTAATAATAAGTAGACTCCTGCAGAAAATCGAGAAGTAAATGTTCAATTTTTATGAAAATATCTGTAGACTTAAGTTCTAGAAGCACTAGAATTCAAATTCATATAGTCAATATAATTGTATAACAGTGTTTTAAGCAAAACGACAACGCAGCTGCAAATGGATGAAGATCTCAATGAATACGAAAGTACCAGCTCCGAAAGCAGACCTCAACCTCAAAGATTCGATGGCATATCTTGAGAAATACTACAAGTCCTCCTCAGCAGCTACAGCGATTTCTTTTTTCACAAAGAGCGAGAAACTGACACAGAACTCCCGACCACTTCTGCTCACCATGCTTAGTCACAAAGAAAACGACGCGATCGTGATTTAGTGCCTGAAATTGCTCCAATTTGGCTGCGTCACTTCAGAACTACTACGACCTTTGTACAGTATTGTGCGCACGTCAAAATGTAAAGATGTCGTTAACGAGTCGATGATTATCCTGTCGCAGCTTAACTCGGAAAAGTCGATTGCAACTATTGGCTCGTTAGGATTCATTCATGAGATTTGTCTCTTCATCGAAAAGTACAAATCAGGTACTGTCCTACTTCGTGACGAATTTCCTTCTGTTGTCAATTATTTAGAGGGAAGTATTCAAAAACTGTGTAAAGGCATTATGATCGGCTTGTATAAACGAATCAAACGCAGAGCTCGCTTCCAAAGAAAAAGTTCGATGAAAAAGATTTTGATGGAGCAAGTAAATTCAAGTCCGATGCTTTGGTTCCTGCAGAAGTCGTTTCATTTTATAAAAATAAAGAGGCTTCAAGGACGATATTATCAAAGAGCTTCCTTCTTGACCGGTTTTATTGAGAATCTCTTTTATTCGTATTATTTATATTCAGGCAGATCAAGGTTTTTTTTCTTGTTTTTCTTTGTATTTTCTCGTCAGCAGTCGGATTTCGCAGAGTTTTTCGATCGAAAGAAATGAATTCGGCAACAATTTACACCAAATGTCCCAAAACAAAGAATTTTCACCCAATAGGTGTAAGTTCCCATTAGGTGTAAATATCCATTAGGTGTGTTACACCTTCTAGAAAATTACACCTAATGGAATTTACACCTAATGGGTATTTACACCTAATGGGCCCTACTCGAAAAAGAAGAGAAAGAAGCCCTTGAATACTCGGCTGGAATCCCGATGACGGCGTAAGTAGGCCACAGAATGGCAATTTAGTCCCCCTCAGTAACCTCAGTAGACATTTCTGTTTCTTCTCAGTGACCGACGAAACGAGTCTTCTGGTTCGCTTTCATCACTTGTTTCGAAGATTTCGAACATCTCCACCGGCAGCAAAACGAGCATCTACGGAGTCGTCAAGAAGAACGACCTGATTCTCGAGGACGACGAAGAAAACGATGAGAGCCTAAACGATGGATCGGAGGGTGAAGGTGAGAAAAAGTTGCGTTTTACGTTAAACATGGTTCTTGATCAAGTTTTGGGCGATAAAACACAGCTAGCTCAATAGCAACTTTGATCCAAGAAAATCAACCACTAAAATAACTCGCTTATCAGCCTGAAATTCAAAAAATAACTACCAGATCGCGTAATCGCTTGACAAAATAATTGGATGATTTGCAAAAATGAACTAAAAAATTGAACAGCTTGCAATCAGTACGCCAAAATAACCGGTTATAATCAGACGTCGTTCAAAAATTAAAGTACCGTAGACTGTACGGTCCATAGAGAAAAGTCATCTTGAATAGACATCGCCTGAACAATTTCTAACCCCTCAAATTGAAGTTCAAAAGCGACCGGTTTGTAATGAACACTCTGACGGTCAAATAAGCTCTCTCACAAGAAATTATAGGCGCTTTGCCTCGGCACATGCCACAGGAATCTTCTCGCCGAAATTCCACATTATGCACATTCGCAAAAATACCGGCAGAGCGCTTGTTCTTTCTTCTGAATTCACTTCGCATTCAGTCGAAAAACGCTAAATGTGTTTAACCTATGCTCGGGCGAAAGTGAAATCGGGATTTGATTCAACTAACCTCCGGGTTCCCACGCGTGACAGCAGCTCAGTTGCGTGAGGCGACAAATGACTGTAGAAGCTATTTACAATTAACTCTAAGTCTTCTAGAGATGCGATACATGTTCAGCCACTTACAAGCATTCTCCGCCTGCTTAGACGCATTCGCACACGGCGGCAACGACGTCGGGTAAGCACCACTGTAAATACCGATTTAAATTTGCTCGTTCGAGAATAAGAACCGGATCAAGACAAAGGGTTCTCACGTTCTCAGTCGCCGGATAAGCTCCAATTGACAAATTTCGCTTTCTTGAAAGAAATTACACGAGGATTATTTTAACCACTATTTTGTAGGAACTCCATTGGTCCAGTTCTAGCGCTCTGGTCGGCCTTTTCAGCTGGAAATCTTCTTTTCGGGCAGGGTCATTATTGAAAAACGGGATTATTGAACCTTGCAAAAATTGAGGATGAATATGAGCGAATATTGTGACCCCGAAAAAAGCTGATGCTCCTGATCCATGGATTATTGCGTACGGTTGTGCTGGCATCGTGTTGGGATTATGGGTGCTCGGGCGACGTGTGATTGAGACTGTTGGAGAAGATATTGCCGAAATCACCCCTGCAAGGTAAAAACTGCAGTTGCCACTTTTCCCTTGCCGAAATTGCAATGGCTCTAATTTTTAACTCCGGTCGAGCGAGAATCACAAATTATTGACACAGGGTTTCATGAAGCCAAACAACCTTCACATTTAAAATCGCGATATGCGCGGCGACCCAATAATTTCGCGAACTTTACGGGCGAATTACACGGGCACCATCATTCCGAACACGCGCCGACTCCGTTTTTAGAAAAATGACTCGGATCTAAGTAAGCACAAGATTTGAAAAAATGGCTCGACTCAGCAAGTTCCATAAATTCCAGAGTCATGACATTTCCATTGACGGAAAAAAGAGGTCCAGTTTTAATTGTACAAAGTTTGTGGGTAGCAATTAATTTCCGTGTGTTGGAAATGTAACGTGTAAATTTCGCGTATTGAATTTTCGCCTCTCAAAATGGAAAAACAGCGAAACTGAATCTCTCGTAATCTTCACGTCTTCAGGTGCACTCGGCGGTACCATACACGGAGTTCACTTTTAGAACTTTGCGCGCCAGACAAAATATTGTTTCTGCACTGACACACATACTTGATAAAGAAATGGCTGAATCTGACGTTGTAACCAGGTTTTAGAGGCTTCTCGATCGACATCATGGCCGGGCTGACTGTCTTGTTGGGATCCAACTATGGAATTCCTCTTTCGACAACTCATTGCAAGGTATAAATTCGGGGCTGCCAGAAAAATTTTAGAGTTTTCGAAAAGCTTTTCTAAAGCTATAATTTTTAAGTTAAGTTAGAGTACAGGCAGAGGTGCTTTTACTGCGCGAAAATCCTATCTCGCTCTAAAATAAAAGTTTCGTTGGCTTAGCGAACCATTATTATTGCCTGCGTGAAATTTCCAAAAATATTCTAGCACTCGCTCGTTTCATTCAAAAGAGATGCAGCATATTTTCTGAATGGAAATCTTTCGCAAGGGCAATTCTAAAGCTCCGGTTTTTATATTTTTCTTAAAATAAACATGCAACAAAGAAAAGCCCTCCAATTTCGTAATCCTTTCCTCTACCCTTATTTATGTTTAATCAAGGTGGGAGCGGTGGTCGCCGTCTCTTTAATTCACAATCGCAATGCAGTTTCATGGAGAACGTTCGGCAACATTGCCTGGGCCTGGATCGTAACACTTCCTGTTTCCGGCGCTATTTCCGCCTTCTTTTACTGGCTTATCATCAAGTTGCTGTAAATAGATAGAATAAATGATTAAAATAATCTTAAAATCGAAAGCTGCAAAGGCTTAAAAACAAAGAGAAAACTATCGTGTAAAACTTCATTTTTTTTCGAAAAATTTTGGCCGCTAAAAATGATCGATCGTTTGAACAGCTGATTTGCGACTCACGAGCTTGATCGTGTTTCGCCGCTCGTTTGTCTTCATGAGTAGCGTTTAGTTTTTTGTCGCTTTTCACCAAAACAAGTGGCGCTTTTTGATTTTTAGGTGATTATTTGACTGGTATTTTGAATGATAACTCTGAGTCTGATACTATTTGGAAATATGATTTTGATAATCTCAATCAATCAGCTTTTGGCCCCGCCCTGGTTACGAAACGATAATTATCGAACTTCAGTTTTCAAGCTAAGATTTTTTCCAAGAGTTAACCAAGTTGCCAATTACTTTCTCTTTGTCATTCCTTTTATAGAAAATATGCAGATAATAAACTACAAGTGCTACAAGCAGATGTTTAGACGGGTCAAGAAGTTGTTTACCGCCTCGGAAATGATTAGGTCAGCCGGGAAATGATATTTCCGTGGGTTACCTACCACGACCTTTTTCTTTTCCGATGATGCGTGTGTTCTTGCAGCGAAACTTTATTCAGCCTATTTATTCAAGCAGATAAATGGGCCAGGAGATGCGTTTACATTTCGCACGGAGTAGGCTCCTCTTGTTCGAACAAGATGGTCTGTGCCGTTTCTAGTGGAAAGACGGGAGCTAAAATGACCATGGCAGATGCTATCCACAGCCACTATTTCTTCTGAGCATCTTTTATGGTTTTCTTGGTGCTACTTATAATTACATTATTGCAATTAATGAATGTCAATCATCAAAAAACAGCTTGGATTGAATAATATCAAGAAAACCTACGTAAGCCAAGTTATTGCACTGGCCAGTGTTCTTGAGCAAAGGGGAATTCCAACTTCTTTCTCTCGGTATTCACCCACTGTCCATCCAGAGACAAGATTCGCTGGAAAATTATCGTTAGGCAATGAATCTATTTCGATCACGCGAAACTCTTCAGACCAAAGAAATCTTGCAGAGTTGTAAGGAAGATATTCCTCGATGAAGGTCTTGTTGATTCTGAGGACATCGGAAGGAAAGTTATTGCCGTATTGGAAATATACAGTGAAGTTTTCATCTTTGTTGAGTTTTTTGAGATACTACCATGTTTTCCTGGTAGATTGTTGAGAAACTCTTTCTTTTAGGAAATCGCTCTCACGAAAATAAATCCTTGATAGTCGCACTCCTTCAACATCATTTAGCTTGTATAAACAGCCTTTAGCGAGCATATACCCTTAAATTCATTAAACTCGTTAGAAAATTAGGTTATTCAAAATATTACCAAGGTGATCATTAGCACCAATGAATTCCTCGAGCAAAGTCGTGATAATTTTTTCGTCTTCGCCAGTCGCAGTTGTATTAACACCAAGTTCAAGCGAGTAAAAAGCATCAATCCAAAACATGTTATTCTTCTCAATCTCAAGATGCTCAATATCAGGAGTCATCAAAATCTCAAAGCCCTGCTTGGGCAATGTCATATTCCGGCTCAAACAGACATCTCGAGCTTCGAAGAAAAAAGTACCGCCCTCGCGTTGATCAATGAACAGTCCGTCGCGAATTTCGCCGTTGATTTTAACTTTGATGTCGTAAGTTCTCTCCAACGGTTTCTCCAACTTTTCAAAAATCAAAAATAATTTTCTTTATATTTTATGATTTTTTGGCGTTTTTGACATTCCGGAAAATCAAACGGCAGAGAAATCTCTTCCATGAGTTGATGCACTCCTTCAGTCAAATTCCCTGGCATAAAAAACAAGATAAAAGAGAGCACCATCGTCAGAATGAGTGAAAAACCTCCTAAAAGAGTGAAGCCAGGTTTTTTCCAATTCATATTTTCTCTCAATAAAATGATAGTTTTTGAAAGTTTTGGAGCTTTTTATGAAGGATTAAATTTAGGCGAGCGAGTGAGGCGGAACAATTTATTCAAAATTATTCAAAAACATTTTTGCTTCTCAAGAACAGGATAGAACCCCTTATGGGTGATGATTAATAACATATTTTTATGCAAGGCCGGCTCTTATCTTCGTACGAATGGAACATACGCGCTGCACATGGAAATTCTTTGCTTGAGTACTCTGTAATTTCAAAGTCTTTAGAGTTATAGAAAGTTTCTTCGTTACCAGCTCATTCTTCGTCTTTTCGAAATTTTGAGAAAGAAGCAGCCATCGAAGAAATTTAATGGCTGCTGAAATTCTTCATTTTGTCTGTTATCGAATATTGAAATTCCTTTGAATTCCGGATTAAAGGACAGATCAAATGCAATAATTTTATAATTTCATGGCCGATTATGGTCATTTCTACGTTGCCACGAGCTGTCCACCACAAGTGAGTATGGATTCCGTGGATTTGAGTGGGATTCTCACTCACCACCGCTTTTCTTCGTGCCTTCTTTAACAAACCGTAAGCGCTCAATTTTAGAATCATAAATCCACAATCGTGTCTAGTCCCGTTTGTCTCTTCAATACTCAATTTTACGTT
This sequence comes from Oikopleura dioica, assembly GCF_907165135.1. NCBI lineage: Eukaryota > Metazoa > Chordata > Appendicularia > Copelata > Oikopleuridae > Oikopleura > Oikopleura dioica. The sequence continues at coordinate 12,182,985 of NC_137292.1, forward strand.
AAATGATAAAATCGGAAAGAAACTGTCTTTTGTAACTAGCGATAAGTTTTTCGAGTTTATGGGCTCGCTGTCGTCAGGAGCATAATCATTTATCGCCGCATTTGTGCTGTAGTTCGGGTGAAATGCATTTTAGACAGGCCGCCTCGTCCAAATGAACTCCAAAGGTGGCAGCCAGTCACCAGTCCCTGACTTGCCCAGGCATTCCTGACAGGCTCAACAAGCTGCAAACGGGCGAGGGTGAGAAGCGTCACTTTAGCTTCCGAATATTCGAACGCTGATTTTTCGCTCAAAAAATCTTTTTCTCAAGAATTCTTTTTTTTTAATTTATTTTCGTGTGCAAATCATGAAATCAGCTCCAGGAGAGCCCATCAGAATATGTTGCTCCCATTCAACCGCGATCGAACATTGTCGGAACTCGTCTCCGTTGTCGAAGTAGATCTGCTCGGCTTCATAAGACCCAGCTGGAATTTTGTAAATCTCGGAACCAATCGGCTTTCCATTGAAAAGATGATCTCCCATGTTCGTTCCTCCGCCAATGAACATGTCGCCAGCTTTGTTCATCCAAATATTGTCATGAACAACTTCCAGGGCGACATTTCGTTTGAAAGTCAAATCTGAAAATAAGCTTGAAATCATGGAGGACTCTTTTACCTTTGTTGATCGGATCGATTTGGTAGACCGACATGTAGTTCGCCAAACTGAGAGCAACAAACAGCTCATTTCCTCGCTTTTGAACTCCGTTCGGGAATGCCAAAGTCGGATATGTTTTCAGCTCACAGTTGCTTCCATTACAGTAAGCAATCGAGCCAAGTAACATGTGTGAGGTCACCTCAAGTTTTCTCAGCCAGGGGGTGGTTTGTTTAGAATGAAAGTTGTTGGAGACTTAAATTTACGTCTTACGTATGATTTAAAGTATTACTGTAGAATTCATCCTCCCCGATGACATTGAGATCATTGATATTTCGGAAAACTTTGTCGTCTGCGAAGGTCTTCATCCAAATCAGCTCCCGTTTGTTTTCGGCAAGTCTGTACTTTTCAACTGTCTCGCGGCTCATGTTTTCTCCATGGTTGACGATGTATAGAAATATTTGACCCTTTATCTCAAGGATATCAAGTCCGTGAGGATTAAGGTGAGGGCCACTGAGGCTGAGCTCAGTTAGTTCTGGCGATTTCTTTGATCGAGCTACTACTTTATCTGATTCGAATGATTTCAAGTTAATTTCAGCTCTAGCCTTAGTCAAATCCATCGAATAAATCTTTCCACCTCCTTCTGAATTCACAAAAGGCGGGTATCTCAGTCCAGAAGTTATAAAAGCCAACCCATCACTTGAAGTAGCAATATCTTCGGCGCCAACGTCAAACAACAATTTCTTGCAATTATGATCGTCGAAATGCTTGATCTTCAATGTATCTGGATTGTGGCGATAGCCGAATAACGTAACAGATTTATTGACATAGAAAGCGACGAAGCAAAGGACGAGAAATTTTATGCTGAAAATGTTGCTCAAGAAGCCTTTTTTCTCGGTTTTCAAATTTTTCATTAAGAATTTCTCTCAAATAAATTGATCTTAAAATGACTAAAAACCGTAGCCATCTTGTACTTCTCTAAAGGTCACTCTACTATTTTTGATGCTCGTCTGTTTCTTTCTGCAGCGCCAATATTTGACTAACAAAAGAGTTCACTTTTTACAATGCTGCGCTTGAAAACAAATGGCTGTAATTTCACTTGAAATAGGACGCTTTTTTCTATAAATATATTTATTTGAAAGGAGCACATAACAAAAAGGAACGTAAGGAACAAAATATTAAGATATAAATTCTGATCAGAAGTTATTGTGTGATCCACGGACGAAAGGGCCCATTGTCAGGGCTCGAGCGGAAACGCTTGCGAGTCACTCCAATGGTAGCGCTAGAAATAGGCACAATCGTTGATTTAGCCCTGGTCAAGGTTTGGTTGACTGGGACAGTAATTTCTACTTCGGGTTCGGAGTCAGAGTTGGGATTGGTTCCGGTGGAATTGGATTCGGCGTTGGCAAAGAGAGCCTTTTCGATGTCGGGTTCAAGTTTCGCCCGCTTTGGGTTCTGGTTCATTTGAGCAAGAGCGTAAGGGTAAACGGGGCTTATTGGTGACATGGGAATTCTACAGGCGGGGATAAACGGAGTGGTGCTCAGCTGACAGGCTGACTTTTGACGAGCTGGGAGACGGGGGCGAACACCTTCTCGTGGATTGTACATGTGTGGGCTAGGCAGCATCCCGTAAAAAGCTCGAAGAGTCTTTAGATATTCGACAGCGTTCTCTAGAATATCTGCTTTTTCAAGCTTCGAGTGACAAGTGACCTGAAGATAGGTTGTAAAGAAATTGTTGAAATCAAGGAAGACTTACGTCGCGGCCCATGACTTCAAGGAGAAGATTTTTCATTTCATTCAGCGCCTTATTCATTCTCTCTCGTCTTCGTTTCTCCATCAATGGTTTTGTGGCTTGCATCTAGAAATATATGTAAGCTACAGTTTCCCTAACTTTGCAAACCTGTCGATCAAAAGAACCAGGAGTAGAGGGAGTCTTCGGAATCGCCTCTTGTGCAAGTGTTGTTTTGCTTACTTGGCTCATTTTTTCTTCAGTTCGGAAAAAAAAAGGATTCCTTTAATTATTTCCTCGTTATTTTCTAAAAAGATCTTCCTCGATGAAACTCGTCGTTATTCGCGCAATAGAGCGCCGCGTAGTGGCGCTGTTGGATAATTCAAAGAAAGGGAAGCACGCTGGGAATCTGAGACGCGTGTTCTGTCGAGTGGCTTATCTTTATGGCGAACTCGCGAAGGAAAAAGTGCTCTTTTCAGAATTGTCAAAGGAATACTGCACATGACATTCGGGAGAACTTTTGGGCGGATTCTCTACGTAGAAACATTCTGAAACGATTGTAACTTCATCGTTAAATTCAAGGAAAAAAATATTAACTGAATTACTCGTATGCCAATTTTATAACTGATAAGGCTTAGAATAATGTTTACTAAAGGAATTTTGGCAGTTTCAAGAGAACAGTGGGGACGATAAATACTGAAGAAGTCAACCTTGCCTCCAGTGACTCAAGAAAGAGGGGTGGGAAGTAAAACGACGCCTGGAGGCAAGTGGTTCCCACAATCGGGGCACAATGCTCGAGGGCCAGCTACCTCTGACACAAGAGCGAGCTCTGATCAGCCGACCTTCAAGGGCCAGATTATCATAAACAAATTTCCTCTTTCGACTTTTATGTCTCTCTATCACGAGCTCTGGAGCTCGAGCTATGATACAGGCACGCAAATGTGTCTTTTTTTCTGTTAAAACCGTTATGGTAATTATTGGCGAATAAAAAAAGGAGATCATTTGATAATTTCCGTGCGACTTCCGGTCGATCAAATTATGGCTATAAGCTGCCAATTGTCGTCGCAAAGTATGGCGGGTGAGCGGGATTTTCCTCACTATGAAGCGGATAATCCGCTGACATTTCCGCAATCTCCTTGATTTATCTGCTTTTTCTTCCGTAAAATAAACTTTCTGGTATTCAAAATGATTATTTTGAAATGTCATTCTATAAACTCGGCACAGTAGCTTGCTGAGTAATAGAAATAAGCTGAGTGCTTTTAACAAGTTTGTATCTTTTGAAGATACTCTTTTTTCTTCGTTACAGTAATTGTCCTTCATTATACCTTCCTGGGAGCCAGTTAAAAAACGTTTAAACCAGCAGATAATGGTTTTACAAGTTCTTAAACGCGAGACACGTTCCCGCGGCCATTAAGGGTAGTTTCTAGTTTACTCAGCGCCGCCGCCGGCCCGTCGCAAGAGCCCTGGGAGCACGAGTGTGCGGCAGACTCGCGACACTTAACACGCCTGGGGGCGGTTCACCATCAATAACATTATCGCAATGTTCCCAGGCATTGTTAGGCACCCGTGTTTGGCCAAGAATGGGGCTGATTTATGTGAGAGCCCATTCGCCGAACGGCCGCGGGCGAGTGCGACGACAACAACTTTGGGCGGAAATCGAATCATTTGTTATTTTGTGATTCTTTCCACTAAAATCTACGTCAAGCTTTTTTGTTAGAAAAAAAGTATGACAGACGAAAAATTCCTCGAGTCTGAAAAACTCGTTTGAAGTCATCGTTTCCGCAAATTATCTTCTGAAGTTGTTGGCTTTTTGTAGCGCAACAAGGACTCGCGGCTTCCGGATTTATGGTGGAGCGAGTTTCAAAGAGTGCCGGAAGAATCGTCGGAAAAGTCATCTGTCAAGGGTGACACGCTTTTTACTCTGTTGATATTTAGGTGCCTATTTCCAGCGCGCATCATGCCTACCTCCACGTCAATCAAAGCCAGGCGTTTTTCGGCGAGCTCGAGTCAGACCTAAAGTACTCCCTCGAGATAACCACGAGCGTGGGAAGGCCTTCAAAACTGCTCATCCGTCAAAAGGACGTCGACATTTCTGGACTGAAACGACTCCTCCATGTTCTCAAATATAAATAGACGCTAAAACAACAAATAATCTGATTTATATCAGTAATTGATCTAAAAACTTTAAACTCATCTTTAGCTACCGATATTTATTCCCTTGTTCTATGGAGTCATCAAAATTTGGATGAAATCAAGGAAGACGATTTTCGAAAAATCAATCCACTAAACCGCCACTATGGCTCCTTATCCACGCGCGTCGTCCTTTCAAGTCCTGTTGGTTTTATAGCCAATTATCGTATTTTAAAAAAGAACTTCCTTGAAAATTGTCGGAAGATAGAAGGCAGTGATCACGCGTGTGCGCCGCGCCGTCGCCAGCTGACAGCTCTGTCCGCTTTGTGCGTCTCCGGAGTAGCACTTTTTTCGTAAAGGCGAAAACGATTTACGCTGATTTATTGCACCCGCAAAATTACACCCGAAAAAGTGCCGGAAGCTCAAGCTCCCTGTGGAAGATGACGCGGAGACGCCTGCTCCCTAGATTAACTGAAAAATGTCACAACTGTCGGAATGGATTTGAAGCAGATTTCGATCATCTTCTTCTTCCTCTTGAAAATGCTAAGGTTGGGAAAAGTCGGATCTGAACGCAATAATGTTTTCAATGAAAAAAATATTGGCTGTTATATACGGCCTTGAATCCGTGGGAGCAGACTTCGTCGTAAGGACAGCTCGTTTTCTTTTTACAGAGCTCATTACAGAAGTGAGCAGATACTAAAAGTACGATTTGAAACGTCATTCTCACTTTCAAATTGAAAGTTTTTATATTCAAGTTTATTATTTGAAAAAAAAATTAATAAAGCCAATTTATTTAACTCCAATTATTCAAGTACAAGAAATGATATTTGAAATTGTTGAATCTTTCAAAAATTTAACGACCACCTGTCAAGCTCATCTTTTCAAAAACTCTTTGTCTCATTATTGAGGACATAAAAATATTTTCCTTCGTCACAATTATCGAAGAAAATCGAGTTATCAAAGCTCTGGGGAAAACGGCAATGACTGAGGACTTGGCACGCGTATACTGAAATTAATCGATCGACCTCGGTGGAAAGAGAGAAATCAGCCACGTTATGGCCCACGTATGAGTTTCGGGGATGAGCTCGAAAGAAGTGAGAAAACTTATTCCGTATGAGTCCGCCAGTTTGAGGATTGAGAGAAGAGGCGATTTTGAAAAGGAGAGAAGGTTTTCTAGGAGAAGAATACGATGCGATAGTGACAGGTCGATTGTACCAATCGTCATTTGTAACAAGTCAGAAACGCACATGGGCGACACCGACTTGGAATCACTAAGTTCAGCAAGGTAAAGAGATTAACTGGGCTTGAGGACGTGTTTTTGTATCCATTCCTTCTTTTAGCATCTGTCAAGATGAAAACATCCTGCTTGATTACGAAGAAAAGATTAGAACTCTCGAAGACCGTCTTTTCGAAGAACAGTCTAAAATCTCAGCCTTGCTTTCTGAAAATACATCGCTCAAGGAGATATTTAAGCAAGTTCTTGAGGACAAGATCGCAGCAGAAAATGAGCTGGACATTTTGAAACTTGAAAACGAACGGGTCAAGTTTTCACTTAACGAAAAAGACGACGAAGTTGAAAAGCTCAAAAGTGACTCAGCCAGAGACGATTCTAGAGAAAAGATACTAGAGCTTGAAGAGGAGCTGGTAAAAGTCTACGGCAAACTTGTCGAAGTCAACGACGAAAGAGACTTTTTCAAAAATCTCTTCGAGTCGCTTTCAACTGAAAAATCTTCTGAAAACTCGAAAGATGCTCTGAATCAAAAAGAATTGAAACTTGTGACTGAAAAATTCGAAGAGCAAAAAGAGCTAGCCTTCAATCGTTCAGAAAATTTGGAGAAAATATCAGTAGAAGCAGAGAGCCTACGGAAAGAGAACAAAAATCTTAAGAGAATTTCATTCGAAAGCAAAATGTTGCTCAATCAACTGGGCAGAGAAAACGCAGAACTAAAGGACAATATCAGACAAAATCAAGAGAATCTCCTCGTTTTAAAGTCAACACAGCAAAATTGTGCAAAACTCGAGTCTGAAATTCAAATCAAAAACGAAAACATCAAAAATCTATTAGATGAAAGTCATCTAGTAAAATCTAAAATGCAAAAAATTGAGCAAGAACTCGAAGAACTAAAAGAAGAAAGAGAGCAATTTTGCGAGAACTTCGAAATGGCGAAAAATGACCTGCTGATTTGCCGGAGAAGACTCAATAATAGAGAAGAAACAATTCTGGTCCAAAATTTAAAGATTGATGCTCTTGAGGACATCGTTCGGAGATTTCCAGCACCTAAATCTAAATTTACCGTCAGTTCTCAAACACCTATCAATCAACTAGTCGACTCAGAAGTGCAAACTGAAACAAATGCTTGCGAAGATCAAGATTTTCTTCCACCTGAAATTCATTTTCAACTTCCAGATCAACTCGAAGAAGACTTTGCTGAGTATCACGAGTACCCAGAAGAACACTTTATAGAAGAGGACGAATTCTCACAAGCAGCTGAATCTCAAGAGTCACCACCATTGCAAATGTCGAGCATCGAAGAAAGCATTCAACAGTACTTTGATGAATTTTGCGCTCCTGTTTCTCAAGAGCAGGATAGAGGATATCTACTTTCAAATCGAAATATTGCTAGCAGTAGGTCCTCATCGCGTATATCTGGGTCAACCCTGTGCTCCACCTCTGAAATGAAAGAGGAAGAAAGAAAATACCGTCGGAAGATTCGACAACTGGAAGTTGCTTTCAACAAAGCTATGAGTTCGAAAAGACGAAAAGCAGAGAAACTTCAAGGTAGGACTTCTCATAAGATATCTAAAACTCGTTTTAGCTTTGGAACACCGTCTTCTTTCAATTGCTCAAAATGACGAGAAGCTCAAGTTGGAGCTTGAAAAGTCACGTGATCAACTTCATGCATTAGAGATTTCTTCCGCCGTTAAAATTGAGTCAGTTCTGAATTCAAAAAGGGTGGAAATTGAAAAGATGCGAAAGCAGCACTACGAAGATAGAAGTAGACTTTTTCAGGCTGAAAAACATGCCTCAAGATTATTGCGAAGAGCCAAAGATGCAGAGGAAAAAGTGGAAAAGTTCAAAAATCGAAATAACGCTGAAAAATCAGGAAGCGGGTTTTTTTCTTCGTGATGAAGTTTCCAATAGTCTATTGGCAAAAGAATAGAAATGACCTGCGAGTAAGACATTCTTTCAGAGAAGCTTTCCTGCTTTCGTGCAAAACTTAAACTACTCGATCGTCAAGTGGAAAGCTTCTCGACACCGAAGAATTCTCTTCCTTGATATCTGTCGAAAGAACAATCAATTAAAATTGTAACATAATTGGTAAGCAGTACTGTCAATAATCACTGCTTTTCCTTCCATTATAAAGTTTTTGAAAGTTTATTGAAAATCTCGAATAAGAAAAAACGAGGTTGAATGGTACAGCCCAAAAATCAAAATCAGGAAAATTTATACAGGATCTATTTGGAAATGATTCTTTGTGCAGAGTTTGGAATATGATTATTATCCTTGTCGACAAGTTGTGTCTTGAATTTGGAAGTTTCTGGCATTTTGGAAAGGTTGCGGCAGATCTCTTCTATTTTTAGTTTTTTCGTCTTTTTCGTTTTGATATCATCTTGTATTTTTCTGAATTTGCATTTTCGAATAAATACTGAACACCCGTTTCCCGAATTTTCGGAGTATCCGAAAATTCGAATGGTATTTACGAACCTTTTATCAGCAGGCTTTACTGAAGTCCAATTGCTACTGAGCTTTCTCAGGGAGAGTCTTATCGTTTCATATTTTACAGGTTTTTCGAAGGTGAGTTCGCTCAGGTCGATTTTACTCGGCATGCCACATTTGCATGTTCCTTAATTTTTGCTTGAAATATCGGAATAAAGAAGGAACCCTGACCATCTGTTGTGCAGTACTTCACGATATCATCGGTGTTTCTTAGAATCGTTCCATCGGGAGCTCGGTAAACAACATGTCCTAATAGAAAATAGTAAAAGAGATTTAAAAATAATTCTTGCCTTGATCTCCATTACGTTCAATATCTTTCTTCAGCCCGGATATCAGTGTCATAATAAATTTCTCGTCATTCTACAAAATTATAATTAAAATCAACAAAGACTCGCCCGGTGAATCTATAATCTTTTATATTCCGGTGGAAACTGTCCTGAGATATGCAAGTGATGCAGTTATAGTTAAATGATTGAGTTATTATTTATTTTCTTTTTTGGCAGGGTGAGTGACTAAAAATCATCATTGAGCAGATCTTCGAGGTTTTGAAGACTCGTGTCGGTCTCCATTTCGGACGTTTCAATCGCCGTCGGAGTTACAGAAATTGAAGATTCCATCGATTGATCCCGCTCGTAGTTGGCAATGTCTGCCAGTTCTGATGAGTCGTGAGCTGAAAATTCAATTGAAACATGGGAAACATCAAAAGCTTCACCTTTTTGCTTGTGATTTCCCTTTGGATCGAGCTGATTAGCAATTTGCATATGCTTGTTGCCAAGATATTTCTGCCCTAAATGATGGTATGCCTTTGCCATGGTGTAATTGACAAGGGCCAGTTTGGGGTGAATCTTGTCAAGATGTATCAACTCGTTGAGCGCTTTCTGATAGTCGCCGAGGTTATAATACATGTTCGCTTTCATGAAGAGCGCGTTCGCTTGTGTTGGATCAAACTGCAGCGCCTAGAAACAAACGTACTATATGTAGGGATATCGCACAAATTTTCAGGTACCCAAAAAAGGGTCCATGCCAATTTTTAGATTGATGATTTAGTAGAACTTTGTACGAGGAGTTCAATGCTGCCAAAATCATCCCATAATAATGAGTCATTTTCGTAAAAATGACGTTCAAAGAGCTCATTTTTGGATCAGTACGAGAACTCTTATTCAGTAACGATTTTATATTTTTTCCTTATAGATATTGAGCTGAGAAATCTAAATCTGCAAAAAAATTCACTGACGCACCTCGCGTTTTGAAAATATGAATTTTTAAAGTTTTCCGAGGTGAATTCTAAGCGGGGTTGCGTCATTTTGGAGGCGGCCGCCAGGGGGCGCGCGCGCTGCATGGCCAAGCTAGCCCGACTCACATTCTTTTCTCTTCACAATTTTATGCTATTTTTCATAAAATTGCATATTTCTGGAGCTTTTAAGATGATTTTTTTTCGATGAATAAGGATTTTAATTGATAATAAAAATATTTCATAAAAAATGAGTTTCTAATTATAAATTATAGCTTAATTAGATAGTATTTTTCAATTTTTCACAGGTTAAGAATGAGTTTTATCATAAAACTTTTATGAAAATGAACCTAAAGTAACTCTCACGCAAAAGAAATTCCCCGCAACAAATTACGGCGTCGACGCTGATTGCTTGCGAATTCCGATTTCTTACATAAAATCAACTGACAGCAAGAGCCGAAAACCGAAGGTGCCGACAAAGCTTCACCTAACGAGTCGAATACTTTTTGTGAGTGAATGAAGGTCTTTACTGGAAGCTCGGTTTTTCCTACTATAAAGTCGAGTAAGACTACTTTCGGAAGCTATTTTAGAACATTTTCTATCGAATCAGTGGAGAAATCGTGCTACGTTTGATAGTGAGCTCGGAGATAAATGTAATTCCTGGAGCATTTGGTTTGTGAATAACGAGCAGTATGGAGTCGATACTGTCAGTTCCTCCTTCAGACTTGAGCGTCAAAGTGTAAACGATTCCAAAAACCTTTGATTTCTACAATTTCTCCGACATCATTTTTGACCGCTTAGGTAACTTTGGTACACATCTTTTTCGGCGATTTTTTTTTCGTCAGATGCTTGACCATTTTCTTTTGCAAATCGGACATTTTTGGATTCAACTGGAGAAAGCCCTGGCCGGGTGTTGGCGCTTTAGCCGCGGCGAGTGCGGCTATGTTGGCTTTTTGCGGCTATTCGGGCTTGTTTATCGGAGATGGAAGAACTTTGTTCTGGAGCGGGATTCTTTTGGGATTCGGCAGTAGGATCCGGGCATTTGAAATTTGCGAGGGCCGTTTCAGCCCCGTTCCTTCATTTTTGAATTTAAGGGGCTTGACGGCCCTTCGGGCCGTTTCAGCCCCGTTCCTTCATTTTTGAATTTAAGGGCTTGACGGCCCTTCGGGCCGTTTCAGCCCCGTTCCTTCATTTTTGAATTTAAGGGCTTGACGGCCCTTCGGGCCGTTTCAGCCCCGTTCCTTCATTTTTGAATTTAAGGGCTTGACGGCCCTTCGGGCCGTTTCAGCCCCGTTCCTTCATTTTTGAATTTAAGGGGCTTGACGGCCCTTCGGGCCGTTTCAGCCCCGTTCCTTCATTTTTGAATTTAAGGGGCTTGACGGCCCTTCGGGCCGTTTCAGCCCCGTTCCTTCATTTTTGAATTTAAGGGGCTTGACGGCCCTTCGGGCCGTTTCAGCCCCGTTCCTTCATTTTTGAATTTAAGGGGCTTGACGGCCCTTCGGGCCGTTTCAGCCCCGTTCCTTCATTTTTGAATTTAAGGGGCTTGACGGCCCTTCGGGCCGTTTCAGCCCCGTTCCTTCATTTTTGAATTTAAGGGGCTTGACGGCCCTTCGGGCCGTTTCAGCCCCGTTCCTTCATTTTTGAATTTAAGGGGCTTGACGGCCCTTCGGGCCGTTTCAGCCCCGTTCCTTCATTTTTGAATTTAAGGGGCTTGACGGCCCTTCGGGCCGTTTCAGCCCCGTTCCTTCATTTTTGAATTTAAGGGCTTGACGGCCCTTCGGGCCGTTTCAGCCCCGTTCCTTCATTTTTGAATTTAAGGGGCTTGACGGCCCTTCGGGCCGTTTCAGCCCCGTTCCTTCATTTTTGAATTTAAGGGCTTGACGGCCCTTCGGGCCGTTTCAGCCCCGTTCCTTCATTTTTGAATTTAAGGGCTTGACGGCCCTTCGGGCCGTTTCAGCCCCGTTCCTTCATTTTTGAATTTAAGGGCTTGACGGCCCTTCGGGCCGTTTCAGCCCCGTTCCTTCATTTTGAATTTAAGGGGCTTGACGGCCCTTCGGGCCGTTTCAGCCCCGTTCCTTCATTTTTGAATTTAAGGGCTTGACGGCCCTTCGGGCCGTTTCAGCCCCGTTCCTTCATTTTTGAATTTAAGGGGCTTGACGGCCCTTCGGGCCGTTTCAGCCCCGTTCCTTCATTTTTGAATTTAAGGGCTTGACGGCCCTTCGGGCCGTTTCAGCCCCGTTCCTTCATTTTTGAATTTAAGGGGCTTGACGGCCCTTCGGGCCGTTTCAGCCCCGTTCCTTCATTTTTGAATTTAAGGGGCTTGACGGCCCTTCGGGCCGTTTCAGCCCCGTTCCTTCATTTTTGAATTTAAGGGGCTTGACGGCCCTTCGGGCCGTTTCAGCCCCGTTCCTTCATTTTTGAATTTAAGGGGCTTGACGGCCCTTCGGGCCGTTTCAGCCCCGTTCCTTCATTTTTGAATTTAAGGGGCTTGACGGCCCTTCGGGCCGTTTCAGCCCCGTTCCTTCATTTTTGAATTTAAGGGCTTGACGGCCCTTCGGGCCGTTTCAGCCCCGTTCCTTCATTTTTGAATTTAAGGGGCTTGACGGCCCTTCGGGCCGTTTCAGCCCCGTTCCTTCATTTTTGAATTTAAGGGGCTTGACGGCCCTTCGGGCCGTTTCAGCCCCGTTCCTTCATTTTGAATTTAAGGGGCTTGACGGCCCTTCGGGCCGTTTCAGCCCCGTTCCTTCATTTTTGAATTTAAGGGCTTGACGGCCCTTCGGGCCGTTTCAGCCCCGTTCCTTCATTTTTGAATTTAAGGGGCTTGACGGCCCTTCGGGCCGTTTCAGCCCCGTTCCTTCATTTTTGAATTTAAGGGGCTTGACGGCCCTTCGGGCCGTTTCAGCCCCGTTCCTTCATTTTTGAATTTAAGGGCTTGACGGCCCTTCGGGCCGTTTCAGCCCCGTTCCTTCATTTTTGAATTTAAGGGGCTTGACGGCCCTTCGGGCCGTTTCAGCCCCGTTCCTTCATTTTTGAATTTAAGGGCTTGACGGCCCTTCGGGCCGTTTCAGCCCCGTTCCTTCATTTTGAATTTAAGGGCTTGACGGCCCTTCGGGCCGTTTCAGCCCCGTTCCTTCATTTTTGAATTTAAGGGGCTTGACGGCCCTTCGGGCCGTTTCAGCCCCGTTCCTTCATTTTTGAATTTAAGGGCTTGACGGCCCTTCGGGCCGTTTCAGCCCCGTTCCTTCATTTTTGAATTTAAGGGGCTTGACGGCCCTTCGGGCCGTTTCAGCCCCGTTCCTTCATTTTTGAATTTAAGGGGCTTGACGGCCCTTCGGGCCGTTTCAGCCCCGTTCCTTCATTTTTGAATTTAAGGGGCTTGACGGCCCTTCGGGCCGTTTCAGCCCCGTTCCTTCATTTTTGAATTTAAGGGCTTGACGGCCCTTCGGGCCGTTTCAGCCCCGTTCCTTCATTTTTGAATTTAAGGGGCTTGACGGCCCTTCGGGCCGTTTCAGCCCCGTTCCTTCATTTTTGAATTTAAGGGCTTGACGGCCCTTCGGGCCGTTTCAGCCCCGTTCCTTCATTTTTGAATTTAAGGGCTTGACGGCCCTTCGGGCCGTTTCAGCCCCGTTCCTTCATTTTTGAATTTAAGGGGCTTGACGGCCCTTCGGGCCGTTTCAGCCCCGTTCCTTCATTTTTGAATTTAAGGGGCTTGACGGCCCTTCGGGCCGTTTCAGCCCCGTTCCTTCATTTTTGAATTTAAGGGCTTGACGGCCCTTCGGGCCGTTTCAGCCCCGTTCCTTCATTTTTGAATTTAAGGGGCTTGACGGCCCTTCGGGCCGTTTCAGCCCCGTTCCTTCATTTTTGAATTTAAGGGGCTTGACGGCCCTTCGGGCCGTTTCAGCCCCGTTCCTTCATTTTTGAATTTAAGGGGCTTGACGGCCCTTCGGGCCGTTTCAGCCCCGTTCCTTCATTTTGAATTTAAGGGCTTGACGGCCCTTCGGGCCGTTTCAGCCCCGTTCCTTCATTTTTGAATTTAAGGGCTTGACGGCCCTTCGGGCCGTTTCAGCCCCGTTCCTTCATTTTTGAATTTAAGGGCTTGACGGCCCTTCGGGCCGTTTCAGCCCCGTTCCTTCATTTTTGAATTTAAGGGGCTTGACGGCCCTTCGGGCCGTTTCAGCCCCGTTCCTTCATTTTTGAATTTAAGGGGCTTGACGGCCCTTCGGGCCGTTTCAGCCCCGTTCCTTCATTTTTGAATTTAAGGGGCTTGACGGCCCTTCGGGCCGTTTCAGCCCCGTTCCTTCATTTTTGAATTTAAGGGGCTTGACGGCCCTTCGGGCCGTTTCAGCCCCGTTCCTTCATTTTTGAATTTAAGGGGCTTGACGGCCCTTCGGGCCGTTTCAGCCCCGTTCCTTCATTTTTGAATTTAAGGGGCTTGACGGCCCTTCGGGCCGTTTCAGCCCCGTTCCTTCATTTTGAATTTAAGGGGCTTGACGGCCCTTCGGGCCGTTTCAGCCCCGTTCCTTCATTTTTGAATTTAAGGGGCTTGACGGCCCTTCGGGCCGTTTCAGCCCCGTTCCTTCATTTTTGAATTTAAGGGGCTTGACGGCCCTTCGGGCCGTTTCAGCCCCGTTCCTTCATTTTTGAATTTAAGGGGCTTGACGGCCCTTCGGGCCGTTTCAGCCCCGTTCCTTCATTTTTGAATTTAAGGGCTTGACGGCCCTTCGGGCCGTTTCAGCCCCGTTCCTTCATTTTTGAATTTAAGGGGCTTGACGGCCCTTCGGGCCGTTTCAGCCCCGTTCCTTCATTTTTGAATTTAAGGGGCTTGACGGCCCTTCGGGCCGTTTCAGCCCCGTTCCTTCATTTTTGAATTTAAGGGGCTTGACGGCCCTTCGGGCCGTTTCAGCCCCGTTCCTTCATTTTTGAATTTAAGGGGCTTGACAAAGGCTTGGAACTCTGAATTGATCAATCTCAGTTTTGTCCCCAACCCCGCCCACACCCATTGTTTTAAAAATTCATATTATTTAAGCTCTTTTCTTTTGTTATGGTTTTGTTCTACCCGCCGATCTAGAAGGATAGATGCAATATTTTTCGCTTCTTCGGAGCAAAATGAGCTGCGTCTCGTGTTATCAAAGTCTCAGAGACAGAAAATCTTGAGATTTACTGGATGTTAGATTTTCTGGAAAAGGCGATTTTCTGGAACTTCTTGAAAATCGTATATTCCAGAAAATCTAACTTCCAGAAAATCGCCTCTCTCGGCGCCAATCGGCCAACGACTCCGCCATGAACGTCTCGGTCGACGATTACCCAATGATAAGGGCACTTTTCCGCGTCCATTCTTGAGCACAGCTTTCCATTAGGCATCGGAGCATCGGAGGTGTAGAAACATTCCACCTGACAAGGATAGAACGTAATCGGAAGACCTTCCCGAAAAGTGAGTCACCCTCATTTGGGCACAATGAGTTCTCGCATCGTCCTCGACCGCAAAAACAGTTCGGAAAGGATCTTTACTTTCTGCGCGCATTTTTGCCTCGCTGATTCCACAACAGAAAAGAACTTCCAAGATGCGCTTTTATCTCTTGTTGATTCCTTGAGAGGGCAGTTTTCGAGAAATAGCATGCAAAAATAACGCTTCTTCTACCTCTTGGACAGATGAGCCGCGAAAATCTTGATTTGATGCTTTCCGAAACTTTGAAGTATTTCACGAAATTCCTAACAAAAAACTTTACACGCAACCTTCAAAAAATCTTTACAGCGTCATCTCCCATAATTTATGAATAGATGGTAAATAAAGTGGTCTTCAAGGATTATTTTGGTCCAAGAATCATTGATTTTCAAGGTTCCAGTCCCGAGAAATTATCATTTTACTGAACCTGTTTGAGCCTTTTTGTGAGCAAGGCTCTCAGGAGCGTCCACCAATCAGCGCGCAGCCGAAAACAGAAAAGCGCCACAAGCGTCGAGAGAGAAAAAAACAACTCCCGAAAGTTCATTTCTAGCGATTGCTAGGTGCGTCAGTGAATTTTTTTGCAGATTTGGAATCCTGGTCCAAATTTATGTTAGTCTATCATTTTCAATTTCCAAACTTTTGAAGTTTTCGCTCTGATCGAAAAAATCACCCCTTGACACATCATTTTTACGAAAATGACTGATAATTATGAAATGATTTCTACACCATTGGAATCCTCGTCCAAAGTTCTACTAGTTCATCAATCTAAAAATTACTCAGGACCCTTTTTTCGGGTACCTGAAAATTTGTGCGATATCCCTAACTATATGAGGCTAGAATATGTCAGCTTTCATACTTTATTGAAGCATTGGAGAGCTTTATTCAGTTCTCCTTTCTTGTGGCGAATCTGGCCCATGTATGACCAAACAGTAGCGTTCTTTGGATAGTATCTCAGCGCTAGAAAGCAGTTGTAATTAAGATTCAGTTGTAAATTTCCCAACCTGTTAATAAATAACTCTCTGCAAGGTCGTACTTCTCTGCATTGATGAAAACATCACCAATGCTCGTCAACGCATTGACAAATCTCGCCTTGTGCTTTATTGCGTTCTTGAAGCACTTGATTGCGCTGTCGTTTTCTTCCTTCAGAACATACTCGTGTCCCAACAAGTGGAAAGCATAGTGTCGACATTCTGTTTGCTGACCAGCAGCAAAATCGGAATCGCAGATTTGCACAGCGCGCGAGAAATATGTCGTTGCTTTGTCGCGCCGCTCATTGTACGAGAACAGATTTCCAAGGATGCACATAGTTTCTGGACGGTTTCTGGCCTTGGTAACGAAGCGATTTGCGAGATGCTCGAGGGATATTTGATCTTTCAAATGTTGACAAAGATAAAATTCATACATATTTATAAAACTATTATTCAACCAGTTCCTTGTAATCTATACAAACAGGAAGCATAGAACTCCATTCCAACAACGCGATACGGTTCCAGTTCCAAAAGCTCTTTGTACTGCACCTTAGCTAATTGGAACTTTTGATCGTCCATGTATGTTCGGGCAATCTCATTCAGAACCCAGCCTGTTTGTCTCTGCGAAGGTGGAAGAGAGTTGAGCATCGAACGCGCCTAGGGGCAGGTTGTTCATAATTGACTTGACTTATTATTTTACCTCGACAAATCTCTGTTCTGATCTTGCCAAATACGCATGTCCCATGATTCTGTAATACTTGACCAACTCGATGGCCGACCTCTTCGACTTCATGTCGTCCTGTAAGCTCTTGTAAATTGTAAATTAAAATCCTTATTATTTGTCAAAAACAGCGACAAAAGCGTTATGTTTTTGCAGCTTTGACGGCGGACACTTACGGGTACCTGCTTCCTGAACTCGTCAAATTGGCGGTTTAGTCTTTCACGCGAAAGAGATTTATCAGGATCTTCGGAAGGCTCCGTCTCTGGTTGATTCTGACTCGTCAAGCGAGGAATACGAGGCGAGGAGGAGCTTGTGTTCACTGATGATCTGGTTACTCTGCGGGTCGGCATCTCCGAATTCTCTTTCGACCCCTTTTCGTCGACTTTCATCGTCGATTGACGAGGAATGTTGACGTTTGGACGACTGAAAAGCCTTCTACCAGGCTGCTGAAGCTCTGATCTTTCTATTCTGCTTCCAGCTGTCTTCTTCTTTATCTTTTTTATTTCTTGCATGTGACTTCTCAATTCTTCTGTATTTTGCCCAAGCGCTATAAATTTCCATAAATTTTATAATTAAATGAGGCTTACGAGTTGTTTTATCCGTGTGCATGGCAATTGGAGAAAAGTTATCGAAACTCGTCAGACTTGAATGCAGAACAGTCGGGGTAGAGACAGTCCTTTGAATTGGTGTAACCGCATCGGCGCTCGTGGCAGTAGAAGCTCCGACGTTTGTGTTAGTGACTGGTTGAAGAGCTTGTTTCGCTTGTTTTCGAAAGGGAATGTCCTTTAAAAAACGGTTAGGGAGTGCGAAAAAACGTTTGGCTTACTTTAAGTCTTTGGTCAAAAGCAGAAGAAGGCTCGCGATAAGGCGATATACAGTCCAAGAGATTAAAGTATTTGTGTGTTGTACAATCGAGGATTTTATCCGGATCGCCACCCTAAATGAAAATTGATTGATTCAAAATAGCTCATAAAAAATACCTTTCCCATGTCGCAAAGTTCTTGATACGGCGTAAACAGAAACGGATTGTGTTTCAGTGCCATTTTGTAGCACTCTGACGCGCGGTCGGCGAGTCCCTGCCTTTTGTGAAGATAACCAGCGAGGGAGAGGGCATAGGCAGCAGAGTCTTCGAACTCGTGCTGAAAGGCGGAGACGTTTCTCGTGTGCCGGCCGACGTTTTCGAGATACGGGCCGGACAGCTGGGCAATGGCGTTTTTGGTCTCTTTTAAATCTGCGAGAACTCTTGCGTACAGAAATCGAAGTTTTGGCGACTTGAGTTGCGTAGATTCCAAAAACTCACGACACAACCATTTGTTATTCATCAAATAGTGGCAATTTGCGATCTTGAAAAAGTAATAAGATTGAAAAACGGTTGAAAGACTCACCTGCCAAGCTTCCTCTGGGCCAGGATTGTCGGCAAAAAGGCGCTCCGCCATAATAAGCGCATCGTCGTATTGGTAGTGCTCCACGGCATGTCTAATGGCGCCATGAACAGGTTCAATCTATCATTGTTCAATTACAGTTAGAAACGAAAAAAGGCTTACCGTTGTCGTGTACGAGAGAGGAACGCCATTTAACACCGCCGTCGACATACCAGACGGTGAACTTTCTCGTTTTCGCTTCACTTTCCCAACTCTGAAGAGGAAAAATATTTAATAATATTTAAAGATTCTCTTCTTGTCTAGAATCTCCGTGGCGGTGCATCTTTTGAAAATAAAAGCTTCAACAAATAAAGGAGAAATTGAGGCAGCTTATAATTTGAAACTGTGAAACAGAAAAGCTGATTTTTAATAGATGCTGTCCGTCCAACAATCACAATACGCGTGGTTTTCGGGTCGGGCGAGCCGTTGGCTAAGATCCAGGAGGAGATCTCTCAGGGGATAACCAGCGCGACACTATGATCATATCCGAGACACAAGTCAAGAATCGTCTTTTCACCGACACCTCTCGTTACTTTCCACGGAAATGGTTGGTTTTGCTAAAATTGTTTCAATGAACAAACGAAATAGTCCCTTTTCTACCTTCGCCGACGCTTCCTGATAAATACCAATACAATTGCTCCTCCCTTGCCCCCAATTAAACAACTCTCCTGTCTCCGTTAGAACCCCGAAAGTCTTATCCCCGGCAAAAACTGCCACTGGCTTTGATCGACCAAAAAACTGCTGGTCAATTTTCACTGGCAAAGGAGAAGTTTGCGCAGTCATTGCTCCCGAGTGCCCAAGCAGGCCGGTGCCAAAAGTGTACACGCTCCCTTTCGCCGTTAGAATAATTGCCGCCTGTGTTCCAGCCGCGATTCCAATTGGCTTTGAGTCAAGCTGCTTTGCGACGAGTGAAAGTGAAATCGGTTTTGTAACAGCTCCGTCGGTGGTGAAAGATCCGAAAATTCCTCCCGAGTTCTCGCCCCAGCCCCAAATGTTCCCAAACAAATCGACTCCTAAATTGAAATCTCCTCTCGTCGAAAGCTGCGTTAGTGGCGGTACATTAACAATCGAGGGTGCAAGTCTGTCGCTGAAATCGCCAACGCCTAGTTGCCCACTCTCGTTGAGTCCAAAGCTGAAAATGCGCCAACCAAGCTCGGGCTTCGTCGCCACGTTTTTCGAAAAGACAAGGGTGTGGTTCTCGCCACAGAAGACCTGTTTCGGGCTGTATTTTTTTAGAAATTTTTATGAAAGTACTGAAGAGAAACGACCGTTCCTTTACTGGGTTCCAAACTGTTTCAAACTTTTTATTGAAGAATTTTTGAGTATGAATAACTTGTTGAAAGCTGTGAAACTCGTGTCCACATTGACCAAAATCGTTATTACCTAGCATAACTAGTAAATTCGGATACTGCGTGACCCTGGAAATATTTTCTTGTGGATCGCCGAAGGGATCGTACTCTTCATGACAGAAAACGACCGCAGAATGGCCACCGCCAGATGAAATGTGGCTCGGTCGATAGATATTTGGTATTCCAAGAGAGGAAAAATCTATTTCGCGAAAAGCTGCGAGAACTTCTTCTTGAATTTCGTCTTCTTCTTGCTCCCCTGTTATTCTGAATCCTCGCTCGTCGAACTGATTCTTGAGAATATTCCCGTCCATATCACGTGGCGCTGAAACGGTCACATGCTTTCCAAGCTGATTGAAATGATTAAGACCAGAGGCGAAGACTCTCCAATCTCTTCTTCCAACTTGTACTCCTCTTCGCCATCCAATCGCCAGGCTATTTTGCCGCCCAGCCGCGATATTGGTAAACTGATAAGGCTTTGTTTTACGGCCACTTGCTCCAAACGCATTTTCGAATTTTTCTATCTCTCTTGGAACATCTTCGGCGGAGACGAGTTTAAATTGTTGATGCCATTCGTGATTGCTATCAGCGAGTTTCTTTTGATTTTCTTGAAAACTTGAGCCAAGAGTGTTGTCAACTGGTATTTTTCGAACATCCCTTAGAATGCCACACTGTCCGAATTGATTAGACCCAACTGTATGAACCTCAACTGGCGCTAGATTACTCTCTCGCGCTTTCAAAATGTCTGCGTGGCGACCTTGATGGAATTTCTCCGGCGAAGCAGTTTTCTTCACGAAGCCATCATCAACTGGAGGCAAAAATTCATCGTTCATGATTTCAAACGGGTATTTCAGATAAAAGCCCCTTCGAAAATGCATCGCCCCTGTTTTACAAGCCCGAATCATTCTAGCGCTTGAGTGAAAAAATTAGACAAATTATCATCCTATATGAAGATTTTTAATATCAATTAGTTGACATGAATCGTGAAGATTTCAGCGGAAAAAGGAGGAAAATCAGATGATTGCTGTTGGACGGTAACAGTTACAAGTTTATTGCTACAAAAAGACGAGTTAAATTTTCTCCAGTATTTTAACGGTGATGAAAAATACGTGTATTATGATCGGTGTGATTTTTTTCTATTCGAAGAGGAGAGATGTTGGTAATTTACAGATCAGATGGAAAAATCCGAAGATTCAAGATTGAATATGTTGCTAAATATGATGATAGATCAGTTGAGTCAACTGTTATGTTTATAAATAATATTGCATTAGAACATTGGAACATGATTTTTAGTCTCAAATCAATCGAAAGCCAAGTGAGATAGCGAGATAAAATTATATTTCTTCAGCCTTGATGATTCAGTGTAAGATTGTTGTTGAATTACTGTTTTATAGAAGGTGCAATTCGTTAGATACTGGTGGATATTGTTGGTGGTAGTTTCTTAGTCTGCTTCTGATGGAGATTTTGGGAGTTACAAGATGCAACCGATGAAGAATCCTGATCCTGGCTATCCAAACAAACGTAACTCGGATTAAAAAAAACAGAGAAATAGATTTATTGAAAAATATAAAAACGAGGATTACATAATGATTATTGCTAAAGCCAGGCCTATCATGAAGGCGACAAAGCACCAGATGATTATTTGTTTCTGTCTTGCTTGAACATCCTCTTCCGATGAATCCGGAGCCGTGCTAGAGAATGATAATAAGGAGAGCAGGCGATTTCGGTGTACCTGGAGAGCGCTCGGATTTTGTTATTGGCTTCTTCAAGCGCCGCCCTGAGTCGTTTGATTTCTTCTGCGTCGCGTGGACTGCTAGAACTTGTGCTGGCTGTTCGCGAAGCCGGCTTGGAAGGAGATTTCTCTGGAGTTGCTGCAGCGAGTTTCTGCTGATGCTGATGGAGGTTTTCTTCTGGAACTTCTCGTACAACGGATTCTTGCGAGACGGGCTCATCTTTGACCTGAATCTTTAAATTAGCCTTTGCGCGTTTTGAAATAATGATCGCACCTCTTCTTTGACGGGAGAGGACTCAATCTTTTCCTCCACAGGTTTTGTGCTATCTTCCATTCTCACAAACTCACAAGCGAGCTTTGTATCTGCAGATGGAAGGTACTCTTTGTTACTCCAATCCTTCATCTGCTCTTCTTTTGGCTTGTCCGCGAATTCCATCGGTACTTAGAGATTTTTAAAACATAAGCTCGATTTTTCGTTGCCTACCGATAATTGACTGGACCTGAAACTTGTGTTTTTCGTCTGTTGGACCGGGCTGGAGCATCACCACGATTTCTTCTTCGCCAGAAGGGCGAACAAAGCCGAAATTTGGCCGAACACAGTATCTGCAAAAATTTATGATAATAATTCTGGATATCATAAAAAAATTACCGTTTAGGTGCTGTTGTCTTTATCTTGTAAGAGATCATTTTGTCGGTGGGATTCTTCAGCGATATTTTTGATGTAGAAACCCTGAATAATAGTTTTATGAATCGTCAAGAAGGAAAAAAATCATACGCGTCGAAGGGTGGTCTGAAGCTTAGCTTATCCGATGGGCTCAGAATGAGAGGTTGCTCCCGTTTCACGCTCATACTCTCCGCTATTCTAAAAGAAGACAATTATTAGATTTAGTTCAATTTTCAGTGATATGAGTTGAGGAAAGGTTTTATTAAGTTTCATGAATTAATTCCGCTAGTTGATCGAGGAAACGCTCTTTTGCATAACGCTGGTCGTAAGCTCTATCAATGATTGAGAAATTGTATTCATTGAAAAATTTTCGAGGAAACATTTTCTTTCTTTTTCTAACTATTAAAAACTAGTTGAGTTTCTCAAGCATTTCCTGTCATACCAATAGTTCACCGCTATCGTTTTGTCATCTTGGTGAACTTGATGGAACCAGCCTGCAGGGAGATAGAGAGTTTCCCCTGGATTTACTTCGACTACAATTGGTTCAGAGGCAACTCCATTCACGCCGTTCTCAATCCATTTCACAAAGTCGATTCCCTTTTCACTCTTCCTCTCCCACTTTCGTAATGACTGGTTGAAATGACATCGAACAACCGGGAACTCTTTGTAAATAATTTTCCCGCGAGAAGTTGGTGGGAACAGCTTGAAAATTTTCTTTCCGCGAATAACAGTGTAAATGTTTTCGTACGGATCTCGATGAAGGGATGACACTGAAGCTTTGCCACCTACCCAGATGTTGATCGCATCAGGAGACGCTCCTGGTAGACGGGATCATCAGAATTATTCTACAAAAGTCTGCTAAATTTAGAAAATGAACCCGGAACTCGAAAGCGGCAGTGGCGAATTCGATTTCGTCTGGAACGTCCTTCGCCAGCTTAGGGTAGTCTTCAGTCAAACAGCTGTTCTGCCGCTGCAAGTAGTAAATTCCCCCGTCTTCTGGCTGTTTCTTCCCTTCGATAACATCGGCAAAGAATGAGAACTTGACCTTTCGCTCTTCAGGAAGTTGGAATTTTCCGTCTACAACTGCATCCGCCAGCCCATCCGGCACTTAGAATATCGTTAAGAGCTAAGAAACGAGACAGTTCAATCGACCTACAGATATTTGGCAAATGTCGTCACCTAAAATCTGACGCAAGTAATCCAGACTCCATCGTTCCGATGCTTTCCAGTTTCGACTTAGTCCTTGAATTATTACCGGACGGTTCGGAGCTACGTACTCGCGGTGGAAGGCGAGCGGACAAACAGGCATTCTAGAGAGGAGCTTAGAAATCGAGCAAGGTACGGTTAGTTACTGTAGCCGCCCGACAGAGCCAACAAAAATCCGACTTTCTTCTTCTAATTCCTCAAACAACTCGTTTACTCGCGGGAGCGTCAAATCATTCATCCTGATCGTTCTTCAAAAATGAATTTAATCAACCAAAGATAGTTAATATTTATGAAAGAATAATATTTTGAAAAGGAAGTTTGAACTTGAAGACATCGCATTTTCGGGAAAGCAGAAACGTAAAGAGAGAATTTAAGGTAACATCTGTGTTTGAATGGAATTGTTCGTTTGATTTTTAGTTTGTCTGGACACATTTTGTTTGCGAGTTTAGCGCACAGTGGCTAAGAAGCGTTCTGGAGGGTGCTGTTGGCGTCTGATGAGCAGTTTTCGGAAATGAATCGTTCGCGCTCTTCTGGGACTTGCGAAGACAAACCCTCCATCTTTTAATTAAAAAAATTTTTAAAACATTCACATTGAATATTATCTAATAGATCTATCGATTTGAATATTGCGAAATATTAACCTTGAGAATCTTTTCCGAAAATGTTGTAAACTGCTGAAGACTCAGCGAATTATGAAGCGTCTCGAGCGGGCGAATATTTGGCACTCTGTTGTATCCCTCCACGGCTGAATAACTTTTTAGCACAGCCGAATTTAATGATTATAGAAGACTTCATGTATCACAATCACGAAACCATATTGAACATCAAAAGTTAAACTTTTAAAAGCACAAGCATGCAAAAACGCAAAATTTCAGAAGATATTTTTACTTGACGAGCGTTTAGTGTTACTACTGGTAAGAGTCGGCGGATCTCCGGTTGTATCCGATTTGCTGCGCCCTTTTCCTACATAATTATAATCAAAAAAGCTTCTAGCGAAATCGTTTAACTTTGTTTTCTTTTCATTTTTGATAGAAAGACTGTTTTTTCATAGATAAAGATTTGTTTACTATGGTAATTATTAGTAGAGGAACGCTCAAATGATTGAATGATTGGTAAAAAACTGCTAAATGAGAACTAAATCCAGCATAAAACTGAATCCAGGGGAGTTAAATGGAACGGAAGATGATAAATGTGAAGTTTCTCCGCCCGCGAGGATTCTCGCGAAGGAGAATAAGTGAATTTTCGCAACATTGAAAATTACCGTCTTCGTCGTCGCTTTGCGTCAAGTTGGGGAGGGAACCGAACTTGCCCTGGATTTCCGAGGGAAAAAGGAAATTCGTTCGACTTTGGCAAGGGTGGACAACTGTCTTGTATTTACACCGGATTTATGTTGTGATGCCTACTGAAGTTCTAGCTCTATTCTACTCATATTACACTATTTCTATCGCAAATAATGCTTTACACCTTGATTCGCTTATTTAGTGAAAGAATGGAGTGAGTTTGAAAATGGGTCACCAAATGAGTTTACCCTGCGAAGCAAAGGGATCTCTGACAGAGTGGCTCTGTCTGGAAAGCGAGATCGCTCGCCGTCTAAGTGGCGCTACTCGTTCTAAGTTGCTGCTGACAAAATGGAATTGGAAATTCTCGTCGTTTGAAATTGATCGGGAAATCTGTTGGTTTGCACCCTTGGAACTGAATA
The DNA here is from genome assembly GCF_907165135.1 of Oikopleura dioica. Lineage (NCBI taxonomy): Eukaryota > Metazoa > Chordata > Appendicularia > Copelata > Oikopleuridae > Oikopleura > Oikopleura dioica. The sequence goes on from NC_137292.1 coordinate 12,207,620, forward strand.
GACCTAAAAACTGGCTCAAGCAAATTAGAGTTATATTTTTGACACCTTCTTTTTCGACTTTCCGCAATACTTTTTTGAGAAAAGCCAAAAAAGAAAGGTGCAAAAATTGATAAATGATTATAAAAGAGACATTCACTATGCAAACTTTGATAATAGAGGAACGATCATAAATGCAAAAGATAATTGGATAAATGGGTTTTTGTTTGATAAGTGGGGATAAATAGTTACTTAGACTTAGATTCTACCTTCGACGTTCCCTTGGAGTCGAAGTCTCAGAATGTTTTCGGCTAATGGAAAACGGGACGAACTCATATCTGTCTCTATGAAAATGCATAGATATACGCTTATCTAGTCTGAAAAGGGTCGAATTACCTAGTCCAGCGGTTCGGCGGTGGATTGGTGAAGCCTTGGTCTGTTCTTCGTTTGAAGATGGATGAGGGGCAGATCTTAGAAAAGAATCACAAATAGAGAGACGACTCGTAAGGTCGAATTCTTACTTGTATTTCTTGCTTGTTTTCAGGAATCTTCTGACCTTCTCGTTGGGAATATCGGCAAGCTCCTCGTCCGAGGCCGTGTTTCGTTCGTTGGCGTCTATTTTTGCTTCCTGAAACAACGTGAGCCCACAAAAAAGGCATCAACAATTCATTCAAGCTGCTTTTCTGCTTTTGCTGATAACGCCAAAAAGGAAAAGTAGCTAGTAAGTCTAATTGATGGACTTCTAAGTTAATGATTGTGGCCTAAAGGAATCTCATACCGGCTCAGTCGGGAACGTAGGAGAACCACAAAGATCTCTTGAGCGCGATTCCAGTCCTCGCTAGATAACAAAACTTTTAATTTTCATTTTAGCAATTACTTCTTGATTGTAAATTAATCATGATAAGTGTATGTGCGTTTGTGTGTCGAGCAGGCTTCACTTTTAATTCGCGAAAATATGATTGAAATCAACAAAGAGAAGTGAAAATTCCAAATCAAGGAGAAAATAATCCAGCTTTAATTTTGAGCATCATGCTAATTTCATAATTTTTGGCGAAAAGTACTTTCAGCCTTTTAGCGTGCGCTACGAAAGGTGCCAAATCTACTCTTTTGGATCATACCCTCCTACTACTCGATGATCGCATTTTGCACTAAAGGTTAGGGATATTATTCAAGCTAAAAACTCCTAGGCGAGTGATCGTTTTTAAGAATACTGCGCGAGAGTATTTTGAAATGATTTACTGCTGATTGTCATGGGCCACCCAAATGTGTGATTATAAAACTTATGCTAGGCTACTATTACCAGGGTAGGCTCTCGGATCTCTTTAGACATCTGAAACATGAAATAAGAAGATTAGTTGGCGCAGAATTTCACTGGTTAAGCAGAATAAAGATAACAATTACCTCGGGAAGCCGAACTTCTATCGATGGATCTGTTGGAGAGCATTCTTCTGTTCGAGGAGGAGAGACCTAAAATTTGTTAGATGGCGGTCTTTTGCTCGAAAAAACGGTTCAAAACATAGAAAATAATAGCTCATTAAACAGCCTAGAGTGGAAATTATGCATCAATTTCCAGCGACAAAACGCACTCAAGAAAACTTGAACTATCCCAAAAAGTTTAAAATCAAGAAGAGCTACCAATAATTGTGGACTATTAGAGAGACTGCGAGTGTCGCGAGAAAACGACTGCGATCGCAGTTTCTTCACTCTCTTAACTTCAGTAGAAATAAGCTGATGGTATCTTTCAACCTCCTAAAACACAGATGAAAACGACTTCTCGAAGTTTTCTTTAAAAAAGAACGGTTAATAATGATAATTACATCGCGACTGTTGGGCTTGGAAACAGGACGGAAGCCACCACCGGCAGGGAAATTCGCATCATCCTTGAACATCGGTTAAAATTAATATAAATGATTAAACATACTTTATGAGATTTGGCGCCAGGGCTGAAGTGCAACTCAATATGATATCGCTCGTCAGAATCTGCCGGCTTTGTTGGATCTTCGTACAGCATGATGACAATTTGAGTCATGTAGTTGAGCTCGGATACACGGGAGATGTAATCCAACGCACGCTGCCATTGATCATCATCGACGTTGCACAAGCCGCCATATCGAATCAAGGTTAACAGCGAATGGATGTGACTTTCAGAGGTAAAATACAATCTGGTTCGGACATGACGGCCTTAAGAATTGTTAAACAGTTCTTCTTTCAAAAAGTACCTGGGGAAAGAACATTACTGACAAAACTGGGATCGAGCTTTGTCAACTGTTCCTCTGGGTTGTCAATATTGGCCCGCAAATCTGCCAAAATCTTCCGTAGAAGCGGGACGCAATAACCATGTGAAATGTTCAGCTTCTCATCTTCCTCAATTCCATACTCTTGAGGAATAACGATGTCGGCGACGATCTTCGACGTCTCATAAAGTTCATCGATGATTGGCGATTTGAGGCAAGTATTGTGTTGCGCGTCGTACTTGATGCTGTCGTAGATATCCGGAATTTTAGAAACGTCGAATTCGCCAGTTTTATGATGCTTGAAATCGCGCTGTAGTTTGCGCCATCGTTCGAGCATCAAACTGATGTCTTCGTTTTGATAGAGTTTCAACTTTTCTCCGGAAGTTTCGTGCTCTTCGCTGAGTTCTTCGATGTAGACAATGAGGTTTTCCACAAGTCCGTGGAGCTTATGAAGCCAAGCTAGTGGATTTTCGGGTATTTTTGAAAGCGAGTTCTTCATCGAAATCGAATTTGTCGGAATCATCCGGTTGATGAACTCGTCTGTACTTGGAGTATCCGTTGATCGGAGCATGTCGTGGAGTCGCTTTTTCACCCTGGGAGAAAGTAAAGAACCGTGATTGGTAACTAAAGACAGTAAGAGATCTCAAATTTTGAGACTCAAAAGCAAATGGTAAGTCCGGGCGGTTGTACAACTTGCAGTAAAGTAAATTCACGAAAATAGATTTTTTGAGAAAAAGGGTGCTTCGAACTTTTTGCAATCGTGAATTTATTGAACACGAAAACATCAATAGTAAATATATATATCCATTTGCACAAATAATGGAACTTATTAAAATTCTCGTCATGTCACACGATTAATAATCTCAAACGCTCGGTCTTACGCTAGTTGGGCGACGCTTACTGCGAAATCTTCTTCGCTGTCAAGGCAAAACTCCTCTTTTTGAGGTCTATTGGAATTATCGATTAACTATCAGTTCCTGGCTCAGACTGTTCAACTGTCATTTCCAGAGTAATAGCTGATTGTAAGTCATTTGACTGATGTTTTTATTTAAAATGGCAGTTGACAGATAAGAGACAATTAATTGAGATTCATGAAATCTTCATGCAATACTTACTCTCCGGAATATTTGTGAAGCTCGTCCGATTCATTGTCCAGCAGACCATTCGTATTAGCAGACTTGACCATTTGCACAAGAATTGGAGCTAGCTCTCCTTCTAGGGCAAGAAGACCCTTGGCAAAAGCAGCTGCTGTCATTTGAACTCGACCTTCATCCGAAGCGTAAATTTTCAGATCGTGACGATATGTCGAATGAAGTCTGAGAAGCCCGCAGCCGGGGAAGCCAGCGTAATCACCTTGGCCACCAGGGTACATGCATCTAAAAGCGCGACCAAGTTGCTCAGCCTGGACTTTTCCTGCTGGAGTGAGTTCTCCTCCCCACTTGAGAATTAACTGCAGCGCTCCTGGTTGCTTCTTTCCAAGAGACTTGAGCTGGATCTTTCTGTTTATTCCCGAAAAGTGACCGTACATCTCCAGCACAACTTTTAATTGCTCCAATTTCGTCATTTTCTCCTTGATTGGCTCAGTATGCTCTCCTGATTGAAGCTCACTTAGGAGGGTTCGTGCTACGTCCAAAATTTGCTGCAGTTCTTTTGGCTTCTTGAGTTTGATTTTCCCCAAAGTCGGTCCGTTGTACTTTTTAAAAATATTGAAAAACTCCGGGTGCGAAACCTCCATCTTCATCTTCTGCTTCGGAGTTCTATCGCCGTGTCGGATGACGGCTACGACGCAACGAAGCTCAAGCATTGTAGAAGCACTTGGAGTCATTCCTGCTTGCACGATTTCAGGAAGCTCCGGATGAAGACCTCTTGGAATATTCAACCAGTCGGGTGCTTTTTCCCGGAGAATAATATTACCAAGCATCTTTGCGCAATCATCGTAGTATTTCTGAGAAGTTTTGACAAAACTGAATCCGTTCACATCGCAAACGTACGATTTTCCATTGGCACGAAGGAGATCAAACCCGCAAACGGTTTGCTTGAAGGCGAGGCATACTTGCCTGGCGATTGCTTTCTCTTTCGCCGATAAGATGACGGGGTAACGGATTTCTTTGCCTTGGATGTTCAATATTCATCAAATATTTTGCATTACAAAATATTTAAAATATATTATGAGTACATTAATTGAGCATTTTTCGCGGAAAATTAGCTTAAATTGATAAAAATTGCCACCCTGCCTTTTCCCTCTTTGTCTCGCTCGACTTTTCCGTCTAGCGCTGGCGATTTTCGAGCTTCTGCGTGAGCATAATCTGGTCCAACAGTGTACACTTTCACGTCAGTTCCATCTGTCGGCATAAAATCTTCATAAATATACGAGCCTTCTTTTCGCACTGCCGAGTCCGTACAATACTCGCTCGAACGGTTGAGCACTTTTCTGAAGAGTTTCTGATGCCCGCCACCCGCCGAGCTTGGGTAGTAAATATTTATGCGGTGGTTCTCCGCCGAAACTGGTTTCTCGACGAATGGCTTTTGAAAGACCTCGCCGTTAATTTCAATGTAGTCGTCGTGTTCTTCGAATTCAGGGAGGTTCTCGCAATCTGATCTATCACAGACAATGTATCGTGGTGTTTCGATTCCGGCTTCTTTCAGCGTCTGGTAGACTTTTACGCGGTCCTGGATATCCCACTGCTTCTCTAGGTCATTGATGCAGATGCAGTTCCGCATTTTCGCGTATTCGATTGCTTTTTCCAACGGAAATCCTTTCGAATGAAAGGAAATCAAGACATCACAGAGAGGCCATTCTTCTACTGGATCGTTTAGGATTTGATTTTCATCGAAAATCTCAATCTTGACGAAGCCAAAAAGAAGCATTCGCTAAAAAATGAAATGAAACCGATTACCGCGAAACCTAATTAAACCTGGATTATCTCTCCCATCGGCTTCGATTTGGTCTTCTTCGCCATGGCACAGATGCCGAGCTTAATCGGTGGCGGTCCGTCTTCATCCTCTTCAAATACATCCTCAACTCCGTCGAGATCAACGTTACCCATATAACAAATGGTCTGTCTCCGCGAAAACGAGTCCCAGTAGCGCTGAAAGAAAATATTGCTTTTTAGAAAATGTCCATTCAAACGTCATCCCAGGTGCTTTTATGAGCCCCGCAGACTGATTTATTGCGCCAGAATGATTACAATCTTCCCCTGTAAATAACTACTGCACCTTTATAGTATAAATTATACCGCCCTAAAAGGGGTCCTCTTACACATATAAAGATCCTTTATCACCCTTATGAAAACATGTCTTTATTTCAAATTGAAACTCCAAAAGAATAGTTTTCCGTATTATACTTACTACTCAAAAATAATATATTAAATAACTGGAGCAAAACAACCTCTTTTGCTCTCACCAATTTAGATCTAGCTCAATAGTATTACGTGCTATCGTGCTAATGACGTCTGGCCTCTATTTTTCCTTTGCTAGAAAAAGTACCTTGCTTGGACATATCTTGGGTCTTTCTCTAAGTGACAGCTTCGGAAAGCTCTTTCTCATATATTCCTCAGAGGCCAACGTAGAAAGGCGACAATTTAAAAAGATAAAATGAGAGAAAAATCGACAAGAAATGAACTTTTAATCTGACGAATGTCGTTAAACGAGACGGGTTTTTTCCTTGTAAACCCTTTTTATTATTTGTTATTTTTTTCAAAAATGGTCTTTTATGAGTACTTTTATGGAAGATTCCATTGTCGATTGGGGAAAAGTTCATAATCACCTGAGAGGCGTCTTCTCCCGGAGAATTAATATTTAATGAAGGTCGTCTCCCTCTGAAAGACATGTTTCTCTTTGATTGGGTTCTACTAAAAGAAATTACTGTTACTGCCTGCTTGTAACAGCACAAATAATTTCATTTTAGTCATACGAAGAGTCTGGTCTACAATTCATGTGACTTTAGGGGTTGAAAACATTTCTTGAGGTTAATTGAACATGATTCTTTCAAAAGCATTAATATTCATTTTGAAACATGCAAATAGGAAAAGATCCTTCATCATTTCTACTATTTCAATAGCGAGAAAACCCATCTTTGTATCGTATTTTGTTTCTCTAGGATGCTCCAGAGTTTGAAACAATGGCACTGGGTGTCAACTGAAGGGCAAATCTAGCCAACGCTGGCACGGGATTATTTCGCAGATGATAAATTTTAGACTGTTATTTTCTGATTATTCGTTGGTGCTTTAAACCCAGTGCTCTAGTTCTAGTTTCAGTCTGGCGTAATAAAATCATAAATTTCCCGGCATAAATTTAGTTTAATTGTTCATGACTTAGAGTTCACAATCTATGGAGGCTCATAAAATAAGAAGGAGAGTTCTATCAATACTATCGACTATCGGCAATTTCAGATGGATTTCCATGAATGAAGAGTGTCAATTTTACCAAATACAGAAAGTTCAAATCAAAGATACAGTCAAACAAAAGAGATCAACTTTGAGCGCTTTCAGGTAAGCCCCCAGTTTGCGATAAGTGCCTGATTAGACAGACCCAGTCGTGTCCTCGTGGCAGCTCTCCATCGACGAGTTTGTTCGTTGCTCTCGCTTTCTGCCGTTTCGTCAGTTGTTCTTTCTTCTCTTTGACCTTCTTTTCTTTCACTTCAACAGGCTCTTTCACTACTGTCGGGCGTTCTTTTTGGAATTTTGTTAAATCGTCAATGTTGTCCTTGACTCCTTCGATGAGGGTGTAAATCATGGGGTCTCCTAAATCATCATGGATTTAGCAACTTTTCAACAACTACTGCCTTGTCTTCAGAGGACAAATCTCTACAGTAATTGATGGAGAGATAGTGTACCTAAGTTTTCTTCTGCTTGATTCTTCAAAAATTCCAAAATATGTTCCTTCGTCGCATCCGTCAAATGAGTGTTGTAAAAGCTCTCTAGACTGAATTCTGGCGCTTCTTCGGGGTAGTTTTCTCCCCATTTAAAGTCGATTTTGACATTTTTACCGGATTCCCTTATCAAATCAAAATCATCACCTCATTCAAACAGTCTTACCCTTCTGGAGTAATTTTATAGCTAAACTCCGTTTCAGAAACCTTTTCGTAACACTCATCATCTTCAAAAATAGCATCCAAAGCTTCCAGCTCCTCTTCTTGCTGCTCTTTTACCGACATCAAGTTCAATTTTTCTAGTGCAATGAGGAATTTATTTTTGCTGAAATATTATTGCACTATATTTGAAATTTTGAAAGAATCGTTTTTAGAGAGTATTATTTCAGTAAATTTCCCAGTAGAAAAACGGACTAGTATAGAGAGAATTTGGTATGAGAGAAAAAACAGTAGCTGGAACTTGAATTTGAAAAAGTCGTAAAAGAGACTAGAATCGAAGAATGAGATACAGAACGAAGAAGAAGGCGCAAATGAACATGAAGAGCGTGCACCACATTCCTCCGTAGCCCTTGGCCGAGAGTTTCTTTACTTTGGAGAAGGTCGATCCCAGAAATCCCTGACTCTTGTCGAAGTCGCTATCCTAAAAGATTCGTTTGTAATGAGGAGATGAAGAGGGTTCTGACCATTTTCTTGAGCAAGTCATTTTGATATCTTGCTTCGTCGCCAATTTTGATCGCAATTTGCTTCAGTCTGTTTGTTTTTGCGGACAATTCGCTTTCTAGCAGATCGTTTTGCTCCTGATACGGGATGTTGCTCCGATGATGAGCCATTCTAAATGTTCAAAAATGCTAACTATGCCTGTTAAATTTCAGAAAATTTCAAACAAGCATCATTTTCAATTCGTTTGAGTTTATCGCCGTCAGAATCGCTTGAAAAGAGAACAACCGAGTGTCCAATTTTACCAGCTCTTCCCGTTCTGCCTGATTTATGAATGTACTCTTTCGTTGACTGATTCGCGCAGCCGAGATGAATGACCAAATCAACGTCGGGTAAATCGATACCACGGGAAATAAGCGACGTGCCTGTTTACGAGTTTCAGAAAATATAGTAACGAAACCTGCCTTAGCCTGTGTTATTATATATTTGTGTCTTGAAAACCAGGCAGTAGTGTTTCTCTCTAAAACCAAGTTCCTATTAGCAAGCTTTTCGTCGTATCTCTCACTGCCTTCATAATCTTATTTCGCTGATTTTGCTGGAATTCTCCGTGAATCTGAAAGACCGCATTCCAAGGCGCATTCTCTATAAATCTCAGCGACCCAGCAAGAGCATCAACTTCTCTTTTCTTGTTGCAGAAGACGATGGTCGATCCGAGTTCATTCGCGAATTCGGAGCGAATTTGAGCGATTACTTGAGCGATTGAAGAGGGAGTAATTTCGAGAGTTTTGAGAGATTTTTTGTAATGAAAAAGGGTTGAAGATGTTTCGAAGGGACGCTTTTCTTCTATAAGCCTTTCATTTTCCGTTTCCAAATAGCAGAAGTTTTTGCTATTTCCCGCAATGATTCTCAAACGATCTTCAAATTCGACTGAATTCGTTGCACTAAAGCCCAAATATCGCGCCGGAGAAATGAGGCTCAAAATCTCTTCCGTCTCTTCCGAAAACCCCTTTGAAAGAAGCTGATCTATTTCATCCAACACAGCCAATTCAAAGTCATCTGGTTCAATCATCTCCGATCCTACCATTTCAAGAAGAATGCCAGGAGAACCGATGACGATTCGTGGCGATTTCTGAAGAAAGAACAGGTTCGACTTTGTCGATTTTCCACCGCTGATAAACGCGCAAAAAGACATCCAATCGCCCACAAAGTCGTCTTGCAGATGCTCGAATAGCTTTCGTAGCTCTTTCATTATTTGAATTCCCAAATCTCGCGACGGAGCAATGATCAGAACTTGAGAAGAATTGGTCGATGGATTTTGAAGAATGTGATCAACGACGGGGAGAAGAAAAGCGAGTGTCTTGCCAGAACCAGTTGGAGAACGAACAAGAATATTGGATTTTCCATGATCTACATTTTCCACAACGAGTTTTTGAACAGGAAGTAGCTTCGTAAACCCAGCTTCTTTTGCTGCTTTTTCGACGACTTTTGAAAGGTTTCTTTTCGCAAACAGCCGTTTTCGCACAATTATCAACATTCTTGAAAAAGAAACTATACAGCAAATGTTTTCTTATTGGTCCCCGTAGCCCAGTTTATAAATCTTATTGTTGTACATTTCGATAAACTCTTCAGTAGGTCCTGCTTCAATGAACCACTTCTTCTGGCTCGAGCGATCTATCCGGAAGATTTTGAACTTTTCTTCTTTTAAAATAACGCTCATATTATTGATCATCGCTTCAATTTTATCTGTGTCGATTTTGCTAAAGTCAGCTTCTTCTTCAAGCTTTCGTTTTTCCAACTTGGTCAATCCAATTGGCAAGTCGATTTCAATTCGAAGCTCGATTTTGCTACGACTAGGAGGTTCTCTGCCGCGCATTAGTGACCGTCCGTAAGTGCAGACAAAGTCCCAAACAACTTTGTTCTGGTACTTTTTGTTGTGATAGTCTCGGCTGGAAATGGTCGCCAGAACTGGTATTCGTCCTTCGAGCTGACTTTGTCTGAAAAAAATCAAGTAATTTTAAAGCTCCTTGATCGAATGACTCTTTTTTCTTCTGCTCACCTCGCTAGAACCCGTCTTTCGTCCCTTTTCAACATCTTCAAGCTCTTCAAGGACATCAATTTACTGCCATAGCTGACGACATCGTGATAATTTCCCTTTTTGATCGTCTTCGACAAATCTGTAGCAACGAGAAGGTCTCTTTTTCGCTCTTCAGTGATCCCAGAATTTATGTGCTGGACCTAGGTCTAGGATCTGGGGTGACAGGAGGTGATCTGAAATGAGTCGCCAGAAATGAATCACCAAAAGATGTGATCGGGTTTCTCGGATCACCTCAAAAAGGTGATCGAGTCCCGATCACCAAATCAATTTCTGGGAGTTCTTCGATCACCAAATTCGGGTGATCGGATCTCCAACGTCGAATTTCGGTTCATGAAGTTTTTAATTTCCTTTTTTATTCATTTTTGTTAAGTTTTTTCATAAAGTTTTTTATTTCTTCCGACATAAAGTCGCTTCAAGTATCAGAAAGCTTTTATACATAATTGTCATCTTCTCTTGTGGTTTGACATCAGTTGAATCATTTTTAAAACCTTCCGATTTTTTGATAGAGAGCGCGAGAGAAATCTGTTGCAAAAAGCCATCTTTCTTGAGAAATTTCACGAAAATTCGCACATTGGAAAAAATAGGTAAAACGGATTACCACCTTCGAATAAATTGAGGGCCTAAGTCACCGTGGTCGGTTTTACCGACCCCGTGTATTGAGAAGTTAATCCTTTCTTTAGTTACTTTTTCGATTTTCCGGAAATTCAGACCCTTGCCGTTAGTAACTAATGAATCCAAAGTAAAGGGTTAGTAAGTAAATGTAAAGTATAAGTTATTAACTTATACTTCATATGAGTAAAAACTGTATATACAGTTATACAGTTATAACTGAGTCGGATTAGAGGGTTGAAGCGTATTTCGCTCCCGGGGCGAGCCCCTTTCATAATAGTAGAAAGTGAAATGGAGATAATCTCTTAAAATTTCAAATAAAGAGTGGTCGAAAAAGCGATTTGACATCAAAATATCGACCCCTGCCCTGACCATAATCACACGACTTTGGTGATCGAAAATGTTTGGATCACCAGTCAGAGGTGATCTCGATCACCTAAATCACCAAAAAATTCAGGCGGGTGATCGGCTCCGATCACCTCGTTTAGGTGATCCGCGGAGCTCTATCACATCTTTCGGTGATTCATTTTCGGCGACTCATTTCAGATCACCTCCGGTCACCCCAAATCCTAGACCTAGTGCTGGACTTTTTTTCTTTGAAGAAGCTCTTTTCTTTTGCTCATTTTGGCGAGTTGCGGCGAGCCACTCAAGAATCTTCTCAAGAAGCTCGTGCTCATTTCTTTTTCCGATTTCTTTTAAAAACAGACAAATTACCGCGATTATCATTCCTGACTGACGGAATTTCCAGTCAGTCAAATTATGTCACATTTTCAATGTTAAAAACATAGGGCGAGCGCGTTGCGTTTGTGACATATATTGCTGAGTGACGGGGGTCCTTTCAGAAATTCAGGTAGCTTGATAGACTCGTTGAATATTTATTTTTCTTTATATACAGAGAAGAGGAAAGTTTTGAAGACTTCGGTTGTTTTTGATAAGAGGCGATTTATAGAGCGAATAATACTCTGGAGAATGCATCAAAACATGAGAAATTTGATAGGAATTACAAATTTGACAGTGTGTAATTTATAATTACTGCGTATAACAAAGAGAGTATCTTTTATCAGTTTTACAATATCTGATGCTTTGCGTTTCTTATTGGAATAGAGTAAATGACAGGTACCAATTGGAGGACTGGACTGCTGGTAATGTAATGACTTGCGTTTTCAAATCTAGTTGAGGCTGCATTTGGCGGGTTTCGTCTTTTTCTTTCGTTTCTGCTTTTTGCCAGGGTAGATTTTATCATTATCAGTCCTCGGCGTTTTCGGCTTTCTTTGAATCATGATCTGGTCGGTTAGCTTTTCGAAGGTTTCTTCGATTCGCAAATTTGTCTGAAAATCGATTACTTTCATGATCAGCGGATTATTTATACTTTTGCGGATGTTTCTATGTATTGTAAGCCGTATTTTGCTGCGATTTGTTCACCCTCTGCTTGCGAAACACTTCTAGGTCCATCGACTTTGTTTCCAACTGATAGAAAAGCCGGTTGAAATCAAGGAAGAAAATGGGAAAGGAAACTTACCCAGAATCCGAGGAATTTCATCGCAATTTTCTCTTATCTCGCTCATCCACCTTCTGATCGCCTCAAAAGATGTCCTGTTGCTGAGATCAAAGACGACGACGACTCCATTAGCACCGTTGTAAAATCTACAAAAATTGAGTTCGTCAACCTGGAAAATAGAACTAACGATCTAACAAGAGATTTGAATCGTTCCTGCCCGGCCGTGTCCCAGATTTGAAGCGTTAATTCTTCGCCCCTTTTGTAGATCTTCTTCAATTTGAAATCGACCCCAATTGTGCCCGTGTAGACATCTAAAAATAGGTCATCAAGCCGACTTGACCTCCAACAGCGAGAAAATTTGAAAATCAAGTGTCGCCCAAAAAAACGGGGCTGCTTAGTAAGCAGTGCTTACCCGTAAAAGTATTGTCCGCGTATCGTATCAAAATCGCCGACTTTCCAACACCAGAGTCGCCGACCAGCAGCAACTTCAAAAGTGCTTTTTCCGGCATTCAACAAAAGCAATCGATCTTTCCGATTCTTCGCCTTCCTCTTTTCTGATTCGAACAGATCTCTGAAGATTTCAACTTTATGTAAGAGAAGCTCCATTCTAGAGAAAAAAATAATACAGTTACGGGCCGTAACTTACGGTTGAAAGTCTTAAAGATATTTATCCACCATTTTAAATTCTTAGTAATTAATTTATTTAGTATTGTTTAACATGTCTTTTTTACGATCTAATTTAACGACGAAATGAAATTTTTTCTCTTTTAGAATTTCCCAAAGAAAAAAAAGGCTGAAACTCCAAATGACGCAACATTCGTCTGACCTCCCTTCTGGGCGTCTATGAGTTCTGATAAAAAAGCTGAAGTCCTTGTGAGCTAAAGTCGCTCAAGCCCTACTACGAGCGCTGTTTATTACGTCATCGATTCTGAGCTGCTGACTCAAAAAAGTCAATAAAACGGCATTTTCCGTTCAAGAAGCGAGAAAAGGGTTGAAAAAGAGGAAGTGAATGAAAATTACGCCCTTGCTCAGGGCGACACGAAGAATATTATGTCCCGGTGAGAGTTGATTTATTTTAGAAAGAAGGTCTCCACCTTGTGGTAGTCACATGATCTTTCTCTTTATAAAAGTCAGGATTCGGGACTTTGGTTCTAGTTTCAGAAAAGAAAAAGGGAAAAATCAGCGCGCAGCGCCGATTGGCTGAATAATCATTTTTGACTTTTTTGGCTCTCGGCCTGTCCTTTATTTTCTTTATCGAGTCGAGCAGACTCTGAAAAGTGTGACTGTAGTACAGTAATTGGAAAAGAGAGAAAATCGCCGCGATTATCGATCGCTTGGTATTTTGCCACCTACAGCATTTTTGAAATTCATCCCTTTTTTAATTGTAAATTGTGAAAAGAAGAAGAGAATGAGAACGCTGAGAAAACTGACCGTACCTATTTCAGATCATCTCGAAGCCGGAAAAATTCTCGGAATGGGAAAAACTAGAACGATTTCGACGAGCTCGACTGGCAGGCCGGTGAGTGTCAATTTTTGAAAAAGAAGAGGAGAAATCGGCGTTGAAAATGGATGATTCATTTTTTCTGTCGATTTATTTTTATGGTTATTCATGAGATGTCAAATTAACGCTTCCTTTTCTCGTTGATAAGAAAAAGACTCTATTTCTGAAACGAAGATGTCCGTAACAAAAGTAGCAATTACCAGTTCTTCTATCCAAAATCGTAAAATTAGTTTCACGTCTAACAGACTATTTGCAATAGTCTTTTTCGGAATGCAGAGCAGTACAGTCATTTTCCTTTTTTACGGGCGTTTTGACTAGGCAGCAAAACTTTACTGGTTTTACTCATTCTGGTCTTTTTTGGTCTACGGGACCAAGTTTGCTTGAAACTTGAGTAATTTAAAACTCGTCTAACTCTATACTTATTTCTAACTTGTATTTTTTCACTCAGGTCTCTTATGAATACCCGATCTGGCATCAGGTACATTCATATTGAACAATCGCTATTTGGATTTATAAATTAATTGAATCGGAATAATAAAGATTAACAGATTGCAACTTTTAGTTTGAGAGTTCTCACTAATGCGCATCCGCTCTTGCTTTCTTCCTTGATTTCTAGAATCTTTTTCTTTCGGAAAATCTTTCTTAGTAGCTGAACTTAAGTTACACCTGGCATGAACCTTGAAAAATATCATGTCCAAACTTAATTTACGAATTGTAATGCCTCTATTCTTCATAAAACTAAATTGTTCAATTCTAGCACCGAAAAACACCAAAGCCAAAGGATGCCTGCATCATTTGCGTTTCCAGCCGAGCGCTTTTCGATCTTCGGGAAGGAAGAACAGTCATGGAAGAGCAAGGCTTAGAGGGATACATCAAACACATGGTCGAAGCTGAAAATGTTCCACTTGCGCCTGGGCCAGCTTTTGCCTTTGTTCAAGCGATTGAGGCGGTTAATTTAGGTACTCTTATGTTGAACAATTGTCGTGACGACTCTTTTTTGAGACAATATTCTGAAAGAATGACAAATCAGATTCTGGTGACCCGGATTTTAACTTTCCATGTTCAGCCCTGTTGGAAATCAACCCAGAAGAAAAGAATCTGTTTGACGTTGTTCTGATGTCAGAGAATCACGCGCAATGTGGGGTGCGTTATCTCAACAGCATCCGACACCATGGGCTCAACATTGAGCGAGTTTGTCTGACCGCCGGTCGGCCTGTGACAAACTACCTCACTGCCTATGGAACACATCTCTATCTCTCCACTGATCATTCGAAAGTCAAAGATGCGCTCAGAGTGGGAGTACCAGGTAATCATTTTTTCTAATTTATTGAATTTCTTTCGATTTCAAACGCAAGATTCAGCAAAATTTTTAATCAAGCCGTAAGTCTTCACATGTTCCGGGCTTCGCCACATTTTTCCGGGAACAGAGACAAGCTGCACATCGTATTTTTTCATATTCGTTTCGAGCGAGTTTTTCAAGCTAGAGTAGCCATTTCGAATCTGGCTGTCCCAGTAAGCCACGATGCGGATTTTTCTCTTGTTGAAGTCGTGTCGCGCAGCAATATGCTCGAATAGCTTTTCAAGCGCTTAAAAGAACCATAAGAAACTTAGAGCTGAATAATTTTTCTTACATTTGAGCGCAGCATAGTGGGGATTCTTGATCGTGTAAGAAGGATTCGTCCAAGTACCGATTCGCCCGCATTTTATATCGCCTTTGCGCAGCTGAAAAGCGTAGACAATCGAAATCTCGTAACCCTAGAAAAATTCTCCGATAAAAATTTCAAACTGGGGACACTAACGTATTCAAGAATCCCAGCATAAAAAGGAATTTCTCGTCGCTTTCTTGAATATCGTGGCATTTTCAATCCGCGAGATTTATCTATTTTTTTCTCAAGATTTTTTTCTTGTTCTGATTGACTTCTGAGGAAGATTTTTCTTTTATATAGGTCTTTCATCAGGATGAGAGTCTTTTAAGACCACTTCCATCTTGAAAATCGCCATCTCGATGAGGGCTTCCAGTGTTTTCTTACTATTTCTTTTGTGAGTCATTTTTTATTGATTCTCAAACAACTCTTCAGCGGCGACGTTGCCACCCTACTCGAAATCTATCGAGGAAAACGACGAGCTCCGCGTTGCCTTCGATGGCGATGCCGTTCTTTTCTCCGATGAAGCCGAAGCAGTTGCCAAACGCGAGGGTCTCTTCCGATTCTTCGACCATGAGACAGAGAAAGAGGATATTCCGCTGGAAAAAGGACCGCTGATTCAATTCGCCTGGATTCTTGGACAGATGCAGAAGAAATTCAGAGATGTGCACACAGAATGCCCGATTCGTACTTATCTTGTTACTGCTCGCAGGTACATTCTTATTCACGCGGCGGTCAGCTAACATCTTCTAGCGCTGCTTCAGCCGGTTCACGAGCGATGAAAACACTCAGATCATGGGGATTGGACATCGACGAAGCGCATTTCATGGCCGGTGCTCCTAAGGGACCCCTGCTCGATAAGATCAAGCCGCATTTATTCTTCGACGACCAGGTACGAAAACTGCTGCATATTCAATAACATATCTTGCTCCTAGGTGGATAACATCAAATCATCGACCGAATACGGACTTCCAGCTGCTCACGTCCCATGGGGAGTCGCCAATGAAAGCAAAGTCGTCCTCGACGAGGAACCCAATCAAAATACAAGTGCCCAAGAAAAATCCTCCAAATGACTTCGTTTTTCAATAATAGTTTATTGTGAATCTATTATTTCTGTTCTTTATCTCTCCCTATCCGATGGACGAAGGAAGTCCGGATCAGCGAGATTTCCCTTCTCTCGAACCACCGTTTTTATTATTATTTTATTTTCCTCGTGTATTCTTGAAACATCATTCCCAGTTTCTTCATCTTCCTAAAAGTTACCTTCTGGTTTAGCGCTCATCTCGATGAAGAGCAGCTTCAGTCCTTCTTTTATTCTATTATATTTTTTAATAAAAATAATTGCAGCTCAGTTTCTGTTACAAAAAAACATCTACTGGAATTTATAAAGAAATTAAGACTTCTTGAACTCTTGCAGAAAGTAGCACGCGCATTGCCAATATGACTAGCGAGGTAGAGCAAGATTCGATTGAGAAAATTAAGGAAGAGACGAAGAAATTGGAAGGTAGAACTGTTGCGTAAAGAATCGAGGGAATGCCTTTTTAGTAGAGGATAAACCTGCCATCGACGCTGAGAATGAAGTGGAAGAAGAAGAAAAAATAGATGAGGATCCTGTTGAGGAGCGATCTGAAGAACAGAATGCTGATCCAGCCGAGCCGTCTGAAGAACCAGTCAACGATGCCGACAAACCGGACCAACCTGAAGAAGCACTGGATGGTTCCGCAGATGGATCAAAAGATGCCCCAGCTGACGCGCAAGAGTCAGAAGACATCGAGATGAAGGAAAATGCCTCATCTGATGTTGTTGAAGAATCACCTAAAGACAAACTCGCGGCAGAAGAGAATCCGGAGCAGAAAAATAAGGAGAATGAAGACGTATCCGTAAGCGAAAACCCGGTAAAGAGCTCATCCAAGATTGGCATCATTATTTCTTTCTTATTGAATTAAACAAATAAGAAACTCAGTGTCTGAATAGAACAAAAGTGAATACTAGGACAACGCGTTAGCTGAAGAGGAGGCGAATGAGAGCTGCCTCCTGGACGAGACAAAAGACGAGTTGGAACTCGACTACGAGCCGTTAGAGGAAGAGATTCCGCATTCCGAAGATCAAAATGCCGAAGACACCAGCGATCAAACGAAAAGCCTCCACTTTAAATACCTCCACTTTAAAAACCTCGATGCCTCCGTAAAAGCTGAAGCCCTGAATGAAGCAGTAACTCCCTTCGGAAAAGGTTCGAATTTCGAAAAGTGAAAGAATGACGTCTTCGTTTATTATCGTTTTAATCTCCTCCTGATTAGTTGAAAACGCGAAAATCTGGAATGTTGAAAACACGGATGAATATCTTGGAATGGTCGTTTGCGAATCTGCAGAAATAGCGGCTGCTGCAAAAGCTGCTTTGGATGGGACTGAAATTTCAGGAAAACAAGTTTCAGTGACAGTGGAGAAATCGGAGAAAGCTGCTGGAGACGAAGAAGTGCCTGCGAACAAGGAAGAAAACGCCGATAATGAAGAGGAAAACAAGCTCAAAGAACTAAAAAAGAAGAACGAGATTCAACGAAAAAAGGGAAGGTATTTGAGAGATGAAGTCTACGATTCGCGCTCGAAGATGCGACGGCTCAAGGAGAACAAGAGAAGACTGGAAGACGATAAGCGGCATTATGAAAAATCGGAAAAGAAGGACCGAGGAGAGTACTTGGACGAAAAGATCAAGCTCAAAAAAGCTCGTGATGAATGTAAGATATCTTTTTCCACTATATTTTCTTTGGTTTTCTTATTTTATTGAGATTTTAGACGAAAAATTGAAGCGAGAAAAAGACCCTGTTCTCGAAGACCGACGAAAGTCGAAAAAAGAGCTTGAGAAGGCGCAACTAGAGCTTGATAACGGAAGAAAGGAACTGGCCATTTACAAGCACAGCTTACGGGAAATCAGAGTAATGATGTCTTTAAAAACAACTGTTTTTCATTAGGATTTCAGGAAAAGATTAAGGCGCTAGAAGAAAAGGCAAAGAAGTCTTCGCGAGAAAACTCTGAAAGAGAAAAACTCGAGCGTGAGCGAAGACAGCTAGAAGAAGAGAAAAAGCGTTATGCTCGCGAAAAGTAAGTTATTCTCGCTACTCAGATATGTTCATGTTAATTCAGAGAAATACTCAATGCAGAGAGACAGTCATACGAATCAAAGCTTTCTCAATCTCGGGATTCAAGGGGCGGAAATCGAGATATGGGCAGATCATCGTCGACTGTCTTTCGTAGTCGTCCAGATGATTCTAGAAGAGATGGACGAAGGGACGTATCTTCTGGTGGTCCTTCAAGAGATGCTTACAGAACGCCAGACTCGCGTTCGCACCCTTATCAAAGGTAGGAATTGGGCATCATTTCTTGCATGTAAAATTACTTCCTAAGGAAAAGCTCAGGAGAGCCAGCATACGAAGATAGCCGAAGCTCACGCCGAACCGATTCAAACCCAACCTCGCAATCACGCAACTCAACCCGAGACATGTATCAAAATTCGCGCGCACCGCCTGCCCGAAGTTCAGAGTAAGGATTTCATGTTTGTTTATTTTTGTCAGTGATTCTTCCAAAAAGGAAGCGCCTTTGAGCTCAAAAGCTGCAGTTACGATCAAAGTCAATAAAACTCGCAAATTTTGGCGATGTCGCTTGATCTCATTGACAAACAAAGAGACTCGCACTTTAGCCCGCATATTTTTTTTTTTTTCATTTATTCATTTTTCTAGTTCCCGTTCAACGAGGCCAAGCTGGGCGAGCGGATACAACCAGGGATCTAGATAAATCTTTATTTTTCATCACACACCGTTCAATAACTGTTTAAACTCTAAACTTAGCTAGTACTGATTTACGACTCTTCATTACTGACCTGAACTATACACCTGCCGTTTCAATTTTTCGATTTCTAACTTTCGAAAATTCGAAGAATGGTGAAAGGATTGAAAGTGAGCGTGGATTTGAACCTGGACGCCGTCTCCAGCCCGGGCACGGTTTTGGGCACACGAGGGCCGCTTTATATTGAAATGCAAATATTTCGACATCTTTTGCGATCTGAAGCAAGTCCCTCTATCTTCCCCATTCTTCTCCACAAGCGTCTGAACATCACCCATATCTTCCCATATCTAACTGATCCGGGACAGCTGGCCAACGAACTGGCGAAGCAGATGATCTCGATCAAGCTGATTCAAGAAGGCGCCCTTGGGGATCAGATCCTTGCTCATTACGCTGCGAGCGCGCGCGACTTTCTCTTCCCAACACCACAGCTGTCGGACACTTATCCAGGAGTCCACCGCGAAGTCCTGATGAATCGGACCCAATTTTACACGGGACTTCTTGAACCAAAACTCGAATTTAGGTACAGTCGTATTCCTCGAATAAACCAACGCTCTAAAACCACCTTTCAGTACAAAAACGACCATCAAAGAAGTCACAGCGAGGCGAAAATTTGGAGGTACCGCGATAACCAACCGTGTCCGCAGCCCATCCCCTGTTCGTGGACGAGGAGCTTTCGAAATGTCGAAAAGCGACGATCGGTTAACTCGCACTGCTGCGAAGAATCTTCAACAGGCTGTTGAGGTGCTCCTTTCCCAAATATAGTCACAAGACTTTTTAGACGCAACAAAAATCGCAACGTTCCAGAAGCGCGGTCCGTAGATCTGATGATCCTCGTTTCATGAACACGACGATTTCCTTCCGTGCAAAATCTCCCGAAAGAAGGAGCGGGTTCATCATTTGACATATGTAATCCTAGACAATGTCAGACATAATTCCACAAACAAGTTTTCTTAACCGGCTGAAAGAGTAAAATCAGCTAAATCGTCGACGAAAAAACCACTGCCGTTCGTTGGTGCTAATGATAATCACAATCTAGGTATTCTGATAAGTTTATTTACAGAAGTAAGAAGAATACTTCACCTGGTGAAAGTCACCAAAAGAAGCAACAATCCTTAAGTTGGCAGCTGCAGCTGCCTTCTAGGGGATTTAGGGCCGGATATTTAAGCGCGTCAATTTATCCTATATCTTTAGCACGATATACCTCTACTTATTCGGAAACCAAAGCTCCTCCCACCAAGTCCAGGCAAACTATGGTAACTGAACTTGATTACACCGGAAATACGTACGAGAAGATCCGAGAAAGAATTTCAAGATTACTTGAATCACCCCGCGCACAAGAATTCAACAGACACGTGAGGATCGACTCGATATATTTTGTGTGAAAGTTTTTTTCAGGGTGAGCTCGATGCATCGCTTGTAAGACTGGAACGGAAAATTGCTGCAAATAAAGGACCGAGGGTAAATTTGGCTCAGGATTGCACCTGGTCTGAGGCAGAGTTCTTTAAGTTTGATACTGAGTATGGGTATTTGATGAAGTAGCTGAATAATTAAGCTTCCTAATGAAAAGAGAGTGTAGAAGGTCAATTTTTCTCAGCAAATAATGTGTCCTAATTACGAGCTAGCTCTTCTGTATCTATTCTATGAACTCGTTTTGAGGATGCCTCCAAATATCGCGGTGAAAGTCATCGACAAACTTTCGATGCAAGGTGCCAGCAATTGCTTTTTGGCTTTGATATTTACCCTCTATTTAGCCTCAAACACGTATACGATGGGATAGTTGAAGATTACGAAGCCTGACTCAAATCAACAGCGAGTTCAATCCTATTTGCTTACTGATCGGAAAACAGCATTTTCGCTCCTAACTTTTTTATTTAAATTTTGATTATTTTCATATGTAATAAAGTTTTATTTTTGCAAGCTACCCTCGTGATTACTTAATGGAAGACCATCTTTTGTAATCACAATTCTCAATCGGCATATGTTTGATAGCAGGTCAAGCTCTAGCAATTTGTCTGATTGTAAGCTTATATTCCACAGGTTCTCTTTGTTGCATGCATAATTTACTGTTATTATGGACAAAGAGAATAACGGAATCGGCAGCTTTTTCTTTCTTCTTCAGGGAAGAGTTTCGCATGCGTTCGAGTTTTACCTTGATTTTATTTCATTTCCCGTTATTAATTCATACGTTTGTCTCTCCCTCCTTTGAAAACCGATTTGATAGTTTACACGCTCAGACGTTTTTTAAATCATCAGTGGACCTGTTCTTTTGAAATCATTTTTGGAGAGAAAAAGAACCAAATTGGTTCTCTCGAAGAGAAACTCAACAAGTTCCTAGAAAATGCCATTCCATTAGGTTCGAAGAGCTGGAAGAATTCGACGACTCCAAACACCTTTGGTTTCAATTTCAATTGAAAGGTTTCTCTAGCGCAAAAATTGATGAAGTGTACTCGGTATTAAGATTCTTTGGGCTTAGGATAATTGCTTATCCGGATGATTTTTAATGTCCCTAAAGCGCAACGGGGAAAATAATGGTTATTTTATTTACGCTTCTCCATGAACTTGATCATTCAAAAAGTCAGCTAATGTAGCATGTATAATGACACAGCTGTAAAAAGGTGGAGTAAGCTCACGCTCAGGCCAAGATAATCCTTGATCTTTATCAATCCTAATGGTCTCCGATTCTCCGAGGATCCGAATCTTTTCTAAAAGTGCATCTTGAGCAGCTTTTTCAAAGACTATTTTCTAAGGTTCATTTATATTTGCGTTCCTCGGCATCCTCATTAAGGTTTGGTAAGAAAGAGAAAGGACCCTCTAAGTTACGAAGAACGAATGCAATTTTGATGACCAGAGTTGTTTTGAGGTTTTGGAGTAAGACAGCATATGCTGTAAGCGCCATTTATTGACAGGTTGAGTGACAAGATCTCGCCGATTTTTCTGGGTACGATTGTCTTATTCATCAATTAAATTTACCTGCTCAACTCAGAGCACGACTTCATTTCAATATTGTTAATTACCAGTTCAATTTTCTTTTCTCATTCGACTTTTTGAGACGAGCGGAGACGCGAAAGTCGAGGATGAGCTTGACGGAAAAGAATGGAGTGCTTCTGGCAAATTTGCTAAAGCATTTATCAATCAGTCAACGATTTTTCAAAGCTTTTTGATAGAGAACTAAAGTAAGATCCATCTCTTTCTCACTAATTTGAAGGTTTCAAATGGGTGCCTCCGATTCGGAAATCAGCCTGTATATGAAACTTTTAACAAAAATATATAAAGTTATCATTGGCAAAGAGAAATCTTGGAGTAGGGATATGCTTCAGTTTTTATGCAGAGATAAACTTCGTGGTTGCATTATTCAATTCGTTTTTCAAGGCAGTGTTTTGCCAGAAAATGGAATCACGTGAGTCTGAAAAGTAAAGCTGATAGTGAATGCTTTTAGATTTGGAGAAATTCTTGACTTCAACAATAAAACTGATCCGGAATCGCGTCTTTCAAACGGGGTAAAGAAAGATTAATCGTTGTTGATTTCTGACAACAAGGATGAAAACTGAACTTTTTTTAGACGATAAGCTGGCTTGAAAAGCAGTGCGACTGTACCATCTCTCCTTATGTCAATCGAATTCTGCCAACAATTTACTGCTTCCTCGTCTTCTTTGGATTAATCGCCAATGTCGTCGTTTTTTACCTTACAGTTCATCTTCGCAAACGCCATGTTGTTGATATTTATGTTCTGAATCTTTGTGTTGCCGGTAAATTCATAATCAAAGAATTGGCTTTAATATTTATAAGATGGTTTGCTGCTGCTGTCAACAATCCCGAATGACATCATGGAGAAATATGGGAATTTTCCTTTTCCTGATATTGGTTGTAAAATTGTTTCGTATGCGACGTTTATCTTCATGAATTGCACGCGATATTCCGTAGTGATACTTGCACTTGATCGATATATTGCTGTCGGGTATGTTCACACATAAGTTCTACATTAGTAAGACATCACTATTGTCACTTCTGCGTTAATTCAATCTTGAAATTTGTTACCTAGGTGGCCAATATCTGGGAGAAAATGCCGGACGCGAAAATTCGCGAATGTTTTATGCAGTGCCGTTTGGACGTTCGCGATCGTGAGCAGTATTTACTGTCTTAAATATCGAAAGAAAGACAAGGGCGAGTGCGTTTGGGATCTGTCGTCTCTGATGGAGGACCAGTAAGCTTATTAAATAATCATATTTAGTCATTATTTTAGAATCTCCCTATCCGTATTCTTCTATGCACGGATAACAATTATTTTCTATCTTCCTCAAACAATACTTATTCTCCTTTATATCGCGATCATCGTAACATTGTTGAGAAATCAGGAGGAGTTTCAAGAATTTATATAATCTTCGGATCAGTATCATCCTGAGAATCGTACGTTCCGTTTTTTTGCGTAATACTGGCACAACAGTATTCAACATTGACTGTCAGATTTCCTCCCGTTTCCACGGTTTTTTTTACGAATTAATTCCGTAAAATGGCTGAAAAAGCTTGTGTAATATTCAATAAGCAATGTTCAAAATTGATCTCAAGATTTAAAACTCAGAAACAAGCATCGACTCACGAAGCATAAAAAATCACAGACCAGCGTTGGAAGTAATGTTCCTAGCAGGAAAGGGCTTGTTTTCAAGATAAAGTCTGATCGGTCGAAATAAATATAAGCCACCAGACAAATTAACATATTGTCACTCAAATCGCGCACAACCAAAGTCATCCTTGCTGTTTTATCCTCGTCGCTGGCCTGTGGGATGCCGAATGCATTAAGTAATATCCTCCAAGCGCGCCAGATGTCCAAAGAAGAAGAGCTGACTCCGACGCTGTACAGAGTCTCTCTCACTACGAATATGCTTCTCTATCTTGGATCCGTGCTTAACCCGATTATATACACCTTTTTACGCCGGGAAATGCGGTATAAATCGTTACCGAAACAACGCTAGAATATATAATTGAGATCTTTGCTAATCCGTCGATTCGATAAATTCATGCGACGCATCGCAAACCTAGGTAAATAGTTCATTCTTCGAATCTATTCACTTTTAGAAATCTTAAATCGTTTCGGCGAGCTTTACGAAAATTCTATGGCAGCGACAATGGTGACAACCGTCGACGCCGAGGATAATGAAGATCGATTGAGGCGGCAGTCACAACCAAATGCAGTCAACCCGGAATGTACTTGTAGAAGAAATAATGTTAGACAATTTATATAATTTAATCTCAATGCTTATTTCAGCGGCGAGAAACGCTCGATATTCGCTCACCAATTGTTTATGGATCAGCACCAATTTCGCCGATCAAAATTGTTTCCAAATCTGGACGGAAGAAAAGCTGTAATCACTATTTTCCAGGTTTAGCAAGTCAATGCACAAGTAAGTTATTTCAGACGTGGTTGCCGGCACACTCCAACAACTTTGAGACTGCAGAATCTGCCAATAAATGCCAAGTGAACTGTATAATTTCATTTCAAAAATAAACCATCTCTAATTTTGATTTCTATTTATACAAAAGATAATTTGTTTAACAATTTGAAAGAAAAATTTTTATATTTTTGGAGGATCAAGTCTGATACTGTATCCATCAAAAGTAAGTCTCCCGAATCGGGAGTCCCGATGATCCCATTCAGCAATAACAGATTAGAGCAGGTACCTTTCGGTCCCCTCTTGATCAGCCACTTTTTGACAATTTTGTTTCTTTTGTCCAGAAAATCAGCTGAAGTAATGGACACTTTTCTGGAAGTTCGGGGCCCGAACTTCGGGCCGTGTCGTCCCGAATAGTTGTAATCAGGAGGCGTGAAGGTTCATGAAAAAGAAGTTGACAGCTCAGCATATGAGATTTTGTTGTAAAAAGGGTGCCTCTTGTTAAAAGTGCATACATAATGCAGCATATTATTCGCTTTTGATCGTCTTCATTTTAGCCGTTTTCTTTTGGGCACTCAAGGAAATGAAGTTTTAACTTTAGATTGCGCCGATTGCAACCTGCTCAGTGTCAAGAGAGTTTATTCTGCTGCTCATCTGCGCTTTATTTGAGATAAGGGAGCGGAAATTTAGACAACTTTAACTAAGAAGATTTCGTTGACGATCACTGGAAGTCGACAATGAATTCAGAGAATATCAAAATAGAAAAAGGACCATCGAAGCTTTTGAATTTGGAGAATCTTTTAATTCCGGCATCAAAAAACTTCAGCGGCAACTTTTTTGACACTCTTGGGTCGGGGTCGAAAATTTTGATGGCCCTAACGTCCGAGGCCTAACTTTGAGGGAAGCTTACTGTCTGGTCTGCCACCCAAACGAAAAGGATCATTCTTCACAATATATCGTCTCTGAGTTATTTTCATTATTTTCTCGAGTCGCGCAAATCCGCGCTCAGCTCCCCTAAACCGTGATCTTTGATACCTGATGGTCATAATACGGCTCATTCTTCACTTATCCTTTGAAAGGGAACCTCGCTTG
Source organism: Oikopleura dioica (assembly GCF_907165135.1). Lineage (NCBI taxonomy): Eukaryota > Metazoa > Chordata > Appendicularia > Copelata > Oikopleuridae > Oikopleura > Oikopleura dioica. The sequence goes on from NC_137292.1 coordinate 12,233,016, forward strand.
AAGAGCTATAAAGATTTTGTCAATCACATCGAACTTCCATTAAAAAATAAATGATCATTTTTTAAGAGAACGTGTTTTAAACCGTTAATATTTTATTTGATAATTTTACAGTAATGTCAGTATCTAATAAGGTGGCCCCCTGGTATTTAAAGTTATTTAAAATAACTTATTCATGAATAATACAGGGGCGGCAAAGTTTTAAAGAAGAAATATCGGTCTTATTATAATCCCTTTAATTGATCAGAATAAAATATATTTTTTAAGGAAACTTGGTGATTAAAATTTTGCAAAACTAGCTGTTTTATTTCAACCTTGACCGTGACGATAAGCCCAATAAGGGTAATGTAGCGTAATACTATGCCCGGACAGCGTTATAAAAAGTGCGGTGAGCAGAATCAGTTCTGTCCACGGCTGTCCTCGAGCGCTGATACTACCTAAGTAGCAATTGTTCCTTTTTACTAAATCAATATCAATATCATTCGTTCTTCCACTAAGAGAAACACCAAAAAGAAAAAAAGTAAATCATGAAGGAACTGTATCTGAGGCATCTAGCCTCTATAATCGACCTCAATGAAAGAGACATGCTCACATTCGAACCCTGCAGCAAAACAAACAATTCTGAAGATCTCGAATGCAAAATATTCATCAATCACGCCGGCCAGAATATGCCGGCAAACGGGATCAGGTGAGGTTGAACTTTGACGGAATAAAGTATCATAAGGAAACTTTATCTTATCAGCGTCGAAAGGGGGAGAACTTGATCTTGCGTCAAAGGTTAATTTTGACTTTCCGGCCTTAATCGTCAATGATATCTCTTTTGGAAAATAAGTGGAAATATAATATATTGAATTGCTTTTGAACCTTCGAGAAATTGTTACCACGGGGTCCAATAAATTTATGAATAACTTTCAATTGTATTACAACATCAAATTCTTCTTTGAAACAAGATCTGAAAAAAACGGTGATGGAATTGATTTTAGAGAGCTTATTAATCGGTATAAATTCAGCTACAGCGACGTAAAAGAATATCTGCACGAGAATACGAACAGCAATTACGAGCAAAAAGTAACAATCCTGAATAAACCAGGAAATTGAATATTATATATTTAGAACTCTGGCTTCCAAGATTGGCTTGAAAGAAGTTGCTTTTGCGAATCTTCTCCAGAAAATATCTTTTTGCGCTGGTACATTACCCGGGCCCTCCCTTCTGTCTACGTTATCTTGGTTATTTTAGGACTTATTGCAAACTTAGTAGGTAATCAAAGTCAAGTAGCAAATGGGGACTTATTCATGATCCACTTTAGTTTTCCAATTAACATATCAACTTCGCCAACGTCATGTCGTTGACGTTTACGTCATAAGCCTGGCAGCTGCTGGTCAGTATTAAACCAAGCTCAGCTTCAGTACATTCATTCTCGTAGATGGACTGCTGCTGGTTTCCGTGATTCCAAGCATCGTAGAACAGTATTACAATATGACATTTCCCTTCGGCGTCCTCGGCTGCAAACTGACCTCGTTCTTTACCTACATCTGCATGATTTGCACGCGATTCTCGATTGTCATTCTCGCCTTAGATCGATTCATCGCCGTCAGGTTAGCAGATTTTATGTCTGAATAAAGCAGACCTAGTGCTCTGAATCAAGGATAACAGTGAGCATCCTTTACTGTATTTTTTAGATGGCCAATGAGTGGGAGAAACTATCGTTCTGTGAAATTTGGAGTTTACTTATGCATTGGAGTTTGGATTTTCTCAGTCACTCTTAGGATCGAGCATGAGAAAATAACAGCAAATAAAATGATTTTGGAGCTTCTTGTACAAGCTTGATTCAGTATATTTGCATTATTGGATCGAAATCTTTCAAAGCAAGACGATAATATTTTCAACAAAAACGGGACTTCCTGTGTTTGGGACTTGGAGAACTGGAGAAAGAAGACCCCTCATGCATACACGTATTACCTTCATTTTTTCCGGAAACTTTTATATTTTTTTAGAATATTCTTCATCGCCCGGACAGCCATCACTTTTTACATTCCTGGCGCTTTATTAATCCTGTTCTACTTGCTTATTGTTTTGACATTGGTGCAAAACCAGGAACCGGCGGAAAATGGCGTTTCCAGCTTGAAAATTCTCAAACGGAAAATTTGGAGGCAAGGTCATAAATAATTTTGAGCTCGTGAGCAGTGGGCCAGTTCAATCCGTCACCCGTCGAAAAATATTAAAAGATCAGTCATGGAATTACCACGACAGTTTTAACCTTTTTTTTACATGAGTAATTTAAAGTCATTTTCGGTCTCTCTAACTTCCGTGAATCTGGAAAGCGTATCAGTTTTTGCCCCGGTAGAAAGCATCGAATTGCAAAGCATAAACGAAACATGGCTAACTCGCTGATGAGTACCACCTCGCGGAAAGTGGAGAACAATATTCTCTCGCTGAAGTCGAGGTACTTTCCCAAGTCGCTCAACTCGAAAGCAATTTCATGACCTTTTTCAAGGACTACGAAAGTTATTCTAGCTGTCTTATCGTCGGCGATTTTATGTGGCACGCCAAATGCAATTATTAATATTATTCTTGCCAGTAAATTCGCGCAGGTGAGATCTCAGAAAACATTGGCCCAAATCAAAGAAAAATCCTAAAATAATCTTCAGCAAAAGTCATATGGAAGAGCTTTACAAGCCGGCTCTTTCACGACCAATGCGGTGCTTTACCTTGGTTCAGTCAAGAGTTTGATATTTAGTAATTGATATATTTTAACTTCTATAATTTGACAGTCAGCTTGTTTACAATTTAAGGAGCTTTATAAAGAAATTAAAAACAGAACAATTAAGAGCAATTCAAGACTTCAAAAGCTTTGAATTTAAACTTTGAAGTTAAACTCAACTAAGTTCTGAATCCAATTATCTACACGTTTCTTCGGAGTGAGATGAGGGTTCTCTTGATCCGAAATATGCTCAAATTCAGCAGTAGATATCCAGGGAGGCATAGAAATATCATCAGATCTAAACTCTATTTTTTCATTGAGCTAAATATTATGCGCTTTGAAGTGAAGAGATTAAGGCTGAGTGCGATTGAAGGAGAGGAGGAAGATATACGAAGATGTTCAGGTTTAAAATGAAGACTGTCATGTGAAATTATCTTTGTGAATAAACGGAAACCCGCTTCAATATTCTTGAATTCAAGAATAAAATCAATTAGTGAATCATCAAAACCCTCACAGCATCGTCTGGAACTTTAATTTCGAATCGAACTTATGACCAGATAATCATTTTGGCGAAAAAATAATGGGGGTAATTTCAAACCGTCAACTTGTTTACGGTACTAATATGCGGTTATTGTCTTTTTAGCACAACCAAGCCGTAGAAGCTTTTCCGTAAACCGAAGATTAACGACATCCACAGTAGTTTCTCGAGGCTACACAATTTCTCCTGCGATCAGAAACTCAAGATTCATACCAGATGTAGTTGCTGAGACGATGGCCTGAGCAAATCATGTCCAAAATTATCCCTTTTTCTGTCAAAAACAAAGACTAAAACAAAAAGCTTCGTTTTGTTCTAGATGCGAGATTTAGACGCAAATTTATTTTTAACTGATTTAGAAGCTAAGAAACAGAGAAATTCAGTAAGATGATCGGCCGTATGTCCGAAATGATGACCCGTATTTCGGTGATGCCGATTTTTGGGAACAAAAATCAAGTAAAGACAAGAGAAAAGGTAAAAAGTACAAATTGAAAATATTAAAAAAAGGAATTTTCAAGGAACTTGAAGATGAAAAGAATCTCTCGAAACGAGCTTTGATGGAAATTCAATTCCAGTTGGACGATCTTTATCGTCAACGCGATTCTTCTGATGTCAATATGGCAAACTTGGTGTACAAAATCGGCCTTGAAGCTGTTTTGGGAGGCCCTGTCGTGATTAAATTCGCGGTCAACGAGTTTTTCGACATTCTCATCCGCTCTGTCGAAGAATGGCAGGATGTAAGTTCTCCATCCTTAATCCTTCAACTTGTAAACGAACTTTTAAGGATGTTATGCTACAGTTAAATGCGTTGAAGACAATATCAGCTCTCTGCTCAAACAACAAAGAAGCCCAAGATACTTTTCTGACTAGCCAATTTGAAGAGACGCTCATCAACTTGATCGAAAGTGGCGGCAAAGCCAAAGAAAAAGTGATTCAACTTTGGGCATGTCACTGTCTTCGGGTGCTGCTCGTTGGAAATGCTAATGGAATGATTTTAAACTTGATTTTTTTAAATTATTAAATTTTAATGCTACGAAATCGCAGTAGCTTCGGATCACATTTTCAGCTTGTCTCTGATGAGCGTGAATAGTCGCCGGCTAGTGGAATAGCTTTAGATTATCCAAATAACAGATTCTGCGGACTAGACAAAGTCTACGACAAAATTAAGGAAGGAATAATGAAAGGGAATATTTTAATAAAAGCACACTCGTGATGACTTGCTTAAATTTAAGAAATTGAGGAAACTGAATTATAATAGTGTTAAAAATCTGAATAAAAGCTATTCAAATTGTGATGAAGCTTCACGAATCCGGTGCTTACAACATGAAGGAAATCTTGGAAGATGTCGGCGATTTATCATGGGATTGTCTAGGGATTCTTTTGTTTTTTCTACTTACGTAAAAAAGAAAATTATAATCAAGACATTCTTTTACGTTTTCCAATCAAAGAGGAAGATCTAAGCGAAAAAGGAAAGCACATATTCCGCCTGGAGAATCCCTCCTTAGCTTCAACGACAACGAGGCTGACGTTATTCTCACTATTCTTGCGATCAAGCCCGCTTAAAATTCATTATTTATTTCCTGCCATTTTAATAAAACACTATACTCGAATCAATAAAAATCGTCTGTACCTTTTTAGACTTCCGCTTTGTAAAAAATGGATACGAGAAGGTACGATCTCATTGAGCAATTCCTTGAGAACCCGAAAAGATGGGCAAAAGAATACTCTGTGCAGGCTCATAAAGGTAGGGTTGTAACTGTGAGTAAGTGTAAACGACAGAAAGCGTCATATTTTAACAGAAACTGGATTGACGTTGAAGTTCAAGCTTGTCAAAACCGTTCAAAATAGAACTTGAGAAAGTGCCTTTTCTCGGTCATGGACTTGTCATTCAACTTGATTACAGGGAAAACGTTTTTGTGGGAGCACAAATGAACGGTCTAGATTCAAATGAATGTCATAATTTATTATCTAGGCCATTTTTTACGAGAAAAAGGCGGCACAACTCTGACCTAGATCATAAATATCCGTCCGAATACGCAGAAAGTGCCTCGATAAGTCAGACCATTTAGAGAGACGTTTTTGATTTTACTACGAGAGGCGGTTTGATCTCTTTTTTGATCTTCAGAGGTACGAGTTTTGTTCAATGGATTTGCTACCACCGAGCAAAAAAATCTTGCTCTTCTTTTACGATATGAAATATGAGCGAGAGTGGCAGTGACACAGAATCTATCCCGTTTTTAGATATTTTGAAGAGCGACATGACTTGTTGGGAAAAAAGCACAAGAGTAGTCGGGAAACTGCTTCATTCTCATGCTTTTCAGGTACGTTTAAGCTATATAAAGGACCGAAAATAGCCGCAGATCCTTCAGTCTTTCCACCAGAGAAGAAAAATTAAAGCGAAATTCAGGCGATAATATTGTTCCTGGTCTTAGTAGACTGCGCCGTCATCGCATGTGAAATCGTTTTTGATGAAAAGGTCAAAACGCACTACGATTACTGCTCGCCCAATGCAACTACTTGCCAAGACGAAATAGACTCAAAACAGACAAAGAAGTGGAAGAATATCTACATGAGTCTGTACTATACTAGTCTTGCTTGTAAGAACTAAAATCGAGAATTCGAATTAATGATAATTTAGTGCTTTCTATTTTCGTCGTTGAAGTTATCTTGAAAATCGTTTTTACTGCGAAGAAATTTCTAAAGAGTTGGATTCACATTTTCGATGCTTTAATTGTCATCACTTCTTGGGTTTTGATGCTCGTTATGCTTGACAAGGAAGGAGTCTTAATTGAATTAAAGATTCTTCAAGTTTCATTTTCATAACATAAGAACAAGTCGGGATTCCTGTAAGGATGTCAAAAATGGAATGATTGCTGAATTCCTGATCGCCTTCCGTGTAATTCGTCTTGTTCACGGAATGAAAGAAGCCATCGAAGAAGGGAACGAGATCGTCCATGAAAAACTTCATGAAGAACTTCACGGTTGAGAAAATATTTGAGATAAAAAGTTACTTTCATTTAGCACTGAAACACGAGAATCGCGAGCTAAAGGCGCAATTAGCAGCTGTGACGGATAAATAAACTGTTCTGGTTCTACAGACTGCATGACAAATAAATTAAGTAAAGTTAATTCAGAACTTTTTTCAGATCATTACAGGCCTATATCACCATGTTTCTGGTCGACAGTTTCCACCCTGTTCTATCGCTTCTCTGGCGCTTGAGAATAGCTCGTGTGCGCCATCACCTGTAGTATAAAATAACGAAATCTTTTTACCGGAGATATCACACGAAAAAGAGCAATCGCTTATCTATACCACAAAAAAAAACTATCAAAATGGCCTCGATCATGCATTTACTATTTTTCCTATCGCAGCTATCCTGCCTCGTTCTAGCGGATAAAGCAGCAATCAACAGATATGCTAACAACATTTACTACCACAATAGATATACAGTAGCTCCCGCAGTTGAAAGCCCGGCGCACACGAAACGAACTGGAATCAACCCGAAACTTATCCCCCCGGAAGTTTGCGATGGGCCAAAGAAACATGAGAAAACTGACTTATCTCAGAAGAATGGGCTTTACGAACTGAATTATGAACTACCTACTGATTTATCATTTCTTTTTCTACTTTACTTTTACCAAAAGACAACCAACGAATGCCCAACAAAATCATTTCTGTGACACAAATTTCGATAAATATATTTAACCAAAAAAATTTACAGCATGGTATGAAATTCATGTTATATAAAAGCAATTATCGGACACGCTGTCTGATCAACCGTAATTTTTTTCTCCGCAATCATCTTCGAAACAAATTCATATTCCGGAAAATGAACTATGATCATGAGATCGAGAAATAACATATGACATGTAAATTTATTCGGGTGAAATAAATGGCGTAATTTCAATTCAATAATACATAAGGAAATTGTCCAAAATTAATTTGGATCGAACTGTCGCTGTTTGATAAATGTCTTGAACATCGTTTATTCGTTTTCGTAGGTCTATTCGTGTAATTGTTCCGTTTGATTTTGAAGTAGTTGCGCAAAAAGACCAGCTTTGTCGGCAATCAGGGCATCAGGCTTTTCAAACTGTTCGATGTGGCCGTGGTTCATCACCAGAACTCTGAAATCAACAGGGTCAAAGAATAATTTTGCAGCTATTTCTTACCGATCGTAGAAGGAAACGTTTGTGAGTCTATGTTGAATCGATAGTACTGTGCATCCCTTGAACTCGTTTTTAATTAACTGCTGAATTTTCAAGTCGGCTTCAGCGTCAACTGATGATGTGGCTTCATCAATGAGAATAAGTTTCTTCTTCGAAAGAAGTGCCCTAAAAATCGTTGACGCAAAGCTCAGAGGAATTAACCCACCTTGCGAAACACATGAGTTGTTTTTCCCCCTGTGACAGATTTCGCCCCTGCTCCTCAATAATTCCACCAAGACCCCCGATCCTGTCCACTCTGCCACGCAATCCCACTCTGTCCACAGCAGCATTTATTTCGTCAGTGGAAAACTTTTCTTCCGGGTCCAGGTTTTCGGATATGGTTCCATGGAAAAGGAATTCGTCTTGAGAAAGTGTCGTTACGTTTCTAAATAAGGTCAATGCTCTATTTAAGTAAAGTGAGACACCTTCTGAGTGAATGAACGTCAACGCTTTTCAGTACGACATCGTCGAGTCTAATCGTGCCTTGGAATTCCTCAAGCCTCAAGATTGTCTTGAAAATGCTCGACTTTCCTGAGCCAGTTCTCCCGACGATAGCCACGTGTTCTCCATTTTTGATTTGCAAAGAGAGCCCTTTCAATGCTTCTTCCGAGGCGCCGGGATACTGAAGATGGACCTTGTTTATCTGAAGATTTCCGCTTCTCGGCCAGTTCTTCACCACAGGCTGTGTTGGGCCTGCACCCTCCCCTAAACCCGTCATTAGAATTTCCAGGGCTTATTTTATCCAAAATGATACGATAAAATGTGAACTCAGGATTATTCAATCCTTTGGCAACATTTTTGACACTGAATATACCACAGAGAAGAATCTTTTTTTCAAATAATAGTCACTCCTTCTTTCACCCACAATGTCATCAAATATAATGAAGCTTGACAGTAGAATACTGATCACGTCAGAAGGATTGAAAATTATTCGAAAAAGAAAAATAGTCATAGCCTTCTCAAAGGCTATTAATAATTAAGAAAACATCATTATCTCATACTTTCAAGTTTTGAATATTCATCGATTCGTTCGACGGAGATGAATCCAAGTTCAGTGCTCAAGAAGTCCCTCATGAATGCGGAAATGACTCCAGTAAGAGGCAACGCATAGCTCAATGCCAAGCCGATAAGTGATGGATCTACAGTGGCGTATTCGTGCTGTGTAATTGCTAAAAGAATCTTTTAGTTTAATTAAAACATTAAGAATGTTGTTTTTACGATGCTTTGTCGTAATAAAGTATTCATAAAATCGAAAGAAGTTTTCGTCATTTAGCAAGAATGCTTTTAAGTTAGATAAAAGGTTTTTAATAAAACAGTATACCTATTAGCGTCACTACTCCTGTGACTGTCGCACCGATGCCAATTGTAAGCCGGTAGCTCAACCAGCTATTAGCGGCAAGCATTGAAAAGTTTACTCTTTGATTCGCTTCCAATAATTTAGCATTTTTCAGAATTTCCTGGTTCTGTTTTCGAAGAGCGCGAATCGTAGAAGCGCCAGTAATTGTTTCACTAGAATTAGGGACTTTTATTAGGGCAGAATTTAGTAGATCGCTACCTGAAATGCTGGTAGATCGGTGAAAGCGACGTAGCTGCTAGTCTCTTAAGATCTCTAGCTGTATGCCTGTAATAAAACTGCAAAGACGAGTAGAACGGCATGAGTGGAATAACGATGACGACGAACCAAGGTAGAGCGTAGGAAATAATGACGATAGTTCCCATTAGTTGGACACAATCGTTCATGAAAATATTGAGGATGAAAGGAAGTCCGTCGTCAGCTTCGTTTATGTCCGAGCTAATTTTCATTTACAATACACTGTAACTGTTTCCAAATAAAACCTTACCTAAAACGATTGATCAGTCGTCCAGGTGGCGTCTTATGAAACCAGCTTGGCAAAGTATTCAACACAGAGTCAAGGAGCTTCTCATGAAGCCGTTTTGAAGCGACAAGTCCTCCCTTTGCGAAAGAAAACGCGCGGATCAGAGTGATGACGGAATTGACAGCGCCGATTATGATGAAAACTTGAATGAAGGAGAGCTTCTTCGGCATCGGGATTAGTTGGTCTTCGCTAAACGCAGTTCTGGCTTTTTGAGAAGAGTAGTAAGAATCCGTCGTATTGTCGTTATCATGGTGAATCCAGTAAGTGAGGAAGAGATCGCTGAGATTCTTGGAAAGCTGCATGAGAACGACGAAGAAAACAATGGCGATGAAAAGTGGGTATCCCGTCGCTTTGATGTAAGCATTGTAAACGCCCGCTGAAACGGCTCCATCAGCTTTGTCTTCCGCCTGTTCTTCGTCTTTCTTTCCCTCGGTCGCGTGAAACTCTTCTTCGGGAACAACGCTGGCGAATTTAGAAACGCCAAGAATCTCGTTCGGGGTGCCGGATTCAACGAACTCCCCGTTCTCCATTTTGTACACAATTCTTGCATCTCGTAAAACAGGGTTCCAATTCTGGCTGAGCGCTGAGCGACATCTGAGCGTGAGCGAGCGATGAGCGAGCGAGCGATCGCTCACGCTCCGCTCACTCAACTGATTTTCATAGAGAACCGCTCAGTCGCTCGCTCGCTCAAGGTCAAAAAATATGATAGCTGAGCGAGGTTTGAGCGAGATCCGAGCGAGGCTGGAGCGATTTTGGAGCGAGGTTCGAGCGACGTTGGAGCGAGGTTCGAGCGACGTTGGAGCGAGGTTTGAGCGCCGCTCGAGCGAGGTCTGAGCGACGCTTGAGCGAGGTATATTACTCACTAGCCAATTCTCCGCGCTTATTGGCCAAGATCTAAAAACTCCTTGGCGGTTAGCGAATGAATGGGGAGGATTTTAAGCCACGGATTTATTAAAAAGAGAGAATTTTAAATAAATTCTGCGAATAATTTTAACATATTGTTGCCAGCAATATACGGTTGGCGTGTTAGGTCGTTGGGTTTTCCCCGCCGTCTACAACTATTGAGTTGGTAACAATAAAAAAATTATTTTCGCTGAAACCCACCGTCCTCAGCCCTACATTTTTTCAAAATTTAGGCTCTACTCAAAAATTGCTTTTGTTAGCTCACAATATCCAGGTGGCGTGTTAGGTTGTTGGGTTTTCCCCGCCGTCTACATCTGTTGAGTGAGTTAATATATAATATTTTTCGGTCAGCCTGATTTATCAATGATAAATTATCATTGATACCCAAGCCAACCCAATAATTTATTTTTTACGACAGCTTCCTTATTTCTTTTTCGATTATTACAGCGATTCAACAGGTTTCTTCAACAATTAGACTAACCTCAAAAATTGGTTATGTTAACTTTCAATATCCAGTTGGCGTGTTAGGTCGTTGGGTTTTCCCCGCCGTCTACAACTGTTGAGTAGGTTAACATAGAATATTTTACGGCTAGCCTGATTTTGATTGTAGAGGTATAAATTGTACCGTATACCAGGGAACCCCCCTTTAATTGTGGATAAAATGTACCCATCCTGCGCCCTTAATTTCGAATAAAGCTTACCCCCGATTTTTTTAATTTCGGAAAATGATGACGTGACAACGCGGTGATGTCGCGCGCTCGGAACCCTACCTTTCTAGATTTTGCTTAGCGGCAACCCCATTCGCTTGTTTAAAAACTACCTAATGAGTGTGCGTCATCTCCGCGTTGTCACGTCATCATTTTGCGAAATTAAGAGAATCGGGGGTAAGCTTTATTCGAAATTAAGGGCGCAGGATGGGTACGTTTTATCCACAATTAAAGGGAGGTCCTCTGGTAATCCAGGCTACTCCCGCATTTCCCAAAATCCCGCATTTCTCAAATCCTGAATTTCTCAGAATCCCGTATTTCTCAAATCGCCAAATCAGGAGTCCGCCGATTCAGGATTTCGGGAAATGCGGGATTTTTTTTTTCTTTTGAGTTAATTTTCATGCTTACCAAATTTAAAGGGGGGGGGGTCGTCAATATGGATTTTCAGTGGTGATCGAAATCACACTTATACAAATAGTGTGCATATGAATAATATATATTTGGAATCTACAGATTCTGGCGAGTCTATTGAGCCTAAAATCGTATGATGAAAATAAGTTTTAGGGGGTTAAATTGAGAAAATTGTTAAAAAATGAACGCTTTTGGTCGATTTTTGCGAAATGGCCCTAGTTTGACGGGATTTTTGACCGTTTTCTGGCCAAAATTTTTCTTGTTTTCGCCGATGAATTCTTTCAACCCTTTTCTTTTCCCCTAACAATTTGTTTTTCTTTATCCAATCAGGTTTTCCCGCTTTTTGCTCAAGAGAAACCCCGATATTGACGACCTCCCCTTAAATTTGTTTATCATATAACTTTATTTTCTTGGCTTCTCCATAGCCAATCCTGGCTTCACCAAATTCAATCCTGGCTTCAACAACTTCGATCTTAGCTTTACTGACGTCAATCCTGGTGGCTCGAACGTCAATCCTGGCATCTCCAGCGTCAATCCCGGCTTCTTTAAATCCGATCCGGCCGTCACTTTCTTCAATCGTTCCGGCTTCTCAGTTCTCTATTATCGCTTCTTGAATGTCGATAATGGCTTTTCGAAGATAAGATTATTGTTGAAAAATCCTTGATTGAAACTGATGAAGCCGGGATCGACATTGAAGTCGGGATTGACGTCAAAAAACCGGGATTGACATTGGAGAAGCCGTGATTGAAGTCGGTGAAGCTAGGACTGAAGATGTAGAAACCAGAATTGACGAAATACTCTGTATTAGAAAAACTGATTTTGAACTTTGATGACCTCTAGTGACCGGAAGATGAATTTTTTTCGAAATTTTGAGCCCGGAATTGAACTTTTGGGTACTTTTTTACTATTGTCACAAAGTTTTGTTCATAAAGGGATAGGAAATCGACCACTTATTTTTTTCAGCGGGTCAATCCTCATTGATATTATATCAATTATATTGGAGAAAACATGATTGAAGCCAGTATTGCCAATACAGTATTGGCAATACTGTATTGGGGTTGAAACTAGGATTGGCTTCCTCTTGGGCAAACGGCAACTTTGGCAAATGGAAACCAAACGGACTTGAAATTTTAGCTGAATCCTTCATTCCTCAAAATCCTGCTTTTCTCAATCCTCCGTTTCCAAAAAGCCTGAATCGGCAGAATTCTGAATTGGCGATTTGAGAAATGCGCGATTTTGGGAAATGCGGGAGCAGCCAGATTGGGCTATAAAAGAACTTCTATTGATGACCAGAAAAATGAAGTAAGGTACGCTAAGAACCTTCTCAGCGAACCGTACTGGAGAGGTCTATTTTGGCGAACCGTTCGTCAACCAAAATTTTCTTGCTTCGCTTGAGGAATATTGAAATGTTTTCGCCTTTGCTTCGCTTTCGCCTTGATTTTTGGCAAATTTGAATGCCTGGGGTAGACAAAATTTTCGCTCGAGCGTCGCTCAAATGTCGCTCAAATGTCGCTCAGATTTCGCTCAAACCTCGCTCAAATCTCGCTCAAACGTCGCTCGCTCAGTCGCTCCGCTCGCTCAGCCGATATTTGAAAAATCTCGCTCAGCCACTCGCTCGCTCAGCCCTCGCTCAAATGTCGCTCGCTCATCGCTCGCTCAAATTCAAAAATTTTTGGCCAAATTTGGAACCCTGTCGTAAAAACTCGATTTGGTGGCTGACCACTACACGTGTTGTGTCTCTCAACAGGCCCATCACTACGTTTTCGTAAATATGCGAAGCAACTCGGCGATCTAACGACGCAAAGATATCGTCAAGAAGATAAATATCCTTCTCCTAGAAAAACGGAATGAATCTCAACCCTTTCTAGGGCGCAAAGGCCCGACCGAGATTTGAACTCGGGATCTCCTGATTACTAGTCAGGCGCTTTAACCAACTAAGCCATCGGGCCTGTTTCTCAAGCTTTCAAAGGTCATTTTTAAAACAATGCAAGAGTGGAACTTAGGCTTTTCTAGTGTCATTTTCACAAAATTCGAAATCTTACTTTTATCAAAAAAGTGCTGAATATAAAAACCAAGTAAGAAAAGAGGAATCTCTTTGGGAAATTTTTATCAGCGCTAGAATTTTCGTTTTCATGCACGATTTATAAATTGCCTTTGTAGGCGCTGAAGACAGGCCCGATGGCTTAGTTGGTTAAAGCGCCTGACTAGTAATCAGGAGATCCCGAGTTCAAATCTCGGTCGGGCCTTTTGTTTTTCATACCTGATAGACTTGCCGGGCTAGATGAATTCTAGCCTTTTGTCCGCCCGAGATGGTTGTTCCTCTCTCACCAAGCCACGTGAGATCTCCAGCTGGCCATGACTCAATATCCGCGACCAAAGCTGTAGCTTCGATGATTTTTCGATACAATTCCGGATTGTAAGCTGAGCCAAAGACGATATTCTCACGTACTGTTCCATTGAAGATCCAGGCCTCTTGCGTCACAAGTCCCAACCCGTCGTGATTGTCATTCATAAGGAGAGAGCCGGACGTTCTATCGATTTCGCCAGCGATCGCTTGTAACAAACTGGATTTTCCGGAACCGACGTCGCCCGCGATTCCGACTAAATCTCCCTTTGCCACTTTGAAGTTGATGTTCTTCACTGTGGAAGGAGCGAGAATATTGGTAGAACTCGTGAAGGAAGCATTCGAAAGCTTGAAAATAAACGGCACTTCTGTGTTGTTGACAAGCCCATACATGGAAGGAGAATCGAGCAACGCACAGTCATCATCGGCGGTGGTCGGCTCGTACACTTGTTGGTAGTCGATGACTGTCAAGTCAAGCATCTTTTGAAGTCGTTTGAGTGACACGTAGCCTTCCATCGTCCCGTTGATTACCCAGGGGTAAGCATTCAGCGGGAATATTAACAAATTAATAAGCGACAAGCTTGTAAACACCTTTGCAGCAGTCAATGCTTCGCCAAAATACGAAAAAATCGTAAAAAGAATGATGGAAAGAATGACAGGAGTAGCTGCCCAAAAATAGACGCACGCAGCATCAAGGTACTTGATTTTCCCAAGATGTCCGATTTCTTCTTTCCTCAGCTTTTCGACTTTCTTCTTGAAGATTTTCTCCATCGCCGTCATTTTTATAAAACTGATTGAGTAGACGATGTCTGAAAGGAGTCGAATTCTAGCGTCCTTTGCGTTCATGAATTCTTTGTTGACTTTGCCGATGAATTTGCCCAGCCGATGATTGACGAAAATCATCACCAGTGAGAAACCAAGTCCAATGCTGAAAACGTAGCCGACCTGAAAGTACAACAATCCGAGCACGAGAATCACTTGAGCAGGAACGCACCAAATCTGATGCAAATTGACCACTGTGTTGGCCAATCTGTCGCAATCAGTTGACATCAAGTTGAGAATCTCCCCGATTGTTTTTCCTTCAAATTTGTGGCGAGCGACTAGAATTGTTTTTTCGTAAACACTCGTGACTAGCGCGCTTCGGAGGGATAGTTTCATGCGCTGGAGTTGATAATCAAGGTGTACGGAAAGCGTGCCCTCGAATAAAGTAAGAGCGATGAGAATGCCAGCGTATGTAAAGCCAGTTTCGGGGTCCTTGACATCCCCTTCCATGTACTCCAAAAGATAGGAAAGTGTCAGTGGCTTGGCAAAGTTGGAAAGCATCGTGGTGAATTGAAAGATTCCAAACATAGCGAATTTGAAGCCGTAAACTTTCGCGATTCTCTTCCAGAGTGATTTGATTTCGTCCATGTCGGATTCATCCAAACTCGTGCTGCTGGAAGAGCGGGTGTACAAGGGAACGGGCCGGACAAGTTCAGAAACGCCGAATAGGTTCGTTGTGTAAAGAACTTTCAGATTTCGTGGGAGAATCATTGCTTGTTCTACTGTATTGATTCCGAATCGAGCTCCCTGGCGGAGCATTTTCATCGGCCAAGAGAGCGTCATTTGCGTCCAAAGAGTGTTTCCGACTTCGGGAGAGACTGTGGCGCGGCCACTTCTTCTGTAACTAGCGGTAAGAGATTCTCCAAGAAGAAGGGATCGATCTGCAAAGGATCCTTCTTCCTCACTTCCTTCTGTTGAAGATCTTCCGTCGCGGCGAATCGCGCGCTGGTACTGATGCGGAAGACGCTGGAAGTCGGGCGAGTGGGGGCATAAATGGGCGATGAGGTAAATTAGCTTCAGACATAAAATGGAAATCCAAACGCCGTTGTCGATCACGGATCTTTGGTAATGAATGTTCGACTTGATGGACTGGGCTAAAAATGATAATTCAAGGGGGTAGATTTAATAGAAAACTTACCATAATAAGGAATGGTTAGAAACCAAGACATGAGCATCCAGCTTGGGCCATGTTTGAAAAAGAGCTTGTAGGGAACCATGAAAGCATAAAGATAGAAAAGATGAAGAACTTCTGCGATGATCCAGAACAGGTAGGTAACAAGAAGGGCGGGATAAGGTGGAGCATAAAGACTGTCAAATGGCAAGTAAAGCGAAACAAGGTGAACTATCAGAAGAAGGCTGATCAAGAAGTTGACGGTGATTTTTATCCAAATCTGCCAGGGAAACTCGGGAAGGCGAATGTTTGGTGACGGTTTGGCGAGAAAATAGGCACTAACAAGGGCGAAAACGGCCGCTGGGATGAGACCAAAAAGGGTCAGCCCGAAGCAGTTTCCGAAATCTTCGTCTTTTTCATGCCAAACTTCAAGGGAACTCTCATTACAGACGACCTAAAAGAAAGAAATTTAACATCCTAAGCAACCAAGATAACCCTTTCACCTTTACAACGACCGGCCAAGAATCCCAAATAGAATTTTGATAATTGAAACTTTTCTCGGCATCATTTTGGGTTGAAGAAATTTTGACATTTTCATTAAAAGTCGGCGAAAAACGCAGTTTACTTGTCATTTCTTCTTTTTTCTTTGGATTCTCTCTAGCTGTCGGTCATTTTCTTTGTGTCTGCGTCAGTTTGTCTCGATTATCGAAAGAGTAGAGTTATTGATTTCGCAGCGAGACTCTTCCGAAGAAAAATGATGAAAAAAACAGAAAGGGCGCGCTGTGCTGATTGGTCGAGCGGCGATGAGTGAAAAAAGCTTGCAACGTCCGGGAATCGAACCCGGGCCTCCCGCGTGGCAGGCGAGAATTCTACCACTGAACCAACGTTGCTTGGAGAACGATATTCACCTTTAATTACATAAAGTGCTCATCAGATAGTTTTTGTTTGTTTCTATTGATTGCTATTTAGGTGATCTCTTCATGTCGACTGATGTCGACGGAGACAACAGTTTCACCTTTGGCAACGCGAGTCCGGTCGACAGAAAACTTCACCGGCCACTGTAATTTCTACATTTTACATATGCATTTGCCTGCTTTGGTGGCAAGATGGTTGCATTTCAGGGGTAGATACGAGTGCTGATAAGAATTAAAAAGTAGATCTAGTTGACCGAAACAGCTGCTACTGGCAGTAGTCAACTTTGGTATAAATACTCGGTTGCATGCATGTAGCTTATTTTATACCTTACAAATTCAAATGAAGATTCGTTGACTATTTTTAAGCTTTCAACCTTTAAGGTAATACCTTTTATGAAATGAAGTCCTTTTCCTCTAGTTTTTTCTCGAAGAATGATCGAATAATTATCTTAAAAATGAATCTACATATTTTGCTTCTGCTCTTATGAGGAAGGTTGTATGAATAAACTGGAACGTACAGTTAATTATGGAATTTTTGGACATTTTTGTTGAGGAAAATCTCCATCATCCTCTGTTTCATTCTTTTTCTAAAGACAAAAAAAGTTCCAGGGGTACGAGATAAACCTTCAATCTTTTCTTTCTCAAAGAAAAAATAAGATTTTTGAGAAGAGAAAACGTCATATCTAGCAAAAAACAGAAAATTCAAAATTTTGGCGCAGAAAATGTCCAAAAATTTGACACAGGCACTTTTGAAAAGTGTCCCAAGAAATCCCCTTAAAATTGCAAAAATGTCCAAAAATTTTATGTCCAAAAATTCCATAAAAAACTGTATTTCATTAAAGTAACTACCAAAAGTTCCATCTTGATAGCAGTTGTTAAAATTCTTCTCAGAAACGAGTGAGTCTTTGTTGATTTCCTTCAGATCAGATTATGTCTTTTTTCATAACCAGTAACGCACAGAGTTGCAAATTTGGCTTTATTTTCGCTGAGCTGAGCTGAGCTGAGTGAGAAATTCTCTGAGCTGAGCTGAGCTGAGCTGGCCTATTTCGGAGCTCACTGAGCTGAGCTGGCCATTTTCAGAGGTCATTGAGCTGAGCTGAGCTGAGCAGACCTTTTGTTAAGGTAGTTGAGCTGAGCTGAGCTGAGCAGACCCTAATTAGAGCTGAGCTGAGTGAGCTGATTTGAGCTATTTTTTACTGTTTTTTAGTAGTGAAATTGTGTTAAAATTATTGAGCTGAGCTGAGCTGAGCTGAATGATACTTGTCTGAGCTGAGCAGAACAGATCATGTTCGAGAATAATTGAGCTGAGCTGAGTGATTATTGTCTGAGCTGAGTTGAGCTGAGCAGATAAATTCATTTTCGAAAATCAGTGAGCTGAGCGACTGCTCAGCTCACTCAGCCAGCTCAGCTCACTCAGCTCAGCAAATTTGCAACTCTGGTAACGCATGGTAAATTCAGTACTTCTGGTCAGCTTGAACAGGTTTAAACGACGGATTTTCGACGTCATTTTCCGAAATCCGCGGCATAATCAAAGCGCTAATCCATTTTTACGCAAGCCGCTCCGAAATGTACATTTCCGACCTTTTATACAAATCTGCGCAATTTCGCGAAAGTTCGGTAGTTTATTTTGCTCTAAAATAGAAAACCTCTTCGCACCTGGTACGAGTTATAGCCGTAAACAAGTATGATCGGCGATTTAATATTCCCGATAATCTGTTGTCGTAAACGTGCTCGCGGTTAATACCAAAACTGCTACAACTCCTATATAAACCGCGCAGGATCTGGAAAAAAATCACTCGAGATAATTTGAGCGTCAGGGATAGAACATCGCTAACCCAAGAAAATCGTCAAAAATGAAACTTTACGGAGCTCTCATCGCTTTTGCTGCTGCTCAGGTAACCAAAATGAAACAATTGACTCGATTTTGAATGAAAATGATGAAACCGGCGATGAAAATAAAGCATCAAATTGAACTTTCTTCAAAAGTCTAATTCCTAGTACGATACCTACTCCATGTTCGACCCTTCAACATCCGAGGAAATTTCGGCGGAACGATCAAGGAGATCAGGGGATCATGCATGCTCTGCAACGTTGAAGGAGCCACTGGAGGTGAAGCCTACGAAAAGTGCCTTGCTCAAGCCAAGTTCGTTCGATGCAGAGATGACCACGCCAATCCAGAAGACACTCACGAGCCCAACGTTTGCATGGTGGAGGAGCGACGCAATAACGGACGAACTCAGCTCAACATTCGATGCCAAGAAAAACAAGCTTGCAAAAGAGACGTGGAGCAGAACAAAGGACAGTGCAAAGTTCCAGGAGCTAAAGATCGTAAGTTTCAATTTCATATGCAATATTCTTAAATTTTTCCAAGGAAATGGCATCGAAAAGGCCTCGACCTGCCGAAAATGCCATGCTTACGGTAAGATGGCTCTTCGAACAATCCAGCAGGGCAAAAGGAACGACCTCAGATACTCGCGTTGGTTCCAGTGAAAATTTCCTGTCTTTTGATCGTTTTCTCTCACCTTCTCTGCAAATAAATTCTCCTCATAAATAACAACATTGCTTGAAATTTGGTTCAATGTCTGTAAGACAGTATTCATTGTGAAGAAATTGTGATTTAAAACGTCTAGAAAAAATGCGCATAAAAAATTTCAATTTTTTGCCATTTTTCGAGAACTTCATTTTCTTAGAAAAAAGACGGTATTTATAATCGTCAGTTGACGAAAGAAAAGAGATGGCGCAGGAACTGTACGGGTTAATGGAGAAATACTTTGACGATGTATGTATTCGTTATTCGTTACAGATAGTTTTTAGAATTATGGACACCTCGTGATGGGGCGACTTATGTTAACGAATCAAATAATATTATTTCTTAGCATTTGGATCTCAAGCTTAGGACTGACAAGTACGTTTACGAGCATGCTCAACTTGCTCTCCTCTATCTGAAGCTCTGTCGCGAGAATATGTGCACGGATGTGAATGAAATGACCGATTTGGACTTCGAGCGGGAACAGTTGTTGTGCCACTATGAGGAAGCAATCAAGAAGGGAGTGGAAGAAATTGTCTTCTCGAAAGAGAAGACTATTACTCTTCTCATCAAGCTGGTAAAGGCGCATAAGAAAAGCGGTATTGAGGAATTTTTAGAGGAAGCACTTTGTCTCAATCTGCAATAATCTCCACGAGATCTGCGAAGAAATCATGAAAGAGATTGAGGGAAAAGTTTTCGACAAGAAGGAATGTCTGGAGAAAGAAGTGTTTGTTTAGGAAGGATACTAAGAATGATTACCGAATTATTATAAATCGGATTTCTACCTTTTCAGAATGGCATCTGAGGATGAGAAACGAGCGATTGTTCGACGACTAGCGAGAAAGACTATCCAGCTAGTGAAGATGACCTTGAATGTACTCGATTGTTCGATCTGGCGAGGCAACCAGCCGATCGAGAGGTTCCAAAGTTCCTCTCTCTACATTCGCCTCGGGAACCAGTTGACTATCTTCGACAGCGTCCTCGATGCAGCGCTTGTGGAAATGGAGGTAGAACAAGATCAACGATCTGTAAGTCCTTCCAAAGAATTCGTTTTGTGAAATATATTTTTAGCGACATTTTCTCGGCGCTGTCTGCCGACGAATCTTCTGTGAATGCATGGGTATTACCGCCAAACTCTTGCAAATCGCGCCCGCTGAAGTCTTTCGACGAGCCGACTAATATTAGAACCGAACGAAAAAAGTATTTATGAATTTGAACTGCCATTTATCGCCAATAAACTTCAAAAGTATATAAAATATGTCGATCTTTATTTGTACTGCCTTGAACATCTGAGCTTTTTTCTTTTCGGTATGACGCTTACTCAATGTTCTACCCTTCAACGTCGGACTACGAGTACGACAATTACAACCCGAACTTTGAGGAAACTCAAAGCCTAACCCGAGCATCGACCCGAACTGCGAGGATGATGAATGCTCTGTAACGTAGAAAGAGAGACTGAAGGCAAAGCATACACAAAGTGCCCTGCTCAAGTTTGCGTTTTTCAATTTCGCAAAAATAGAAGATTTTTAATTAGAACAAGCAACAATTTTTAAACCTTATTTTCTATAGTAAAAAAAAACGATTTCATTTGTCTTTGTATTAAAAGTTTATTGCACCGAAGTTATTGTATTTATTCTGATAAATTTCATGGTCAGAACATATTCGCCTTGAATTTAAGGTTTTGAAAATGTCGTCATAAGTCTGGAAAATCTTTCTTTGGCAAAAGGGATAAATGATTATAATTTTTGAATACTGTCCACTATTTAAATGGCTTACAGTCAAATGATTGCATTTAAACTTTTAAAAAATGAATTACAAGGTATTCGGAAGAAAGTTGCTACAGAAAAGGATTAGCGATTCATAAGGCACTTGGGGAGCAAAAATGAGAGGTAAGAAAGAGTTGTCACAGAATGAAAAATATCAAAATAAAAACCCGAAAAAGTCTCAACGACTAATTCGGTAAAGCATTTATCAGGATTTCTTTCCAGGCTTCCAGTTCGTAAACTTGCGTCGGAGGAAAATGTAGAATACTTTTTTAAGAGTTCCCGGATTAAAAAATTCCTGATTATTGATGATCTTGATTGAAATCTCTGTTTGGCAAATTGCGTCAATTTATGTGAAAAATAAATCTCGGAACTCGACCTAAAACAAGCATGAGCGCTGACATCAGGACGTCCAGGTTTTGCATCAAGAGCCACATGAAGTCTTTGACATCAGTGTACCAGGCGTTGTATTTGTTCTTATACGCAGCCTTGCCATAACTCTTTTTATATCCCTAAAAACTCGTAAGAAGAAACGCCTCTAAAAATACTCAAGTATAAAGAAAGATATCGACTGATAATATGATTGCTCTACCTTCGAACCCATCTCGATTATCAGCCAATTCTAAAATGAGAAATTAAGACGCCTGTTTTTTGATATTTTTTATGAATTGTGAACATAGTTTTCGAAAAATAAAAGTAAAAGAATGGTCGAAAACAAGCAATTTTCTGAGAGGCTGGAGCACAGCTCAGCAGTGCCCAGAAAGTTTTATCAAAACGGTGAAAGCATTTTCATAAAAAGCAAACTTAAAGTTTTACGTTTCAGTTATGAGTGATAATATGTTATTATATAATAAGCGGTTTTTGGATAAATGGAAAAAGGAAGGATGAACCTTTCGTCATCCGCGATTTTTTTAAATCTTTATTTTGCTCTACTACAAACGAACATCACACAGAGAGAGAAAGTAAGAAATTCAAGAGCTGGGAATTCATATTCGGAGGGAGGAGAATATAACGCAAAGCAGCTGGATTGGAAAAACGAGGAGTTCTAGCTCTTGGAATCAAAATGAGCTAGGGATAATTGATTCTCTTCGTCCTGTTTTGCGACAATCAGTGAATTCATGATTTTTGTTTTTCCAAATAGTTTTTTTTTTATAAGAAAACGGATAAGGCATAAAATGGGAAAAACACACCTTTGAAGTAATTTACAGAGAGTGAAATGCCAGAACGAGCGAAGAAGCAGGTGGGCCAAATTTTCTACCAGTGAAAGAAAGGGTTGAATTTCGACCCCTTTTCTGGTTGAATAATGGCAAGTTTTTTAGAAGAGTACAAGAAGATCTTTTTTTTTTGCAGTAGAAGAAAATTCGGTGAAAACCAAAAATAGTAAAATGAAAAAAGCAAGAAGCTGTTGGGTTTAAAATTGAACTTGAGAAAAGTTTCAGCTTTTCAAAAAAGAAAAATCAGTCAGGCTGAGGAAAGGGAAGCTTGGAGTCCAGATTCGACCGGAGCCATGCAGGTTGGGCAGGTGAAAGATCTGAATAGCGGGGTTACGAGATGGAAAAAGGGTCGACAGCTACCGGATCAACCAATCGTCGACGCATTTGGCGTGGTAGAAGTGAACGCAGGGCAAGTAGCGGATGGGCACGCCTTCTTCAAAGTCTTCAAAGCAAATCGCGCACTCTTCCGATCCTTTTTCTTCTTTTGTCCACTTTGTGATCTACGCAAATTTAGATTCTAAGACACCTGGATGCAACTTACGGGTAGATATTGAATCATTCCGAGTCGTTGAGCAACGGCAATTTGTTCTCCTTCCGAAAGATTGCTCACCATCACATTCGCGCCTAAAATTTTAATGACAAATTGATTTGACCTTTTTTCTAACCAAAGTGAAAGTACTGCGTCGCGTCTGGCACTACAGGCGGTTCCCTGGCATACTGTTGCTGGCGTCTACGATTACGCCAGCCTCTTTGCCTTCTCTGTCGATTTCCTCCCTGTCGCGAGCTTCTCTGTTGTGCATTCTCTTGTTGTGCTGGAACCGGTGCGTCGCCTAAGTTTTCGCTATCTATTAGACTTTCATCGTCGGAGGCTTCCGATCGTAAACAGTTTCCCATTTTTATCCGTTTTTTTCAAGTCCGTGTCTCTTTTTTCTGAAAAAAGGCTGTTATTTGCGATGAAAAATGAAAGAAGCGAGAAGTGAAGGACAGTCATGTGGGCAGAATGTCTGATTGGGAATTATTCACGTGAGCGACGCTACTTGCAGGTGACATACAGACACATGCAAAAGTTTTACAGGGCAAGAGAAGAGATTAATCGAGACTTTAGTTAAAAATAACAATAATACTGTAATTCAACAGATTTTAACTGACCCAATTATCTGACTGCTCGTTTGCTTATTGTCAATTATTACGGTGTCAATAGTAATGTCTACTGTCTACGCTAACTGTCGCCATTATCTACAAATAGTGGCAAAAATAACAATTCAAAGATCTCTCTTGGCAATCTTCTGTTCCTTCTGAACAAGGAAAAAGACAGAATCAATTCTGATTATTGATTCTGTGTGAAAAGCGGCTCCTGGCTAAAAAGGGAGGGATTCTCTGGGCACAAGCGTCGGGGAGAATAATCTCTTCTGGCATCTGCCTCATCAGCTGTCGGCGACCCAAAAATGAATGCTTCTGTGGGTAGCCTCCTAGGGCGCAACTTGAATTTGGAAGAAGAAAAGAATTGGATTCGCAATAAAAAGAAAGAAAAGGAATTATCTTTTAATGAAAATTGCGAACGGTGGAAAAAACGCATTACGGCCCTTTCAATTGAAGTTCAAACACCGTTCTCTCGTAAAAAATGAAGAAAAAATGGACTCTATCGAACTCATTATTTGATGATTCTCGTGACCTCATCGCGTGAATGATTGTTGAAACAAAATAACAAAATGTAGAAAAATAAACTAACACGACCTTGAAATGAAAAAGAAAAGGTATTGTAACAGACGCGCTTCTGGCAGATCTAATTTGAGAAGATAAACCCTCTTAACCAAGGCGTGTTGTTTCGGGTCCAATTGGGGTTAAACCTTCTGATTAGAGGTCATCCTGTTCGCTCTACTGGGCTAACAGTGGCTTACAGTAATCGCAGGGCTTGGCAGAATGTAAAGAAGGGGAACTATCTCTGGATCTCCCGGAGAGGGGCTTTTGAACTTTTTCTCTAGGCTTTGGAGAGATCCCCTGGAAGAGCGCTTTTAGATTGAGTCGTAAAAAGCCGCTCTCTGAAAGGCAATCTTCAGCTGGAAACTCCCGCTCCAGACAATTTAGCCTATTTAGCCACCCTTTTTCCTGCCATAAAATGTCTCAATCATCTTGTAATGAAGTTGACTCAAATAGTTATACTGTCTGCTCGACAAAAAGACAGGTCTTGAACTAATAACATTAGTTCGAAAAGCGTAAAAACCAGGATGATCTTCTACATCGACAATTGTTAAAAATTTCCTTCTTTTTTTTTGCTCCTTGTCCCTTGAGAGGGCGAAAAAAGTATAGATCGAACCACCTAAGATGGGAGATAGACACGTGCCCTGTTGGCAACAGGCCAAAAGCAACTTTGACTTCAATAGGATCATCATCCCTTCCATAAATTATACACAAAGATATGTCTTGTTCTAAACAAAAATATATAGACACAGTGGCAGTAAATAAAGGGAATCGATTAAATTATATTTGAAATCTTGACACTTGTAATTTCCGCTGAAAATGAACTTTTCTTCTACCCTGGTTCACACCAAACTCGTGAAAAAACACGCCTTTGTCAAGACTGCACACGATTTTAGCAAATTCAAGCGCTAGAAATTTGATTTACGGGCACCTTTTACCAGTAATAATTCTTGGTTTTTCGATAAAAATTGAAGAATAAAGTTG